>NC_133353.1:15441660-16041660 GCF_030506205.2 Paramisgurnus dabryanus | reverse complement strand
CCTGTGGGGTTTAGAGCTTAGCTCCGAGAGACTTTTTTGTAGGTCTTGGAGTAATAGATGACCCTACCAAATTTCGTGTCTGTACGTTTTTCGTAGTAGGGGGGCTGTTCTCTTGAAATTTTGCAGGTGGCGCTATTGAGCCATTTCTACACGCCCACTTCTGACGCCTATACTACATGTAAATTTTCGCCACTTCTGACGAGTGTGCAAATTATCATGAGTTTTCTGGTATGTTTAGGCCCTCAAAAATGCGATCCATTTCGGAGAAGAAGAAGAAGAAGAAGAAGAAGAAGAAGAAGAAGAAACGGAGCAAAAACAATAGGGTCCTCACACCCTGGTGTGCTCGGGCCCTAATTAAAACTGCAAGCAGTGATGGAAGGGCCCTCGCACGCATGTGCCCTGCCACTCTATGGCCTTAGTAAAGGAATGAACCAGGGGGATTGAAATTTCAGTGGGTAAATATAGGCGGATATTCAAAGGAACTTTGAAGTGCCACACCTCCTTTGTGCAGCAGGTGGCGCTATGATTGTATTTGATTGTTGTAACATTGATGTGTTGAGGCCAGGACCCTTGTCAAACGTATGATGTCTGTGACAGATCGGACATTGCATGCCTGAGTTACAACAGCTTTCTCATGGCGAAACATCACTCTTTGCGAGGCCGCCACGGACACGCCCTTCAACGAAAAGTCAAGATCTTCGCAATTTATCATCTCAAAGGGCTTAAGATCAGTCTCACCTGATATGATAATGATTTGATTAAATCTCTGAGAACAGTGAATCACAGCGTAAAACAAGGCATTTCCTGCTACCTCTAGGTGGCGCTAGGACTGAAGCTGAATATTGGCATTGAAATGTGTTCAGGCCAAGACTCTTATAAAACATGTGAAGTGTGGGGCAGATTGGACATTGTATGCCTTAGTTATAACAACTTCCGGTTTCATGGCGAAAACGCTGAACTTTGTCAGGCCGCCACGGACACACCTTCCAACGAAAAGTCAAAAGCTCCGCAATTTAACATCGCAAAGGCCTTTAGATGAGATTGACCAAATATGATGACGATCTGACAAAATCTCTAGGAGGAGTTCGTTAAAGTACGAAGCCTGGAAATGACAAAATTTGCACAGAAATCACAGCAAAAATTCAAAATGGCTGACTTCCTGTGAAGTTTAGAGCTTCACTCCAAGAGACTTTTTTGTAGGTCTTGGGGTGATATATGACCCTACCAAATTTCGTTTCTGTAGGATTTTCGTAGCGGCGGGGCTGTTCTCTTGAAATTTTGCAGGTGGCGCTATCGAGCCATTTCTGCACGCCCACTTCTGGCGCCTATGCCACATGTAAATTTTTGCCACTTCTGACGTGTGTGCAACGTTTTATGACTTTTTGAGCTTGTTTAGCCTGTCAAAATGCGATTCATTTAGCGATACTTTGCCAGGCCGCCACGGACACGCCCTTTAATGAAAAGTCAAGGTCGTTGCTTTTTATCATCACACAAGGTCTTGAGATTACACTGGTGAAATATGATGTTGATATGGTTAAATACCTAAGAGCAGTAAGTCACAGCATCAAACATGGTATTTCCTGCTGCCTCTAGGTGGCGCTATGAGTGTTACTGAATTATGCCATGTTGATGTGTTCAGGCCTGGACCCTTATCAAACGTGTGAAGTCAGGGGCGGATCGGACAATGTATGCCTGAATTACATCAGCTTCCTTTTTCATGGCGAAACATTACACTTTGCCAGGCCGCCACGGACACGCCCTCCAATGAAAAGTCAAAAGCTCCGCAATTTAGCATCTCAAAGGCCTTTAGATGATACTGACCAAATATGATGATGATCGGATTAAATCTCTAGGAGGAGTTCGTTAAAGTACGACGCTTGGAAATGTCAAAAAATGACAGAGAAAATTCTAAATGGCTGACTTCCTGTGGGGTTTAGAGCTTAGCTCCAAGAGACTTTTTTGTAGGTCTTGGAGTAATAGATGATCCTACCAAATTTCGTATCTGTAAGTTTTTCGTAGTGGGGGGGCTGTTCTCTTGAAATTTTGCAGGTGGCGCTATCGAGCCATTTTTACACGCCCACTTCTGACGCCTATACTACATGTAAAATTTTGCCACTTCTGACGCGTGTGCAAATTTTCATGAGTTTTCGGGTATGTTTAGGCCCTCAAAAATGCGATCCATTTCGGAGAAGAAGAAGAAGAAGAAGAAGAAGAAGAAGAAGAAGAAACGGAGCAAAAACAATAGGGTCCTCACACCCCGGTGTGCTCGGGCCCTAATTAAAACTGCAAGCAGTGATGGAAGGGCCCTCGCACGCATGTGCACCGCCACTCTATGGCCTTAGTAAAGCAATGAACCAGGGGGATTGAAATTTCAGTGGGTAAATATAGGCGGAAATTCAAAGGAACTTTGAAGTGCCACACCTCCTTTGTGCAGCAGTTGGCGCTATGATTGTAATTGATTGTTGTAACATTGATGTGTTAAGGGCCAGGACCCTTGTCAAACGTATGATGTCTGTGACAGGTCGGACATTGCATGCCTGAGTTACAACAGCTTTCTCATGGCGAAACATCACTCTTTGCGAGACCGCCACGGACACGCCCTTCAACGAAAAGTCAAGATCTTCGCAATTTATCATCGCAGAGGGCTTAAGATCAGTCTCACCTGATATGATAATGATTTGATTAAATCTCTGAGAACAGTGAATCACAGCGTAAAACAAGGTATTTCCTGCTACCTCTAGGTGGCGCTAGGACTGAAGATGAATATTGGCATTGAAATGTGTTCAGGCCAAGACTCTTATCAAACATGTGAAGTGTGGGGCAGATTGGACATTGTATGCCTTAGTTATAACAACTTCCTGTTTCATGGCGAAAACGCTGAACTTTGTCAGGCCGCCACGGACACACCTTCCAACGAAAAGTCAAAAGCTCCGCAATTTAACATCGCAAAGGCCTTTAGATGAGATTGACCAAATATGATGATGATCTAACAAAATCTCTAGGAGGAGTTCGTTAAAGTACGAAGCCTGGAAATGACAAAATTTGCACAGAAATCACAGCAAAAATTCAAAATGGCTGACTTCCTGTGAGATTTAGAGCTTCGCTCCAAGAGACTTTTTTGTAGGTCTTGGGGTGACATAGGACCCTACCAAATTTCGTTTCTGTAGGATTTTCGTTGCGGCGGCGCTGTTCTCTTGAAATTTTGCAGGTGGTGCTATTGAGCCATTTCTGCACGCCCACTTCTGGCGCCTATGCCACATGTAAATTTTTGCCACTTCTGACGTGTGTGCAACGTTTTATGACTTTTTGAGCTTTTTTAGCCTGTCAAAATGCGATTCAATGAGCGATACTTTGCCAGGCCGCCACGGACACGCCCTTTAATGAAAAGTCAAGGTCGTTGCTTTTTATCATCACACAAGGTCTTGAGATTACACTGGTGAAATATGATGTTGATATGGTTAAATACCTAAGAGCAGTAAGTCACAGTGTCAAACATGGTATTTCCTGCTGCCTCTAGGTGGCGCTATGAGTGTTACTGAATTATGCCATGTTGATGTGTTCAGGCCTGGACCCTTATCAAACGTGTGAAGTCAGGGGCAGATCGGACAATGTATGCCTGAAATACATCAGCTTCCTGTTTCATGGCGAAACATTACACTTTGCCAGGCCGCCACGGACACGCCCTCCAATGAAAAGTCAAAAGCTCCGCAATTTAGCATCGCAAAGGCCTTTAGATGATACTGACCAAATATGATGATGATCGGATTAAATCTCTAGGAGGAGTTCGTTAAAGTACGACGCTTGGAAATGTCAAAAAATGACAGAGAAAATTCAAAATGGCTGAGTTCCTGTGGGGTTTAGAGCTTAGCTCCAAGAGACTTTTTTGTAGGTCTTGGAGTAATAGATGATCCTACCAAATTTTGTATCTGTAAGTTTTTCGTAGTGGGGGGGCTGTTCTCTTGAAATTTTGCAGGTGGCGCTATCGAGCCATTTTTACACGCCCACTTCTGACGCCTATACTACATGTAAATTTTCGCCACTTCTGACGCGTGTGCAAGTTTTCATGAGTTTTCGGGTATGTTTAGGCCCTCAAAAATGCGATCCATTTCGGAGAAGAAGAAGAAGAAGAAGAAGAAGAAGAAGAAGAAGAAGAAGAAGAATTAACGGAGCAAAAACAATAGGGTCCTCACACCCTGGTGTGCTCGGGCCCTAATAAAACTGCAAGCAGTGATGGAAGGGCCCTCGCACGCATGTGCACCGCCACTCTATGGCCTTAGTAAAGCAATGAACCATGGGGATTGAAATTTCAGTGGGTAAATATAGGCGGATATTCAAAGGAACTTTGAAGTGCCAAACCTCCTTTGTCCAGCAGGTGGCGCTATGATTGTAATTGATTGTTGTAACATTGATGTGTTGAGGCCAGGACCCTTGTCAAACGTATGATGTCTGTGACAGGTCGGACATTGCATGCCTGAGTTACAACAGCTTTCTCATGGCGAAACATCACTCTTTGCGAGGCCGCCACGGACACGCCCTTCAACGAAAAGTCAAGATCTTCGCAATTTATCATCGCAAAGGGCTTAAGATCAGTCTCACCTGATATGATAATGATTTGATTAAATCTCTGAGAACAGTTAATCACAGCGTAAAACAAGGCATTTCCTGCTACCTCTAGGTGGCGCTAGGACTGAAGCTGAATATTGGCATTGAAATGTGTTCAGGTCAAGACTCTTATCAAACATGTGAAGTGTGGGGCAGATTGGACATTGTATGCCTTAGTTATAACAACTTCCTGTTTCATGGCGAAAACGCTGAACTTTGTCAGGCCGCCACGGACACACCTTCCAACGAAAAGTCAAAAGCTCCGCAATTTAACATCGCAAAGGCCTTTAGATGAGATTGACCAAATATGATGACGATCTGACAAAATCTCTAGGAGGAGTTCGTTAAAGTACGAAGCCTGGAAATGACAAAATTTGCACAGAAATCACAGCAAAAATTCAAAATGGCTGACTTCCTGTGAGGTTTAAAGCTTCGCTCCAAGAGACTTTTTTGTAGGTCTTGGGGTGACATATGACCCTACCAAATTTCGTATCTGTAGGATTTTCGTAGCGGCGGGGCTGTTCTCTTGAAATTTTGCAGGTGGCGCTATCGAGCCATTTCTGCACGCCCACTTCTGGCGCCTATGCCACATGTAAATTTTTGCCACTTCTGACGTGTGTGCAACGTTTTATGACTTTTTGAGCTTGTTTAGCCTGTCAAAATGCGATTCATTTAGCGATACTTTGCCAGGCCTCCACGGACACACCCTTTAATAAAAAGTCAACGTCGTTGCTTTTTATCATCACACAAGGTCTTGAGATTACACTGGTGAAATATGATGTTGATATGGTTAAATACCTAAGAGCAGTAAGTCACAGCATCAAACATGGTATTTCCTGCTGCCTCTAGGTGGCGCTATGAGTGTTACTGAATTATGCCATGTTGATGTGTTCAGGCCTGGACCCTTATCAAACGTGTGAAGTCAGGGGCGGATCGGACAATGTATGCCTGAATTACATCAGCTTCCTGTTTCATGGCGAAACATTACACTTTGCCAGGCCGCCACGGACACGCCCTCCAATGAAAAGTCAAAAGCTCCGCAATTTAGCATCGCAAAGGCCTTTAGATGATACTGACCAAATATGATGATGATCGGATTAAATCTCTAGGAGGAGTTCGTTAAAGTACGACGCTTGGAAATGTCAAGAAATGACAGAGAAAATTCAAAATGGCTGACTTCCTGTGGGGTTTAGAGCTTAGCTCCGAGAGACTTTTTTGTAGGTCTTGGAGTAATAGATGACCCTACCAAATTTCGTGTCTGTACGTTTTTCGTAGTAGGGGGGCTGTTCTCTTGAAATTTTGCAGGTGGCGCTATTGAGCCATTTCTACACGCCCACTTCTGACGCCTATACTACATGTAAATTTTCGCCACTTCTGACGAGTGTGCAAATTATCATGAGTTTTCTGGTATGTTTAGGCCCTCAAAAATGCGATCCATTTCGGAGAAGAAGAAGAAGAAGAAGAAGAAGAAGAAGAAACGGAGCAAAAACAATAGGGTCCTCACACCCTGGTGTGCTCGGGCCCTAATTAAAACTGCAAGCAGTGATGGAAGGGCCCTCGCACGCATGTGCCCTGCCACTCTATGGCCTTAGTAAAGGAATGAACCAGGGGGATTGAAATTTCAGTGGGTAAATATAGGCGGATATTCAAAGGAACTTTGAAGTGCCACACCTCCTTTGTGCAGCAGGTGGCGCTATGATTGTATTTGATTGTTGTAACATTGATGTGTTGAGGCCAGGACCCTTGTCAAACGTATGATGTCTGTGACAGATCGGACATTGCATGCCTGAGTTACAACAGCTTTCTCATGGCGAAACATCACTCTTTGCGAGGCCGCCACGGACACGCCCTTCAACGAAAAGTCAAGATCTTCGCAATTTATCATCTCAAAGGGCTTAAGATCAGTCTCACCTGATATGATAATGATTTGATTAAATCTCTGAGAACAGTGAATCACAGCGTAAAACAAGGCATTTCCTGCTACCTCTAGGTGGCGCTAGGACTGAAGCTGAATATTGGCATTGAAATGTGTTCAGGCCAAGACTCTTATAAAACATGTGAAGTGTGGGGCAGATTGGACATTGTATGCCTTAGTTATAACAACTTCCGGTTTCATGGCGAAAACGCTGAACTTTGTCAGGCCGCCACGGACACACCTTCCAACGAAAAGTCAAAAGCTCCGCAATTTAACATCGCAAAGGCCTTTAGATGAGATTGACCAAATATGATGACGATCTGACAAAATCTCTAGGAGGAGTTCGTTAAAGTACGAAGCCTGGAAATGACAAAATTTGCACAGAAATCACAGCAAAAATTCAAAATGGCTGACTTCCTGTGAAGTTTAGAGCTTCACTCCAAGAGACTTTTTTGTAGGTCTTGGGGTGATATATGACCCTACCAAATTTCGTTTCTGTAGGATTTTCGTAGCGGCGGGGCTGTTCTCTTGAAATTTTGCAGGTGGCGCTATCGAGCCATTTCTGCACGCCCACTTCTGGCGCCTATGCCACATGTAAATTTTTGCCACTTCTGACGTGTGTGCAACGTTTTATGACTTTTTGAGCTTGTTTAGCCTGTCAAAATGCGATTCATTTAGCGATACTTTGCCAGGCCGCCACGGACACGCCCTTTAATGAAAAGTCAAGGTCGTTGCTTTTTATCATCACACAAGGTCTTGAGATTACACTGGTGAAATATGATGTTGATATGGTTAAATACCTAAGAGCAGTAAGTCACAGCATCAAACATGGTATTTCCTGCTGCCTCTAGGTGGCGCTATGAGTGTTACTGAATTATGCCATGTTGATGTGTTCAGGCCTGGACCCTTATCAAACGTGTGAAGTCAGGGGCGGATCGGACAATGTATGCCTGAATTACATCAGCTTCCTTTTTCATGGCGAAACATTACACTTTGCCAGGCCGCCACGGACACGCCCTCCAATGAAAAGTCAAAAGCTCCGCAATTTAGCATCTCAAAGGCCTTTAGATGATACTGACCAAATATGATGATGATCGGATTAAATCTCTAGGAGGAGTTCGTTAAAGTACGACGCTTGGAAATGTCAAAAAATGACAGAGAAAATTCTAAATGGCTGACTTCCTGTGGGGTTTAGAGCTTAGCTCCAAGAGACTTTTTTGTAGGTCTTGGAGTAATAGATGATCCTACCAAATTTCGTATCTGTAAGTTTTTCGTAGTGGGGGGGCTGTTCTCTTGAAATTTTGCAGGTGGCGCTATCGAGCCATTTTTACACGCCCACTTCTGACGCCTATACTACATGTAAAATTTTGCCACTTCTGACGCGTGTGCAAATTTTCATGAGTTTTCGGGTATGTTTAGGCCCTCAAAAATGCGATCCATTTCGGAGAAGAAGAAGAAGAAGAAGAAGAAGAAGAAGAAGAAGAAACGGAGCAAAAACAATAGGGTCCTCACACCCCGGTGTGCTCGGGCCCTAATTAAAACTGCAAGCAGTGATGGAAGGGCCCTCGCACGCATGTGCACCGCCACTCTATGGCCTTAGTAAAGCAATGAACCAGGGGGATTGAAATTTCAGTGGGTAAATATAGGCGGAAATTCAAAGGAACTTTGAAGTGCCACACCTCCTTTGTGCAGCAGTTGGCGCTATGATTGTAATTGATTGTTGTAACATTGATGTGTTAAGGGCCAGGACCCTTGTCAAACGTATGATGTCTGTGACAGGTCGGACATTGCATGCCTGAGTTACAACAGCTTTCTCATGGCGAAACATCACTCTTTGCGAGACCGCCACGGACACGCCCTTCAACGAAAAGTCAAGATCTTCGCAATTTATCATCGCAGAGGGCTTAAGATCAGTCTCACCTGATATGATAATGATTTGATTAAATCTCTGAGAACAGTGAATCACAGCGTAAAACAAGGTATTTCCTGCTACCTCTAGGTGGCGCTAGGACTGAAGATGAATATTGGCATTGAAATGTGTTCAGGCCAAGACTCTTATCAAACATGTGAAGTGTGGGGCAGATTGGACATTGTATGCCTTAGTTATAACAACTTCCTGTTTCATGGCGAAAACGCTGAACTTTGTCAGGCCGCCACGGACACACCTTCCAACGAAAAGTCAAAAGCTCCGCAATTTAACATCGCAAAGGCCTTTAGATGAGATTGACCAAATATGATGATGATCTAACAAAATCTCTAGGAGGAGTTCGTTAAAGTACGAAGCCTGGAAATGACAAAATTTGCACAGAAATCACAGCAAAAATTCAAAATGGCTGACTTCCTGTGAGATTTAGAGCTTCGCTCCAAGAGACTTTTTTGTAGGTCTTGGGGTGACATAGGACCCTACCAAATTTCGTTTCTGTAGGATTTTCGTTGCGGCGGCGCTGTTCTCTTGAAATTTTGCAGGTGGTGCTATTGAGCCATTTCTGCACGCCCACTTCTGGCGCCTATGCCACATGTAAATTTTTGCCACTTCTGACGTGTGTGCAACGTTTTATGACTTTTTGAGCTTTTTTAGCCTGTCAAAATGCGATTCAATGAGCGATACTTTGCCAGGCCGCCACGGACACGCCCTTTAATGAAAAGTCAAGGTCGTTGCTTTTTATCATCACACAAGGTCTTGAGATTACACTGGTGAAATATGATGTTGATATGGTTAAATACCTAAGAGCAGTAAGTCACAGTGTCAAACATGGTATTTCCTGCTGCCTCTAGGTGGCGCTATGAGTGTTACTGAATTATGCCATGTTGATGTGTTCAGGCCTGGACCCTTATCAAACGTGTGAAGTCAGGGGCAGATCGGACAATGTATGCCTGAAATACATCAGCTTCCTGTTTCATGGCGAAACATTACACTTTGCCAGGCCGCCACGGACACGCCCTCCAATGAAAAGTCAAAAGCTCCGCAATTTAGCATCGCAAAGGCCTTTAGATGATACTGACCAAATATGATGATGATCGGATTAAATCTCTAGGAGGAGTTCGTTAAAGTACGACGCTTGGAAATGTCAAAAAATGACAGAGAAAATTCAAAATGGCTGAGTTCCTGTGGGGTTTAGAGCTTAGCTCCAAGAGACTTTTTTGTAGGTCTTGGAGTAATAGATGATCCTACCAAATTTTGTATCTGTAAGTTTTTCGTAGTGGGGGGGCTGTTCTCTTGAAATTTTGCAGGTGGCGCTATCGAGCCATTTTTACACGCCCACTTCTGACGCCTATACTACATGTAAATTTTCGCCACTTCTGACGCGTGTGCAAGTTTTCATGAGTTTTCGGGTATGTTTAGGCCCTCAAAAATGCGATCCATTTCGGAGAAGAAGAAGAAGAAGAAGAAGAAGAAGAAGAAGAAGAAGAAGAAGAATTAACGGAGCAAAAACAATAGGGTCCTCACACCCTGGTGTGCTCGGGCCCTAATAAAACTGCAAGCAGTGATGGAAGGGCCCTCGCACGCATGTGCACCGCCACTCTATGGCCTTAGTAAAGCAATGAACCATGGGGATTGAAATTTCAGTGGGTAAATATAGGCGGATATTCAAAGGAACTTTGAAGTGCCAAACCTCCTTTGTCCAGCAGGTGGCGCTATGATTGTAATTGATTGTTGTAACATTGATGTGTTGAGGCCAGGACCCTTGTCAAACGTATGATGTCTGTGACAGGTCGGACATTGCATGCCTGAGTTACAACAGCTTTCTCATGGCGAAACATCACTCTTTGCGAGGCCGCCACGGACACGCCCTTCAACGAAAAGTCAAGATCTTCGCAATTTATCATCGCAAAGGGCTTAAGATCAGTCTCACCTGATATGATAATGATTTGATTAAATCTCTGAGAACAGTTAATCACAGCGTAAAACAAGGCATTTCCTGCTACCTCTAGGTGGCGCTAGGACTGAAGCTGAATATTGGCATTGAAATGTGTTCAGGTCAAGACTCTTATCAAACATGTGAAGTGTGGGGCAGATTGGACATTGTATGCCTTAGTTATAACAACTTCCTGTTTCATGGCGAAAACGCTGAACTTTGTCAGGCCGCCACGGACACACCTTCCAACGAAAAGTCAAAAGCTCCGCAATTTAACATCGCAAAGGCCTTTAGATGAGATTGACCAAATATGATGACGATCTGATAAAATCTCTAGGAGGAGTTCGTTAAAGTACGAAGCCTGGAAATGACAAAATTTGCACAGAAATCACAGCAAAAATTCAAAATGGCTGACTTCCTGTGAGGTTTAAAGCTTCGCTCCAAGAGACTTTTTTGTAGGTCTTGGGGTGACATATGACCCTACCAAATTTCGTATCTGTAGGATTTTCGTAGCGGCGGGGCTGTTCTCTTGAAATTTTGCAGGTGGCGCTATCGAGCCATTTCTGCACGCCCACTTCTGGCGCCTATGCCACATGTAAATTTTTGCCACTTCTGACGTGTGTGCAACGTTTTATGACTTTTTGAGCTTGTTTAGCCTGTCAAAATGCGATTCATTTAGCGATACTTTGCCAGGCCTCCACGGACACACCCTTTAATAAAAAGTCAACGTCGTTGCTTTTTATCATCACACAAGGTCTTGAGATTACACTGGTGAAATATGATGTTGATATGGTTAAATACCTAAGAGCAGTAAGTCACAGCATCAAACATGGTATTTCCTGCTGCCTCTAGGTGGCGCTATGAGTGTTACTGAATTATGCCATGTTGATGTGTTCAGGCCTGGACCCTTATCAAACGTGTGAAGTCAGGGGCGGATCGGACAATGTATGCCTGAATTACATCAGCTTCCTGTTTCATGGCGAAACATTACACTTTGCCAGGCCGCCACGGACACGCCCTCCAATGAAAAGTCAAAAGCTCCGCAATTTAGCATCGCAAAGGCCTTTAGATGATACTGACCAAATATGATGATGATCGGATTAAATCTCTAGGAGGAGTTCGTTAAAGTACGACGCTTGGAAATGTCAAGAAATGACAGAGAAAATTCAAAATGGCTGACTTCCTGTGGGGTTTAGAGCTTAGCTCCGAGAGACTTTTTTGTAGGTCTTGGAGTAATAGATGACCCTACCAAATTTCGTGTCTGTACGTTTTTCGTAGTAGGGGGGCTGTTCTCTTGAAATTTTGCAGGTGGCGCTATTGAGCCATTTCTACACGCCCACTTCTGACGCCTATACTACATGTAAATTTTCGCCACTTCTGACGAGTGTGCAAATTATCATGAGTTTTCTGGTATGTTTAGGCCCTCAAAAATGCGATCCATTTCGGAGAAGAAGAAGAAGAAGAAGAAGAAGAAGAATAAACGGAGCAAAAACAATAGGGTCCTCACACCCTGGTGTGCTCGGGCCCTAATTAAAACTGCAAGCAGTGATGGAAGGGCCCTCGCACGCATGTGCCCTGCCACTCTATGGCCTTAGTAAAGGAATGAACCAGGGGGATTGAAATTTCAGTGGGTAAATATAGGCGGATATTCAAAGGAACTTTGAAGTGCCACACCTCCTTTGTGCAGCAGGTGGCGCTATGATTGTATTTGATTGTTGTAACATTGATGTGTTGAGGCCAGGACCCTTGTCAAACGTATGATGTCTGTGACAGATCGGACATTGCATGCCTGAGTTACAACAGCTTTCTCATGGCGAAACATCACTCTTTGCGAGGCCGCCACGGACACGCCCTTCAACGAAAAGTCAAGATCTTCGCAATTTATCATCTCAAAGGGCTTAAGATCAGTCTCACCTGATATGATAATGATTTGATTAAATCTCTGAGAACAGTGAATCACAGCGTAAAACAAGGCATTTCCTGCTACCTCTAGGTGGCGCTAGGACTGAAGCTGAATATTGGCATTGAAATGTGTTCAGGCCAAGACTCTTATAAAACATGTGAAGTGTGGGGCAGATTGGACATTGTATGCCTTAGTTATAACAACTTCCGGTTTCATGGCGAAAACGCTGAACTTTGTCAGGCCGCCACGGACACACCTTCCAACGAAAAGTCAAAAGCTCCGCAATTTAACATCGCAAAGGCCTTTAGATGAGATTGACCAAATATGATGACGATCTGACAAAATCTCTAGGAGGAGTTCGTTAAAGTACGAAGCCTGGAAATGACAAAATTTGCACAGAAATCACAGCAAAAATTCAAAATGGCTGACTTCCTGTGAAGTTTAGAGCTTCACTCCAAGAGACTTTTTTGTAGGTCTTGGGGTGATATATGACCCTACCAAATTTCGTTTCTGTAGGATTTTCGTAGCGGCGGGGCTGTTCTCTTGAAATTTTGCAGGTGGCGCTATCGAGCCATTTCTGCACGCCCACTTCTGGCGCCTATGCCACATGTAAATTTTTGCCACTTCTGACGTGTGTGCAACGTTTTATGACTTTTTGAGCTTGTTTAGCCTGTCAAAATGCGATTCATTTAGCGATACTTTGCCAGGCCGCCACGGACACGCCCTTTAATGAAAAGTCAAGGTCGTTGCTTTTTATCATCACACAAGGTCTTGAGATTACACTGGTGAAATATGATGTTGATATGGTTAAATACCTAAGAGCAGTAAGTCACAGCATCAAACATGGTATTTCCTGCTGCCTCTAGGTGGCGCTATGAGTGTTACTGAATTATGCCATGTTGATGTGTTCAGGCCTGGACCCTTATCAAACGTGTGAAGTCAGGGGCGGATCGGACAATGTATGCCTGAATTACATCAGCTTCCTTTTTCATGGCGAAACATTACACTTTGCCAGGCCGCCACGGACACGCCCTCCAATGAAAAGTCAAAAGCTCCGCAATTTAGCATCTCAAAGGCCTTTAGATGATACTGACCAAATATGATGATGATCGGATTAAATCTCTAGGAGGAGTTCGTTAAAGTACGACGCTTGGAAATGTCAAAAAATGACAGAGAAAATTCTAAATGGCTGACTTCCTGTGGGGTTTAGAGCTTAGCTCCAAGAGACTTTTTTGTAGGTCTTGGAGTAATAGATGATCCTACCAAATTTCGTATCTGTAAGTTTTTCGTAGTGGGGGGGCTGTTCTCTTGAAATTTTGCAGGTGGCGCTATCGAGCCATTTTTACACGCCCACTTCTGACGCCTATACTACATGTAAAATTTTGCCACTTCTGACGCGTGTGCAAATTTTCATGAGTTTTCGGGTATGTTTAGGCCCTCAAAAATGCGATCCATTTCGGAGAAGAAGAAGAAGAAGAAGAAGAAGAAGAAGAAGAAGAAGAAACGGAGCAAAAACAATAGGGTCCTCACACCCTGGTGTGCTCGGGCCCTAATTAAAACTGCAAGCAGTGATGGAAGGGCCCTCACACGCATGTGCACCGCCACTCTATGGCCTTAGTAAAGCAATGAACCAGGGGGATTGAAATTTCAGTGGGTAAATATAGGCGGATATTCAAAGGAACTTTGAAGTGCCACACCTCCTTTGTGCAGCAGGTGGCGCTATGATTGTATTTGATTGTTGTAACATTGATGTGTTGAGGCCAGGACCCTTGTCAAACGTATGATGTCTGTGACAGATCGGACATTGCATGCCTGAGTTACAACAGCTTTCTCATGGCGAAACATCACTTTTGCGAGGCCGCCACGGACACGCCCTTCAACGAAAAGTCAAGATCTTCGCAATTTATCATCGCAAAGGGCTTAAGATCAGTCTCACCTGATATGATAATGATTTGATTAAATCTCTGAGAACAGTGAATCACAGCGTAAAACAAGGCATTTCCTGCTACCTCTAGGTGGCGCTAGGACTGAAGCTGAATATTGGCATTGAAATGTGTTCAGGCCAAGACTCTTATCAAACGTGTGAAGTGTGGGGTAGATTGGACATTGTATGCCTTAGTTATAACAACTTCCGGTTTCATGGCGAAAACGCTGAACTTTGTCAGGCCGCCACGGACACAACTTCTAACGAAAAGTCAAAAGCTCCGCAATTTAACATCGCAAAGGCCTTTAGATGAGATTGACCAAATATGATGACGATCTGACAAAATCTCTAGGAGGAGTTCGTTAAAGTACGAAGCCTGGAAATGACAAAATTTGCACAGAAATCACAGCAAAAATTCAAAATGGCTGACTTCCTGTGAGGTTTAGAGCTTCACTCCAAGACACTTTTTTGTAGGTCTTGGGGTGATATATGACCCTACCAAATTTCGTTTCTGTAGGATTTTCGTAGCGGCGGGGCTGTTCTCTTGAAATTTTGCAGGTGGCGCTATCGAGCCATTTTTGCACGCCCACTTCTGGCGCCTATGCCACATGTAAATTTTTGCCACTTCTGACGTGTGTGCAACGTTTTATGACTTTTTGAGCTTGTTTAGCCTGTCAAAATGCGATTCAATTAGCGATACTTTGCCAGGCCGCCACGGACACGCCCTTTAATGAAAAGTCAAGGTCGTTGCTTTTTATCATCACACAAGGTCTTCAGATTACACTGGTGAAATATGATGTTGATATGGTTAAATACCTAAGAGCAGTAAGTCACAGCGTCAAACATGGTATTTCCTGCTGCCTCTAGGTGGCGCTATGAGTGTTACTGAATTATGCCATGTTGATGTGTTCAGGCCTGGACCCTTATCAAACGTGTGAAGTCAGGTGCAGATCGGACAATGTATGCCTGAATTACATCAGCTTCCTGTTTCATGGCGAAACATTACACTTTGCCAGGCCGCCACGGACACGCCCTCCAATGAAAAGTCAAAAGCTCCGCAATTTAGCATCGCAAAGGCCTTTAGATGATACTGACCAAATATGATGATGATCGGATTAAATCTCTAGGAGGAGTTCGTTAAAGTACGACGCTTGGAAATGTCAAAAAATGACAGAGAAAATTCAAAATGGCTGACTTCCTGTGGGGTTTAGAGCTTAGCTCCAAGAGACTTTTTTGTAGGTCTTGGAGTAATAGATGATCCTACCAAATTTCGTATCTGTAAGTTTTTCGTAGTGGGGGGGCTGTTCTCTTGAAATTTTGCAGGTGGCGCTATCGAGCCATTTTTACACGCCCACTTCTGACGCCTATACTACATGTAAAATTTTGCCACTTCTGACGCGTGTGCAAATTTTCATGAGTTTTCGGGTATGTTTAGGCCCTCAAAAATGCGATCCATTTCGGAGAAGAAGAAGAAGAAGAAGAAGAAGAAGAAGAAGAAGAAGAAACGGAGCAAAAACAATAGGGTCCTCACACCCTGGTGTGCTCGGGCCCTAATTAAAACTGCAAGCAGTGATGGAAGGGCCCTCACACGCATGTGCACCGCCACTCTATGGCCTTAGTAAAGCAATGAACCAGGGGGATTGAAATTTCAGTGGGTAAATATAGGCGGATATTCAAAGGAACTTTGAAGTGCCACACCTCCTTTGTGCAGCAGGTGGCGCTATGATTGTATTTGATTGTTGTAACATTGATGTGTTGAGGCCAGGACCCTTGTCAAACGTATGATGTCTGTGACAGATCGGACATTGCATGCCTGAGTTACAACAGCTTTCTCATGGCGAAACATCACTTTTGCGAGGCCGCCACGGACACGCCCTTCAACGAAAAGTCAAGATCTTCGCAATTTATCATCGCAAAGGGCTTAAGATCAGTCTCACCTGATATGATAATGATTTGATTAAATCTCTGAGAACAGTGAATCACAGCGTAAAACAAGGCATTTCCTGCTACCTCTAGGTGGCGCTAGGACTGAAGCTGAATATTGGCATTGAAATGTGTTCAGGCCAAGACTCTTATCAAACGTGTGAAGTGTGGGGTAGATTGGACATTGTATGCCTTAGTTATAACAACTTCCGGTTTCATGGCGAAAACGCTGAACTTTGTCAGGCCGCCACGGACACAACTTCTAACGAAAAGTCAAAAGCTCCGCAATTTAACATCGCAAAGGCCTTTAGATGAGATTGACCAAATATGATGACGATCTGACAAAATCTCTAGGAGGAGTTCGTTAAAGTACGAAGCCTGGAAATGACAAAATTTGCACAGAAATCACAGCAAAAATTCAAAATGGCTGACTTCCTGTGAGGTTTAGAGCTTCACTCCAAGACACTTTTTTGTAGGTCTTGGGGTGATATATGACCCTACCAAATTTCGTTTCTGTAGGATTTTCGTAGCGGCGGGGCTGTTCTCTTGAAATTTTGCAGGTGGCGCTATCGAGCCATTTTTGCACGCCCACTTCTGGCGCCTATGCCACATGTAAATTTTTGCCACTTCTGACGTGTGTGCAACGTTTTATGACTTTTTGAGCTTGTTTAGCCTGTCAAAATGCGATTCAATTAGCGATACTTTGCCAGGCCGCCACGGACACGCCCTTTAATGAAAAGTCAAGGTCGTTGCTTTTTATCATCACACAAGGTCTTCAGATTACACTGGTGAAATATGATGTTGATATGGTTAAATACCTAAGAGCAGTAAGTCACAGCGTCAAACATGGTATTTCCTGCTGCCTCTAGGTGGCGCTATGAGTGTTACTGAATTATGCCATGTTGATGTGTTCAGGCCTGGACCCTTATCAAACGTGTGAAGTCAGGTGCAGATCGGACAATGTATGCCTGAATTACATCAGCTTCCTGTTTCATGGCGAAACATTACACTTTGCCAGGCCGCCACGGACACGCCCTCCAATGAAAAGTCAAAAGCTCCGCAATTTAGCATCGCAAAGGCCTTTAGATGATACTGACCAAATATGATGATGATCGGATTAAATCTCTAGGAGGAGTTCGTTAAAGTACGACGCTTGGAAATGTCAAAAAATGACAGAGAAAATTCAAAATGGCTGACTTCCTGTGGGGTTTAGAGCTTAGCTCCAAGAGACTTTTTTGTAGGTCTTGGAGTAATAGATGATCCTACCAAATTTCGTATCTGTAAGTTTTTCGTAGTGGGGGGGCTGTTCTCTTGAAATTTTGCAGGTGGCGCTATCGAGCCATTTTTACACGCCCACTTCTGACGCCTATACTACATGTAAATTTTCGCCACTTCTGACGCGTGTGCAAATTTTCATGAGTTTTCGGGTATGTTTAGGCCCTCAAAAATGTGATCCATTTCGGAGAAGAAGAAGAAGAAGAAGAAGAAGAAGAAGAAGAAGAAGAATAAACGGAGCAAAAACAATAGGGTCCTCACACCCTGGTGTGCTCGGGCCCTAATAAACGGAGCAAAAACAATAGGGTCCTCACACCCTGGTGTGCTCGGGCCCTAATAATAATAATAATAATAATAATAATAAACCGAGCAAAAACAATAGGGTCCTCGCACCCCGGTGTGCTCGGGCCCTAATAAATCCGAGAAAAAACAATAGGGCTTCGCACCTTTCGGTGCAGGCCATTCTGGCCTGCTCCTCGGTGCTCGGGCCCTAACAAGCAGCAATGGCGGGCCCTCGCACGTTTTTTTACCGCTACACGGAGCGTCCGAGAAAACGATGCACGGTGGGCAATGGCATCAAGTGGGTAAATATCAGTGGGCTATTTAATGTTGTTACTGAGCCATTTGGGGACTGTAGGTAAAAGAAACCCCACATTTTAGACAAACGGGAGCGCTAGTGAGCCACTTAAGAGACTATGTCTTACCTGTTTGTGCACACTTAACAGCTGACAATTCTGATGTGTGTGCTGACTTTTAGGTTAATCTAAGCACGCCAAGAGCCCTAAATATGCCTGAAATAAAAGTAAAGTTTGGGGCGATGCCATGGGACCAGCGTTTGAGATATCAAAAATTCCTTTGCAATTTATCATCTACAATGTCTCGGCATCATGTTGACCACTTCTGGTGTCAATCTCATTAATATTCTAGAAGGAGTATTTAAAAGAACATCGGCGTCAACTTAAAGGCTTAAATAAGCCTTTAAAATGAAAGTAAAGTTTGACGCGTTGCCATGGGAACAGCGTTTGAGATATCAAAAATCCCTTCGCAATTTATCATCTACTATGCCTCAGCATCATGTTGATCACTTCTGGTGTTAACCGCTTGAATATCCTAGAAGGAGTATTTAAAGGAACATCGGCGTCAACTGAAAGGCTTAAATATGCCTTTAAAATGAAAGTAAACTTTGACGCATTGCCATGGGACCAGCGTTTGAGATATCAAAAATCCCTTCGCAGTTTATCATCTACAATGTCTCGGCATCATGTTGACCACTTCTGGTGTCAATCTCATGAATATTCTAGAAGGAGTATTTAAAGGAACATTGGCGTCAACTGAAAGGCTTCAATATGCCTTTAAAATGAAAGTAAAATTTGACGCGTTGCCATGGGAACAGCGTTTGAGATATCAAAAATCCCTTCGCAATTTCTCATCTACAATGTCTCGGCATCATGTTGACCACTTCTCGTGTCAATCGCATGAAAATCCTAGAAGGAGTATTTAAAAGAACATCGCATGCAACGGAAATGCTTAAATATGCCTTTAAAATGAAAGTAAAATTTGACAGGTTGCCATGAGAACAGCGTTTGAGATATCAAAAATCCCTTCGCAATTTATCATCTACAATGTCTTGGCATCATGTTGACCACTTCTCATGTAAATCGCATGAAAATCCTCGGAGGAGTATTTAAAAGAACATCGCATGGAACTGTCAAAAAAAAAACACCTTTGTGACTGACACACTTCCTGGCGCCTGGTGGTGGCGCTATACCCGGGAGTCACAATAGGCACATCGATGCGATCGGAATCTTCAGACGAACAAACACCCCGCGTGTCATCACAATAAGACATTTTTTGCCTTAGATATTAGACACTTCCTGTTTCCCTGAATTCGCCATAAATTTGTCGCCTCGCCATGGCAGAACCGTTCAAGATATCAAAGATCCCTTCGCAATTTAGCAAGTCCAATGTCTCGACATCATGTTCACCACGTTTGGTGTCAATCCCATGAATCCTCTAGGAGGAGTATTTAAAAGTTCAACGCATGCATTTTTTAAACAATCCAAAATAGCTGACTTCCTGTTGGGCGGAGCTTAAATGTTAGAGGGCGAACGTTGTTTGGGTCAATGAGATCTATATGTGTACCAACTCTCGTACATGTGCGTAAATTTTTGCCCGATCTGTGCCCTAATGTTTGTTTTTGCATTACAGGGGGCGCTACAGAGCCCCCTTGCCACGCCCGAGTTCTAGCCTTTGCCGGGTCCTAATGGCCGACGACTCTGACGTCTCTGCCAATTTCCAAGAGTTTTTGAGTATGTTAAGGCCCCCAAATTGCCCAAAAACGTAAAAAAAAATAAAAAAATAAAAAAAACAAGCAGCAATGGCGGGCCCTCGCACGTTTTTTTACCGCTACACGATGCGTCCGAGAAAACGATGCACGGTGGGCAAGGGCATCAAGTGGGTAAATATCAGTGGGCTATTTAATGTTGTTACTGAGCCATATGGGGACTGTAGGTAAAAGAAACCCCACATTTTAGAAAAACGGAGGCACTAGTGAGCCATTTAAGAGACACGCCTATGTCTGACCTGTTTGTGCACACTTAACAGCCGACAACTCTGATGAGTGTGCCAACTTTTAGGTTAATATAAGCACGTCAAGAGCCTTAAATATGCCTGGAATAAAAGTAAAGTTTGCGCGTTGCCATGGGATCAGCGTTCAAGATATCAAAAATCCCTTTGCAATTTATCATCTACAATGTCTCGGCATCATGTTGACCACTTCTGGTGTTAATCGCATGAATATCTTAGGAGGAGTATTTAAAAGAACATCGGCGTCAACTGAAAGGCTTCAATATGCCTTTAAAATGAAAGTAAAGTTTGACGCGTTGCCATAGGAACAGCGTTTGAGATATCAAAAATCCCTTCGCAATTTATCATCTACAATGTCTCGCCATCATGCTGACCACTTCTGGTGTTAATCGCATGAATATCCTAGAAGGAGTATTTAAATTAACATCGGCGTCAACTGAAAGGCTTAAATATGCCTTTAAAATTAAAGTAAAGTTTGACGCTTTGCCATGGGAACAGCGTTTGAGATATCAAAAATCCCTTCGCAATTTATCATCTACAATGTCTCAGCATTATGTTGACCACTTCTGGAGTCATTCACATTATTTACTCACGAGGAGTATTTAAAAGTTTACCGCATGCAGCTGTAAGGTTTAAATATGCCTTAAAAATGAAAGTAAAGTTTGACAGGTTGCCATGGGAACAGCGTTTGAGATATCAAAAATCCCTTCGCAATTTATCATCTACAATGTCTTGGCATCATGTTGACCACTTCTCGTGTCAATCGCATGAAAATCCTAGGAAGAGTATTTAAAATAACATCGCATGATACTGTCAAAAAAATCCACCTTTATGACTGACACACTTCCTGGCGCCTGGTGGTGGCGCTATACACGAGACTCACAATAGGCACATCGATGCGATCGGAATCTTCAGACGAACAAACACCCTGCGTGTCATCACAATAAGACATTTTTTGCCTTAGATATTAGACACTTCCTGTTTCTCTGAATTCGCCATAAATTTGTCGCCTCGCCATGGCAGAACCGTTCGAGATATCAAAAATCCCTTCGCAATTTAGCAAGTCCAATGTCTCGACATCATGTTCACCACGTTTGGTGTCAATCCCATAAATCCTCTAGGAGGAGTATTTAAAAGTTCAACGCATGCATTTTTTAAACAATCCAAAATAGCCGACTTCCTGTTGGGCGGAGCTTAAATGTTAGAGGGCAAAAGTTGTTTGGGTCGATGAGATCTATATGCGTACCAACTCTCGTACATGTGCGTAAATTTTTGCCCGATCTGTGCCCCAATGTTTGTTTTTGCATTACAGGGGGCGCTACAGAGCCCCCTTGCCACGCCCGAGTTCCAGCCTTTGCCGGGTCCTAATGGCCAACGACTCTGACATCTCTGCCAATTTTCAAGAGTTTTTGAGTATGTTAAGGCCCCCAAATTGCCCCGAAACGTAAAAAAAAAATAAAAAAAAAAATAAAAAATAAATCCGAGCAAAAACAATAGGGCATCGCACCTTTCGGTGCAGGCCATTCTGGCCTGCTCCTCGGTGCTCGGGCCCTAATAATAAATCCGAGCAAAAACAATAGGGCTTCGCACCATTCTGGCCTGCTCCTCGGTGCTCGGGCCCTAATTAAAACTGCAAGCAGTGATGGAAGGGCCCTCGCACGCATGTGCACCGCCACTCTATGGCCTTAGTAAAGCAATGAACCAGGGGGATTGAAATTTCAGTGGGTAAATATAGGCGGAAATTCAAAGGAACTTTGAAGTGCCACACCTCCTTTGTGCAGCAGTTGGCGCTATGATTGTAATTGATTGTTGTAACATTGATGTGTTAAGGGCCAGGACCCTTGTCAAACGTATGATGTCTGTGACAGGTCGGACATTGCATGCCTGAGTTACAACAGCTTTCTCATGGCGAAACATCACTCTTTGCGAGACCGCCACGGACACGCCCTTCAACGAAAAGTCAAGATCTTCGCAATTTATCATCGCAGAGGGCTTAAGATCAGTCTCACCTGATATGATAATGATTTGATTAAATCTCTGAGAACAGTGAATCACAGCGTAAAACAAGGCATTTCCTGCTACCTCTAGGTGGCGCTAGGACTGAAGATGAATATTGGCATTGAAATGTGTTCAGGCCAAGACTCTTATCAAACATGTGAAGTGTGGGGCAGATTGGACATTGTATGCCTTAGTTATAACAACTTCCTGTTTCATGGCGAAAACGCTGAAATTTGTCAGGCCGCCACGGACACACCTTCCAACGAAAAGTCAAAAGCTCCGCAATTTAACATCGCAAAGGCCTTTAGATGAGATTGACCAAATATGATGATGATCTAACAAAATCTCTAGGAGGAGTTCGTTAAAGTACGAAGCCTGGAAATGACAAAATTTGCACAGAAATCACAGCAAAAATTCAAAATGGCTGACTTCCTGTGAGATTTAGAGCTTCGCTCCAAGAGACTTTTTTGTAGGTCTTGGGGTGACATAGGACCCTACCAAATTTCGTTTCTGTAGGATTTTCGTTGCGGCGGCGCTGTTCTCTTGAAATTTTGCAGGTGGCGCTATTGAGCCATTTCTGCACGCCCACTTCTGGCGCCTATGCCACATGTAAATTTTTGCCACTTCTGACGTGTGTGCAACGTTTTATGACTTTTTGAGCTTTTTTAGCCTGTCAAAATGCGATTCAATGAGCGATACTTTGCCAGGCCGCCACGGACACGCCCTTTAATGAAAAGTCAAGGTCGTTGCTTTTTATCATCACACAAGGTCTTGAGATTACACTGGTGAAATATGATGTTGATATGGTTAAATACCTAAGAGCAGTAAGTCACAGTGTCAAACATGGTATTTCCTGCTGCCTCTAGGTGGCGCTATGAGTGTTACTGAATTATGCCATGTTGATGTGTTCAGGCCTGGACCCTTATCAAACGTGTGAAGTCAGGGGCAGATCGGACAATGTATGCCTGAAATACATCAGCTTCCTGTTTCATGGCGAAACATTACACTTTGCCAGGCCGCCACGGACACGCCCTCCAATGAAAAGTCAAAAGCTCCGCAATTTAGCATCGCAAAGGCCTTTAGATGATACTGACCAAATATGATGATGATCGGATTAAATCTCTAGGAGGAGTTCGTTAAAGTACGACGCTTGGAAATGTCAAAAAATGACAGAGAAAATTCAAAATGGCTGAGTTCCTGTGGGGTTTAGAGCTTAGCTCCAAGAGACTTTTTTGTAGGTCTTGGAGTAATAGATGATCCTACCAAATTTTGTATCTGTAAGTTTTTCGTAGTGGGGGGGCTGTTCTCTTGAAATTTTGCAGGTGGCGCTATCGAGCCATTTTTACACGCCCACTTCTGACGCCTATACTACATGTAAATTTTCGCCACTTCTGACGCGTGTGCAAGTTTTCATGAGTTTCCGGGTATGTTTAGGCCCTCAAAAATGCGATCCATTTCGGAGAAGAAGAAGAAGAAGAAGAAGAAGAAGAAGAAGAAGAAGAAGAAGAATTAACGGAGCAAAAACAATAGGGTCCTCACACCCTGGTGTGCTCGGGCCCTAATAAAACTGCAAGCAGTGATGGAAGGGCCCTCGCACGCATGTGCACCGCCACTCTATGGCCTTAGTAAAGCAATGAACCATGGGGATTGAAATTTCAGTGGGTAAATATAGGCGGATATTCAAAGGAACTTTGAAGTGCCAAACCTCCTTTGTCCAGCAGGTGGCGCTATGATTGTAATTGATTGTTGTAACATTGATGTGTTGAGGCCAGGACCCTTGTCAAACGTATGATGTCTGTGACAGGTCGGACATTGCATGCCTGAGTTACAACAGCTTTCTCATGGCGAAACATCACTCTTTGCGAGGCCGCCACGGACACGCCCTTCAACGAAAAGTCAAGATCTTCGCAATTTATCATCGCAAAGGGCTTAAGATCAGTCTCACCTGATATGATAATGATTTGATTAAATCTCTGAGAACAGTTAATCACAGCGTAAAACAAGGCATTTCCTGCTACCTCTAGGTGGCGCTAGGACTGAAGCTGAATATTGGCATTGAAATGTGTTCAGGTCAAGACTCTTATCAAACATGTGAAGTGTGGGGCAGATTGGACATTGTATGCCTTAGTTATAACAACTTCCTGTTTCATGGCGAAAACGCTGAACTTTGTCAGGCCGCCACGGACACACCTTCCAACGAAAAGTCAAAAGCTCCGCAATTTAACATCGCAAAGGCCTTTAGATGAGATTGACCAAATATGATGACGATCTGACAAAATCTCTAGGAGGAGTTCGTTAAAGTACGAAGCCTGGAAATGACAAAATTTGCACAGAAATCACAGCAAAAATTCAAAATGGCTGACTTCCTGTGAGGTTTAAAGCTTCGCTCCAAGAGACTTTTTTGTAGGTCTTGGGGTGACATATGACCCTACCAAATTTCGTATCTGTAGGATTTTCGTAGCGGCGGGGCTGTTCTCTTGAAATTTTGCAGGTGGCGCTATCGAGCCATTTCTGCACGCCCACTTCTGGCGCCTATGCCACATGTAAATTTTTGCCACTTCTGACGTGTGTGCAACGTTTTATGACTTTTTGAGCTTGTTTAGCCTGTCAAAATGCGATTCATTTAGCGATACTTTGCCAGGCCTCCACGGACACGCCCTTTAATAAAAAGTCAACGTCGTTGCTTTTTATCATCACACAAGGTCTTGAGATTACACTGGTGAAATATGATGTTGATATGGTTAAATACCTAAGAGCAGTAAGTCACAGCATCAAACATGGTATTTCCTGCTGCCTCTAGGTGGCGCTATGAGTGTTACTGAATTATGCCATGTTGATGTGTTCAGGCCTGGACCCTTATCAAACGTGTGAAGTCAGGGGCGGATCGGACAATGTATGCCTGAATAACATCAGCTTCCTGTTTCATGGCGAAACATTACACTTTGCCAGGCCGCCACGGACACGCCCTCCAATGAAAAGTCAAAAGCTCCGCAATTTAGCATCGCAAAGGCCTTTAGATGATACTGACCAAATATGATGATGATCGGATTAAATCTCTAGGAGGAGTTCGTTAAAGTACGACGCTTGGAAATGTCAAGAAATGACAGAGAAAATTCAAAATGGCTGACTTCCTGTGGGGTTTAGAGCTTAGCTCCGAGAGACTTTTTTGTAGGTCTTGGAGTAATAGATGACCCTACCAAATTTCGTGTCTGTAAGTTTTTCGTAGTAGGGGGGCTGTTCTCTTGAAATTTTGCAGGTGGCGCTATTGAGCCATTTCTACACGCCCACTTCTGACGCCTATACTACATGTAAATTTTCGCCACTTCTGACGAGTGTGCAAATTATCATGAGTTTTCTGGTATGTTTAGGCCCTCAAAAATGCGATCCATTTCGGAGAAGAAGAAGAAGAAGAAGAATAATAAACGGAGCAAAAACAATAGGGTCCTCACACCCTGGTGTGCTCGGGCCCTAATTAAAACTGCAAGCAGTGATGGAAGGGCCCTCGCACGCATGTGCCCTGCCACTCTATGGCCTTAGTAAAGGAATGAACCAGGGGGATTGAAATTTCAGTGGGTAAATATAGGCGGATATTCAAAGGAACTTTGAAGTGCCACACCTCCTTTGTGCAGCAGGTGGCGCTATGATTGTATTTGATTGTTGTAACATTGATGTGTTGAGGCCAGGACCCTTGTCAAACGTATGATGTCTGTGACAGATCGGACATTGCATGCCTGAGTTACAACAGCTTTCTCATGGCGAAACATCACTCTTTGCGAGGCCGCCACGGACACGCCCTTCAACGAAAAGTCAAGATCTTCGCAATTTATCATCTCAAAGGGCTTAAGATCAGTCTCACCTGATATGATAATGATTTGATTAAATCTCTGAGAACAGTGAATCACAGCGTAAAACAAGGCATTTCCTGCTACCTCTAGGTGGCGCTAGGACTGAAGCTGAATATTGGCATTGAAATGTGTTCAGGCCAAGACTCTTATAAAACATGTGAAGTGTGGGGCAGATTGGACATTGTATGCCTTAGTTATAACAACTTCCGGTTTCATGGCGAAAACGCTGAACTTTGTCAGGCCGCCACGGACACACCTTCCAACGAAAAGTCAAAAGCTCCGCAATTTAACATCGCAAAGGCCTTTAGATGAGATTGACCAAATATGATGACGATCTGACAAAATCTCTAGGAGGAGTTCGTTAAAGTACGAAGCCTGGAAATGACAAAATTTGCACAGAAATCACAGCAAAAATTCAAAATGGCTGACTTCCTGTGAAGTTTAGAGCTTCACTCCAAGAGACTTTTTTGTAGGTCTTGGGGTGATATATGACCCTACCAAATTTCGTTTCTGTAGGATTTTCGTAGCGGCGGGGCTGTTCTCTTGAAATTTTGCAGGTGGCGCTATCGAGCCATTTCTGCACGCCCACTTCTGGCGCCTATGCCACATGTAAATTTTTGCCACTTCTGACGTGTGTGCAACGTTTTATGAATTTTTGAGCTTGTTTAGCCTGTCAAAATGCGATTCATTTAGCGATACTTTGCCAGGCCGCCACGGACACGCCCTTTAATGAAAAGTCAAGGTCGTTGCTTTTTATCATCACACAAGGTCTTGAGAATACACTGGTGAAATATGATGTTGATATGGTTAAATACCTAAGAGCAGTAAGTCACAGCATCAAACATGGTATTTCCTGCTGCCTCTAGGTGGCGCTATGAGTGTTACTGAATTATGCCATGTTGATGTGTTCAGGCCTGGACCCTTATCAAACGTGTGAAGTCAGGGGCGGATCGGACAATGTATGCCTGAATTACATCAGCTTCCTTTTTCATGGCGAAACATTACACTTTGCCAGGCCGCCACGGACACGCCCTCCAATGAAAAGTCAAAAGCTCCGCAATTTAGCATCTCAAAGGCCTTTAGATGATACTGACCAAATATGATGATGATCGGATTAAATCTCTAGGAGGAGTTCGTTAAAGTACGACGCTTGGAAATGTCAAAAAATGACAGAGAAAATTCTAAATGGCTGACTTCCTGTGGGGTTTAGAGCTTAGCTCCAATAGACTTTTTTGTAGGTCTTGGAGTAATAGATGATCCTACCAAATTTCGTATCTGTAAGTTTTTCGTAGTGGGGGGGCTGTTCTCTTGAAATTTTGCAGGTGGCGCTATCGAGCCATTTTTACACGCCCACTTCTGACGCCTATACTACATGTAAAATTTTGCCACTTCTGACGCGTGTGCAAATTTTCATGAGTTTTCGGGTATGTTTAGGCCCTCAAAAATGCGATCCATTTCGGAGAAGAAGAAGAAGAAGAAGAAGAAGAAGAAGAAGAAGAAACGGAGCAAAAACAATAGGGTCCTCACACCCTGGTGTGCTCGGGCCCTAATTAAAACTGCAAGCAGTGATGGAAGGGCCCTCACACGCATGTGCACCGCCACTCTATGGCCTTAGTAAAGCAATGAACCAGGGGGATTGAAATTTCAGTGGGTAAATATAGGCGGATATTCAAAGGAACTTTGAAGTGCCACACCTCCTTTGTGCAGCAGATGGCGCTATGATTGTGATTGATTGTTGTAACATTGATGTGTTGAGGCCAGGACCCTTGTCAAACGTATGATGTCTGTGACAGATCGGACATTGCATGCCTGAGTTACAACAGCTTTCTAATGGCGAAACATCACTCTTTGCGAGGCCGCCACGGACACGCCCTTCAACGAAAAGTCAAGTTCTTCGCAATTTATCATCGCAAAGGGCTTAAGATCAGTCTCATCTGATATGATAATGATTTGATTAAATCTCTGAGAACAGTGAATCACAGCGTAAAACAAGGCATTTCCTGCTACCTCTAGGTGGCGCTAGGACTGAAGCTGAATATTGGCATTAAAATGTGTTCAGGCCAAGACTCTTATTAAACATGTCAAGTGTGGGGCAGATTGGACATTGTATGCCTTAGTTATAACAACTTCCTGTTTCATGGCGAAAACGCTGAACTTTGTCAGGCCGCCACGGACACACCTTCCAACGAAAAGTCAAAAGCTCCGCAATTTAACATCGCAAAGGCCTTTAGATGAGATTGACCAAAAATGATGACGATCTGACAAAATCTCTAGGAGGAGTTCGTTAAAGTACGAAGCCTGGAAATGACAAAATTTGCACAGAAATCACAGCAAAAATTCAAAATGGCTGACTTCCTGTGAGGTTTAGAGCTTCACTCCAAGAGACTTTTTTGTAGGTCTTGGGGTGATATATGACCCTACCAAATTTCGTTTCTGTAGGATTTTCGTAGCGGCGGGGCTGTTTTCTTGAAATTTTGCAGGTGGCACTCTCGAGCCATTTCTGCACGCCCACTTCTGGCGCCTATGCCACATGTAAATTTTTGCCACTTCTGACGTGTGTGCAACGTTTTATGACTTTTTGAGCTTGTTTAGCCTGTCAAAATGTGATTCAATTAGCGATACTTTGCCAGGCCGCCATGGACACGCCCTTTAATGAAAAGTCAAGGTCGTTGCTTTTTATCATCACACAAGGTCTTGAGATTACACTGGTGAAATATGATGTTGATATGGTTAAATACCTAAGAGCAGTAAGTCACAGCGTCAAACATGGTATTTCCTGCTGCCTCTAGGTGGCGCTATGAGTGTTACTGAATTATGCCATGTTGATGTGTTCAGGCCTGGACCCTTATCAAACGTGTGAAGTCAGGGGCGGATCGGACAATGTATGCCTGAATTATATCAGCTTCCTGTTTCATGGCGAAACATTACAATTTGCCAGGCCGCCACGGATACTCCCTCCAATGAAAAGTCAAAAGCTCGTTAAAGTACGACGCTTGGAAATGTCAAAAAATGACAGAGAAAATTCAAAATGGCTGACTTCCTGTGGGGTTTAGAGCTTAGCTCCAAGAGACTTTTTTGTAGGTCTTGGAGTAATAGATGATCCTACCAAATTTCGTATCTGTAAGTTTTTCGTAGTGGGGGGGCTGTTCTCTTGAAATTTTGCAGGTGGCGCTATCGAGCCATTTTTACATGCCCACTTCTGACGCCTATACTACATGTAAATTTTCGCCACTTCTGACGCGTGTGCAAATTTTCATGAGTTTTCGGGTATGTTTAGGCCCTCAAAAATGCGATCCATTTCGGAGAAGAAGAAGAAGAAGAAGAAGAATAAACGGAGCAAAAACAATAGGGTCCTCACACCCTGGTGTGCTCGGGCCCTAATAATAATAATAATAATAATAAACGGAGCAAAAACAATAGGGTCCTCACACCCCAGTGTGCTCGGGCCCTAATAAACGGAGCAAAAACAATAGGGTCCTCACACCCTGGTGTGCTCGGGCCCTAAATATAGCTGCAAGCAGCAATGGCGGGCCCTCGCACGTTTTTTTTACCGCTACACGGTGCATCTGAGAAAACGATGCACGGTGGGCAAGGGCATCAAGTGGGTAAATATCAGTGGGCTATTTAATGGTATTTCTGACCCATTTGTGGAGTGTAAGTAGAAGAAACCCCACATTTTAGACAAGCGGGGGCGCTAGTGAGCCACTTAAGAGACACGCCTTTGCCTGACCTTTTAGTGCACACTTAACAGCCGACAACTCTGAAGTGTGTGCCAACTTTTAGGTTAATCTAAGCAAGCCAAGAGCCCTAAATATGCCTGAAATAAAAGTACAGTTTGGGGCGTTGCCATGGGAACAGCGTTCGAGATATCAAAAATCCCTTCGCAATTTATCATCTACATTGTCTCAGCATTATTTTGACCACTTCTGGAGTCAATCACATTATTTCCTCAGGAGGAGTATTTAAAAGTTTACCGCATGCAGATGTAAGGTTTAAATATGCCTTAAAAATGAAAGTAAAGTTTGACAGGTTGCCATGGGAACAGCGTTTGAGATATCAAAAATCCCTTCGCAATTTATCACCTACAATGTCTTGGCATCATGTTGACCACTTCTCGTGTCAATCGCATGAAAATCCTAGAAGGAGTATTTAAAAGAACATCGCATGGAACTGTCAATAAAATCCAGCTTTGTGACTGACACACTTACTGGCACCTGGTGGTGGCGCTATACCCGGGAGTCACAATGGGCACATCGATGCGATCGGAATCTTCAGACGAACAAACACCCTGCTTGGCATCACAATAAGACATTTTTTGCCTTAGATATTAGACACTTCCTGTTTCTCTGAATTCGCCATAAATTTGTCGCCTCGCCATGGCAACACCGTTCGAGATATCAAAAATCCATTCACAATTTAGCAAGTCCAATGTCTCGACATCATGTTCACCACGTTTGGTTTCAATCGCATGCATCCTCTAGGAGGAGTATTTAAAAGTACAACGCATGCATTTTTGAAACAATCCAAAATAGACGACTTCCTGTTGGGCGGAGCTTAAATGTTAGAGGGCGAAAGTTGTTCGGGTCGATGAGATCTATATGCGTACCCACTCTCGTACATGTGCGTACATGTTTGCCCGATCTGCGCAACAATGTTTGTTTTTGCATTACAGGGGGCGCTACAAGGCTCCCTTGCCACGCCCATATTCCAGCCTTTGCATGAGCCTAGTGGCACATGACTTTGACATCTGTGCAAAATTTCCGTTGTTTTCGAGCATGTTAAGGCACCCAAAGTGCACGCCAAGAGCTTAAATATGCCTGAAAATGAAAGTAAACTTTGACGCGTTGCCATGGGAACAGCGTTTGAGATATCAAAAATCCCTTCGCAATTTATCATCTACAATCTCTCGGCTTCATGTTGACCACTTTTGGTGTCAATTGCATGATTTTTCTAGAAGGAGTATTTAAAAGAACATAGCATGGAACTGTCAAAAAAAATCCACCTTTGTTACTGACACACTTCCTGGCGCCTGGTGGTGGCGCTATACCCGGGAGTCACAATAGGCACATCGATGCGATCGGAATCTTCAGACCAGCAAACACCCCGCATGGCATCACAAGAAGACATTTTTTGCCTTAGATATTAGACACTTCCTGTTTTTCTGATTTCGCCACAACTTTGTCGCCATGCCATGGCAGAACCGTTCGAGATATCAAAAATCCCTTCGCAATTTATCATCTACAAGGTCTCGGCATCATGTTCACCACGTTAGGTGTCAATCGCACGAAACCCCTAGGAGGAGTATTTAAATGTTCACCGCATGCATTTTTTAAACAATCCAAAATAGCCGACTTCCTGTTGGGCGGAGCTAAAATGTTTGAGTGCGAAAGTTGTTTGGGTCGATGCGATCTATATGCGTACCAACTCTCGTACATGTTCGTACATGTTTGCTCGATCTGTGCCCCAATGTTTTTTTTTGCATTACAGGGGGCGCTACAAGGCTCCCTTGCCACGCCCATATTCCAGCCTTTGCATGAGCCTAGTGGCACGTGACTTTGAAATCTGTGCAAAATTTCCGTTGTTTTCGAGCATGTTAAGGCACCCAAAGTGCACGCCAAGAGCTTAAATATGCCTGAAAATGAAAGTAAAGTTTGACGTGTTGCCATGGGAACAGCGTTCGAGAAATCAAAAATCCCTTTGCAATTTATCATCCACAATGTCTGAGCATCATGTTGACCACTTCTGGTGTTAATCGCATGAATGTCCTAGAAGGAGTATTTAAAAGAACATCGGCGTCAACAGAAAGGCTTAAATATGCCTTTAAAATGAAAGTAAAGTTTGACGCGTTGCCATGGCAACAGCGTTAAAGATATCAAAAATCCCTTGGCAATTTATTATCTACAATGTCTCGGCATCATGTTGACCACTTCTGGTGTTAACCGCATGAATATCCTAGAAGGAGTATTTAAAGGAACATCGGCGTCAACTAAAAGGCTTAAATATGCCTTTAAAATGAAAGTAAACTTTGACGTGTTGCCATGGGAACAGCGTTTGAGATATCAAAAATCCCTTCGCAATTTATCATCTACAAACTCTCGGCTTCATGTTGACCACTTTTGGTGTCAATTGCATGATTTTTCTAGAAGGAGTATTTAAAAGAACATAGCATGGAACTGTCAAAAAAATCCACCTTTGTGACTGACACACTTCCTGGCGCCTGGTGGTGGCGCTATACCCGGGAGTCACAATAGGCACATCGATGCGATCGGAATCTTCAGACGAGCAAACACCCCGCATGGCATCACAAGAAGACATTTTTTGCCTTAGATATTAGACACTTTCTGTTTTTCTGATTTCGCCACAACTTTGTCGCCATGCCATGGCAGAACCGTTCGAGATATCAAAAATCCCTTCGCAATTTATCATCTACAAGGTCTCGACATCATGTTCACCATGTTAGGTGTCATTCGCACGAAACTCCTAAGAGGAGTTTTTAAAAGTTCACCGCATGCATTTTTGAAACAATCCAAAATAGCCGACTTCCTGTTGGGCGGAGCTAAAATGTTTGAGTGCGAAAGTTGTTTGGGTCGATGCGATCTATATGCGTACCAACTCTCGTACATGTTCGTACATGTTTGCTCGATCTGTGCCCCAATGTTTGTTTTTGCATTACAGGGGGCGCTACAAGGCTCCCTTGTCACGCCCATATTCCAGCCTTTGCATGAGCCTAGTGGCACGTGACTTTGACATCTGTGCAAAATTTCCGTTGTTTTCGAGCATGTTAAGGCACCCAAAGTGCACGCCAAGAGCTTAAATATGCCTGAAAATGAAAGTAAACTTTGACGCGTTGCCATGGGAACAGCGTTTGAGAAATCAAAAATCCCTTTGCAATTTATCATCCACAATGTCTGAGCATCATGTTGACCACTTTTGGTGTCAATCGCATGAAAATCCTAGGAGGAGTATTTAAAAGTTCACCACATGCAACTGTCAAGAAATCCACCTTTTGTGACTGCCACACTTCCTGGTGCCTGTTGGTGGCGCTATACCCGAGACTCAAAATAGGCACATTGATGCGATCGGAATCCTTGGCCGAACATACACACTGCGTTTCATCCCAATAAGACATTTTTTGCTTTAGATATTAGACACTTCCTGTTTCATTGAATTCGCCATACATTTGTTGCCTCGCCATGGCAACACCGTTTGAGATATCAAAAATCCCTTCGCAATTTGGCAAGTCCAATGTCTCAGCATCATGTTCACCACGTTTGGTGTCAATCGTATGAATTCCCTAGAAGAATTTAAAAGTTCATGACTGACACACTTTCTGGCGCCTGGTGGTGGCGCTATACCCGGGAGTCACAGTAGGCACATCGATGCGATCGGAATCTTCAGATGAACAAACACCCCAAATGGCATCACAATAAGACATTTTTTACCTTAGATATTAAACACTTCCTGTTTCTCTGATTTCGCCACAACTTTGTCGCCTCGCCATGGCAGAACGGTTCGAGATATCAAAAATCACTTCGCAATTTAGCAAGTACAATGTCTCGACATCATGATCACCTTATTTGGTGTCATTCGCATGAATCCCCTAGGAGGAGTATTTAAAAGTTCACCGCATGCATTTTTTAAACAATCCAAAATAGCCGACTTCCTGTTGGCGGAGCTTAAATGTTAGAGGGTGAAAGTTGTTCGGGTCGATGAGATCTATAAGCGTACCAACTCCCGTACATGTGGGTACAAGTTTGTCCGATCTGTGCACCAATGTTTTTTTTTTGCATTACAGGGGGCGCTACAGAACCCCTTTGCCACGCCTGTGTTCCAGCCTTTGCCCCTTCGCAATGACGGACGACTCTGACGTCTGTGCCAAATTTCAAGAGTTTTCGAGTATGTTAAGGCACCCAAAGTGCCCAAAACTGTTAAAAAAATAAAAAAATAAATAAATATACTGTAGCTGCAAGCAGCGATGGCGGGCCCTCGCACGTTTGTTTACCGCTACACGGTGCCTCTGAGAAAACGATGCACGGTGGGCATGTGCATCAAGTGGGTAAATATGAGTGGACTATTTCATGTTGCTACTGACCCATTTAGGTACAGTAGGTAAAAGAAACCCCATATTTTAGACGAACGGGGGCGCTAGTCACTGACTAAATAGACACGCCTTTATCTGACGTTTTTGTCAACACTTAACAGCCGAAAACTCTGATGTGTGTGCCAAAATTAAAGTTCAACTAAGCACGCCAAGAGCCTTAAACATGCCGGAAATTAAAGTAAAGTTTGACGCGTTGCCATGGGAACAGCGTTCGAGATGTCAAAAATTCCTTCGCAATTTATCATCTACAATGTCTCGGCATTGTGTTGACCATTTCTGGTGTCAATCGCATGAATCCCATACGAGGAGTATTTAAAGGTTCACTGCATGCAACTGTCAACCTTAAATAAGTGTAAAAATGAAAGTAAAGTTTGACGCGTTGCCATGTGAACAGCATTTGAGATATCAAAAATCCCTTAGCAATTTATCATCTACATTGTCTCGGCATCATGTACACCACTTCTGGAGTCAATTGCATGAATATTCTAGAAGGAGTATTTAAAAGAACATCGGCGTCAACTGAAAGGCTTAAATATGCCTTTAAAATGAAAGTTAAGTTTGACGCGTTGCCATGGGAACAGCGTTCGAGATATCAAAAATCCCTTCACAATTTATCATCTACAATGTCTTGGCATCATGATCACCACGTTTGGTGTCAATCGCATGAATATCCTAGAAGGAGTATTTTAAAGAACATCGGCATCAACTGAAAGGCTTAAATATGCCTGCAAAATGAAAGTAAAAAGTTTGACACGTTGCCATGGGAACAGCGTTTGAGATATCAAAAATCCCTTTGCAATTTATCATCTACATTGTCTCAGCATTATGTTGACCACTTCTGGAGTCAATCACAGTATTTCCTCACGAGGAGTATTTAAAAGTTTACCGCATGCAGATGTAAGGTTTAAATATGCCTTAAAAATGAAAGTAAAGTTTAACAGGTTGCCATGGGAACAGCGTTTGAGATATCAAAAATCCCTTCGCAATTTATCATCTACAATGTCTTGGCATCATATTGACCACTTGTCGTGTCAATCGCATGAAAATCCTAGAAGGAGTATTTAAAAGAACATTGCATGGAACTGTCAAAAAAATCCAGCTTTGTGACTGACACACTTCCTGGCGCCTGGTGGTGGCGCTATACCCGGGAGTCACAATGGGCACATCGATGCGATCGGAATCTTCAGACGAACAAACACCCCGCGTGTCATCACAATAAGACATTTTTTGCCTTAGATATTAGACACTTCCTGTTTCTCTGAATTCGCCATAAATTTGTCGCCTCGCCATGGCAACACCGTTCGAGATATCAAAAATCCCTTCGCAATTTAGCAAGTCCAATGTCTTGACATCATGTTCACCACGTTTGGTGTCAATCGCATGCATCCCCTAGGAGGAGTATTTAAAAGTTCACCGCATGCATTTTTTAAACAATCCAAAATAGCCGACTTCCTGTTGGGCGGAGCTTAAATGTTAGGGGGCGAAAGTTGTTCGGGTTGATGAGAACTATATGCGTACCAACTCTCGTACATGTGCGTACATGTTTGCCCGATCTGTACAACAATGTTTGTTTTTGCATTACAGGGGGCGCTACAGAGCTCCCTTGCCACGCCCGAGTTCCAGCCTTTGCCGGGTCTTAATGGCCGACGACTCTGACATCTCTGCCAATTTTCAAGAGTTTTTGAGTATGTTTAGGCCCCCAAATTGCCCCGAAACGTAAAAAAAAAAAATCCGAGCAAAAACAATAGGGCTTCGCACCTTTCGGTGCAGGCCATTCTGGCCTGCTCCTCGGTGCTCGGGCCCTAATAAAAATATAAGCTAAAAAAAAGATAAGAAGAGATAATAAACAGACAAAGAAATGCTAAGAGGGAGAAAGAGAGAGAGGAGAAAAGGGAGGGGTCATTAGATTTGACCTGTAAAGGTAAATTCTCATAGCTCGAGGGAATTGTAGGTTTAAGGCAAAACAGAAAAACAGAGGTGACGCTTTGAAAGAGAAACAAGTTAAAAGGAAAAGAGTAAAGACCAAGTTATTAAAGGTGGAAATAAAGAGAAAAATTAAAAAGGACAGAACAATTATTAAAAGGTGAATGACACAGATAAATTATATAAAGATAAAAAAGACTTAACAAAATGAAGAGGAGTCTTCATCTGATGATGGAAGGTGGTCACAAAATAAATTTTATTTTAACCTCTTGAAAAGCACCCCCATACTGGCCCGAAACCATGAAAATACCTACTTTCACTAAAAGGGCTGTTTTTACTAAACCATTTATAGTATAAGCATAACTGTGGTATCATTAGATAGAAGACACTTTGAGCTTCGTTTTCCATGTTTCAAAATTATTTTAAGATTAAAAAAAAAAAAGTTAGAGAGGCTGAAGTACATTGTAATAAAAAAATTTTTGCATAACATCTTTTTTAACACTAAAAATCTTAATGATAAATATATGTGTGAAACCTATAAATGCAATGAGGCCAAAGCCACAAGTCTAAAGAAGTTATATTTCACGTTTGAAGTCAATAGACCCAAAAATGAGGTTCTTGCAAGAGTTTTTGTAAGACTAGTGCCTTTTCTAAGTGCCAGTCAGCCACAAAATAAAAGTCTTTTGTTTACATGCATACACGTTCGTTCTTTTTATTGTTTATCCTTATATAAGCGTATAAAATGCCGTATCCACACCAGGAAATAAAGCTTCACACAAAGATCGTTGAATTCGTGTTCTAATTGGCTACACGTTCTGTCTATCAATATTTTCCATGAAGTCATTGGAGGAACGCGCGAGTCAGATGACGTCACGATATTAGACAGCGCTGTTTGGATATTATGTATTATACTCCCGCCTACTTGTACAATCATGTCTGAGCGCTGGTTTTGAACGCAAGTGTGCTCTCATATACAAGTGTTACGATGTAAATAGTCCTCAGATTGTATATTATAATCTATTACAAGACGTGCATCTGAAATCTGATGTAAACAATGGAAAATATATCCATATTTCACGGATTATACGCATTTGTGGACAAAACTGGTCATTGGATGTACTTTGTTGGAGAGTTTTTATGGGTTATTCACACATCTGAAACAGACTGGATTCGATTCGCGTTCCTTATACCAGCACAAAGGTAAGGGGTCAGTTTATATTATGCATGTTGTTATCTGGACTTCTGTAATAAAATACTATATTTATGATACTAGAGCAATTTAATCTCAAAACGAACACCATACACTGACGCTAAACCCTTAGACCTTTTAAACGATGTATAGTAGTGTTATTATTATTGTTGTTTGTATATATATTGTTAGCAGCATTAAAAAAAACTGACGTCCTTCCGTCCGCGAGCTAGTGCGCGTCGAGAGGTTAAATTAAAAGGCAACATTTTGAAATGGGTTAAGCTGAACCTTGAAGGGCTGAAAGCTCTCATCTTTGACATTCAAGAAAGTGAATAAAAGCTGGCAAGAAACAGACAATGGCAAATACTGTGTGTGACACAAAAGTGTCGGAGGAGCAAAGAGGAGGCAACAATTCTTAACTCTTTCCCCGCCATTGACGAGATATCTCGTCAATCAAGAGAAAACGCTTCCCCGCCAATGACGAGTTTTTCCGTCGTTCCGCAATACCGCTATTATCCACTAGGTGGTGCCCTTCCGCAACTTTTTAAACCCGGAAGTATTGCCCTATGACAAGCTGCTGCATATCCGTGTCTGTTTTAAAGATCGCTCTGAATGGGATCTCTATGAAAAGTCCGTCACAAAAATGGAATTATCTCTGCTTTTTGCTCAAAATGTGGTGTTTTTTCAGAAACCTACCCATATTCAAAAGCTGGTTACAAAAGAACTACTGAAGGTAGGATGAAACGGTTTTTTTTTGTTTGAAAGCAGAGGGTCTGTTCTTTCATTTGGTATGTTGTATGTTTATATATTTGAAGAAGAACATTTTCTGGAAGACATTAAACTTTTGTGAAAATCATGAAAAACGCTGGCGCTGGCTGTCAACTTTTTTTGAAAACGCTGGCGGTGAAAGAGTTAAGCTGGACTAAGGACTCATGTTACATGATGGGACTATGATATCAAGCAGTGAAGGGGGCACTGCAAGCATGCTGTGTAAAGACAGAAAGACACAGAGAATCCAGTTGTATTCAAAGACAATTACAAAGACAAACACCAAAGAGACTGAGTGAAGTCCAGAAGGAGACTCACAAAGACAATAATGTTCTTGGAGACAAGAGAAAAAACTGGACACTGAACACTTTTTCATCGTCATACAAGCCTTTGAGTGAAGGAGGGAAAGAGTGAAACAGCCGTTCAGTGTTTAGTAAAGACCTTGTTACTATAGGGACACAGACAATCTTTATGAGAATATCAGCTAGACAAATTTAAAGGCTGATCAAGAACTTATGTTGGTAGGTGTGACTACCTGTTCTGAAATCAAATCAGACTCCTATTAATCTGACAGGAAGAAATGCCATAATGAAAATTGGGTGTTTTTAAATTTGGTATCTACAGAGGAAGTTAGAACTCCAATGATGGTACTAAGCTAAAAAGCAAATATAAATGGCATAGAACAGCTATGGCAGAAAGGAAAATAAAATAGATAAAAGAAATAAATTAAATAACACCATAGGTAAACAAGAAAAAAGCTGTGAGAATAGAGAAAAGAAATAACAAATTATTGTAACAAACTAAGCATATCAAGCAAATAAATCTAAATTGTATCTAGTCTACGATTTAAGAGCAATTAATGACAAGAAAAGATTGATGTTCCAAAAACCACACACTTTGCTGACAAGTGTTTCTCCATTTGATAAACATGTTTACTGTGAATTATAATTGGCATAAGAAGTAGATACTTGCATTTACGTATTTACTTATGAGTAAAAAACATAATACATGTATAGAATGTAGGAACCGCCATTCCAACATGCTGAAAAGGTTGGTCTGGTTGATTAACGCTACATGGTTGATCAAATGATTGGTTGTCATTGAATATTGGCTCACAAGAGAACAGTTGATTTTGCCAGCATGGGCATGTGGAAGCTAAAAAGGGCCTCAGAGTGTCAGGAGATCTTGTATAGAGATTGTATAGAAGTGAAAAAATCTCAGTCATTAACAGAGGTGTAAAGTACTCGAGTAAATGTACTTCGTTACTGTACTTAAGTATTTTTTGGGCTACTTTGTACTTGTACTGAGTATCAAAAATATAGGCAACTTTTACTCTCTACTCAATTACATTTTTGATTGGGTATTTGTACTCTTTACTCCACTACATTTGAAATAACACTTAACGTTACTCGCTACATTGTTTATTCGTCAAATAAAAACGAGACGAAAGTGTCAGAGGGTGATGATGGATAGATTCTCTGGTCGCGAGGTTACACGCACACACACAACTGAGGGACTTCATTTGGCGCTGCGCAGAGCAATCGTATGAAATCAAAGTACTGCGACAGCGAATAAAATGCATATGGAGAAGTCTGGTCTCGCGGTACTTTGATGTCAAACGCTGAATGGCTTGCGTTGAGCCACCGTAGCGGGACATCTGCGTGCTGCGTATGTCATAAACTGTAGAGAAAAGTTTGCGTCTGGTCTGAGAGAAGAGATAAAGAGCAAACATATGGATGCATATCACATTTGCTTCAGTCAAGGGACCCTTTGTTAAACATGTGATGCTACAATCAAAACAAAAGTGATGCGCGATTGCAGGAGGGTCATCCCGCAACTCAAAGGCAAGCACAAATGTTTATATACTCTGATGCTACTTTATCAGCTAACCTGAGTTACATAACTTGATATAACTTACTATATAAGCCAAAATAAACCAGCGAGGTCCTGTACTGATTGCCCGAGTAACTTAAGTACATTATAAGATTGATAATAAGTGTACAATTTCACTGTCCTCACATTTAATCAAGTATGCTGTAATGTATTTACTGTAAAGAGGGATGCATGACTGAAGAAATGTAGTGCACTTAATGTGAGAGAGTGGTGTAACGTACTACATGTGTTTACAATTAATCTTTCAAATGAACAACTTCACGTTTTAATATGCATTATCATATTTCTGTTAGTGTAATTTTAGTTTACTGGAATTTTTTAAATATTAAAATTATATATTTTTTATGATAGGCCTCAGGGGCGGACTGGCCATCTGGCAAACCGGGCAGTTTCCCGGTGGGCCGACGTACTTTTCGGGCCGATACATCTCATACTATATTTGTCTGAGCAGCCCAGTTAGCGTCTTTTTTTTTTTCAAGACAGACCGGCCCACTGACATTTAAGCAGCAGCCCATTGGTTATTTTTTTTAAACGACATTAAGCTGGACCAATGACTGACCAGCAAAGTCATCATCCTTTCTTTTCCTAGATAGACCGGCCCTCTCACATTTAAGCAGCAGCCCATTGGTTATATTTTTTGAATGACATTAAGCTGGCCCAATCACCGCTTTGGTCTCTGTGCAAGCGAGCGTGCATCGTCGGTCAGTTCACGTGTCAAAACAGAGAGAGAGAGAGAGAGAAAACGCAAGGAGGCGCAGAAAAACTGCGCGACAAAAAGAAGCAAGCCCTTCATCAGACGCTGCAAAATGTGTTAAAAACACAAAAATATTTTCTGCGGCAGCAAGACCTTCATCTCGCGTCGCTGGTGATGATGATGATGGTGGCGGCGGTGGCACTGTCAGCACCAGCACGCAAAGTGTCAGTGAGGAGAGGGAGAGAGACGAGGGAGAAGTGAGTGTATGACTGCGGTAAGCAGAACTGCTTTCAAAACACAAGTTTAGATGGATACCCCTTGATAAAGCTGAGTCAAAAACACAAAATATGGTGATAAAGCTCCAATAAAATAATTGCACTCTTTGCTCTGTGACTACGAGAGTGTATCTGATTCATAGATTTTTCGTTGATTGTCTGTTTCAAAACGTATGATTTCTCTTCAAGCAAAATCAAACAATTCAGGAGATCTGCTTACAGACAAATATATGTTTATTGTATATAACAACACACTTGACAGATAATGTTAAAAATCTCTATTACTGTAATCACACTACTTTAGTTCAGTGAATGTAGTGAATACTTTGTAAGTACCTGTAAGTACTGCAAGTAATAATCAGTTTTCAATATTACTGTAAGCAGCACTTGTATTTTGTAATAAGTTAGCAATCCAATGGCAAATTTTGCTAATTGCATGAAACTTGTTTTAGGGTTCATAAGTGTGGATTATACAGTTTTATTGCATTAATAAATAACACGTTCTAGAAGTGTTTGTTGTGTCAACTCTCACTCTTTTCTACCTGCTATTAATTGGGTTTAGTGCTTTTATGGAATTCGAGTTGCTATTGCTATACATATTTAAAGGCGTGCAAAGATGGGTGGTATTTGTAATTATACACTGCAAAATTATTTTCAAGAAAAAACATTCTTAGTATTTTTGTCTTGTTTTCAGTAAAAATATCTAAACATTCTTAAAATAAGATGGTTTTTCTTGATTAGCAGAATGACCCAAGAAAATAAGTCTAGTTTTTAGACCAAAAATTTTAAATTTTAGTGATTTTGTGCATAAAACAAGCAAAAAAATCTGCCAATGGGGTAAGCTAATTTTTCTTGCATTTAGTGTTTAAGAAAAATTTTCAAGAAATTTTTGCTTACCCCATTGGCAGATTGTTCTGCTTGTTTTATGCACAAAATGACTTAAATTTGATATTTTTGGTCTAAAAACTAGACTTATTTTCTTGGGTCGTTTTGTTCATCAAGAAAAAGCATCTTAATGAATTTTTAGATATTTTTCTGAAAACAAGACAAAAATACTAAGAAAATTTTTTTCTTAAATCATTTTTTGCAGTGTATGTAGTGTGGGCCGGTTTGGGCCAAAATGCCAGGGCCGAATTTTTATCCCAGTCCAGCCCTGATAGGCCTATATAAGAATATTTGGTAACACTTTACAATAAGGTTCATTAGTTAACAGTAGTTAATGTATTAACCAACTTGAACAAACCATGAGTAATACATTTGTTACATCGTTTATTCATCTTTGTTAATGTTAGTTAATAAAAATTTAAGCTTTAATTGTTTGTTCATGTTAGTTCAGAGTGCATTAACTAATGTTAACAAGATTTTAATAAAGTATTAGTAATTGTTGAAATTAACATTAACAAAGATGAATAAATGCTGTATAAGTGCAGTTCATTATTAGTTCATGTTAACTAATGTAGCTAACTAATGTTAACTAATGAACCTTATTGTAAAGTGATACCATATATTTATATCACAAAGTTAGGCTATATATTTTTCAGCATGGCACATTCAAGTACACAATGACACTAGACAAAAATGAAATGGGTTTAAATTCAATTTAATGTAGATTTCTAGACTAAAATCTCATGGCATTTAGTTGAATAAAATTAGACTAAAACTAAATAAAATTTTTAGTCAAAAGACTATGACTATGTTTAATCTGTGTTTGTTCTGCCAGGTCAACATTTTGAGGTGTTTGATTTCTTTTCTATATTAGGAAATAAAACCTCATAAATAAACTTTCTTAGTTTTCACTGCCCAGACCTACAATGTCTCTTTGTGTTGAGGACTAGTGCATCTTTGAGCCAACATTCAGTACGAGTAAAAATACTTGAGTACTTTTAAATTGGGTTACTTTAATACTTTTACTCAAGTCGTATTTAAATTGGTGACTTGTAACTTGTAGTGGAGTAATTTTTACAGTAAGGAATTTGTACTTTTACTCAAGTATGGCTTTCAGCTACTCTTTACACCTCTGGTCATTAATATTACTATCATAGATGTACATGGGGCGAATAAGTGGAATGAAAATGTATTATTTGATTTGTGATAAGAATGAAGATTTTGAGTTGTGATAAGAACGAAAAAAACTGATTTGACGGATAAGAGTGAAGAAAAATTTGACTATCATCTATAATCACAAGGGATGGTAGATAAAAAGGTATAGAAAAGGAATTATCATCAAAGCCATACTTAACAAAATGTGTGAAAATACTAATCTTAACAGAATTGATGTTTTACCTTGTATTAATGAGCATGTAAACTAACAAAAGTACACCTTTAACACTGCATGAAATATTCGCCGATCGACCTATGCGTATTGTAAAAACATCTGGAATTAAGTGTTATATGAAGAAACTAATTGTCTATCTATTGAGCTATTTGTGTACAGAAAACAAAAGGAGTGGATGAGGAGGAGAGGAGACAACATGCCTCATTGTGAGAGATGATCTTGCTTATCCGAGGGTCGAAAGGTCAGAGAGGCTTAAACACGGCCACAGGGGCCTAAACGGGGGGAGACAGAAGGATGAGACCAGCCCCAGAAATGTCCAAGTGGGAAAAGCAGCCAATGCAGCAGAGCTCGTAGGATGGCAGTTGGAGAGGAGGAAAAAGAATACCATGATATGAAAGAAGAAACATCAAAACCAAATCAAAGTAAAAGCAATTCAAGTATACCGGCGGATGGAGAGCAAAGTTTTGAGCACCGAGAGGAAGAAGTGAAAAAGAGAAATTGTCAAAAGAAATTGAATTGAAAAGAACGAAGCTGATTACTACAGAAGATTTGCATTGCTACAGTCAATTAAACTTCCTGGCGATGGACTTTTGCCTTAAACAAGGCCCAGTGAAAGATCTGCAACAATCTCAAAGAAACAGAATCTGAAAGAAAGACTGAAAACATAGAGACATTGAACTGAGAACATAAGGTGGACATATTATGGGAAACATCCCAAAGATAACAAATGATACAAATGGGGAATATTTACAATTAAGGAAGTATGTTTACAAAGTTGCTTTTTAGGCTTTAAACTAAACCAGATTTCAATAATGCAACTAGATAGAAAAGTTCGTCGGAACAAACTTTATGTTGGCTTGAGAAAGCCTAGTCTGAGAGTAGAGTTTGACAACTTAGCATGAAGCTATCATGATTTAAGATAAAGCTAGCATGATTTAACATGAAGCGAACATGATTTAGCATGAAGCTAGCATGATTTAGCATGAAGCTAGCATGAAGCTAGCATAATTTAACATGAGGCTAGCATGATGATAGCATGATTAGCATAAAGTTAGCATGATGCTAGCATGATTAGCATGAAGCTAGCATGATGCTAGCATGATTAGCATGAAGCTAGCATGATGCTAGCATGATTAGCATGATGCTAGCATGATTAGCATGAAGCTAGCATGATGCTAGCATGATTAGCATGATGCTAACATGATTAGCATGAAGCTAGCATGATTAGCATGAAGCTAGCATGATTAGCATGAAGTTAGCATGATTAGCATGAAGCTAGCATTATGCTAGCATGATTAGCATGAAGCTAGCATGAAGTTAGCATGATTAGCATGAAGCTAGCATGATGGTAGCATGATTAGCATGAAGCTAGCATGAAGCTAGCATTAAGCTAGCATGAAGCTAGCATGATTAGCATGAAGCTAGCATGAAGCTAGCATGATTAGCATGAAGCTAGCATGAAGTTAGCATGATTAGCATGAAGCTAGCATGATGCTAGCATGATTAGCATGAAGCTAGCATGATGCTAGCATGATTAGCATGAAGCTAGCATGAAGCTAGCATGATTAGCATGAAGCTAGCATGATGCTAGCATGATTAGCATGAAGCTAGCATGAAGCTAGCATGATTAGCAGGAAGCTAGCATGAAGCTAACATTTATTGCGTTGCTAGGGTACTAAGTTTGGTTGCTAGGGAGAAAATTGGCATCCCATAATGATCACCCTTCAATCACAAGTAAAACGGTCCAACCCCCGTGTCTCTACAATGTTCTGATGCAGAGATATAAGGCTTTGTTTATTCCGTTGCTAGGGTACTAAGTTTGGTTGCTAGGGTGAAAATTGCCATCCCATAATGATCACCCTTCAAGCCACAAGTAAAACGGTCCAACCCCCGTGTCTCTACAATGTTCTGATGCGGAGAAATAAGGCTTTGTTTATTCCGTTGCTAGGGTACTACGTTTGGTTGCTAGGGAGAAAATTGGCATCCCATAATGATCACACTTCAAGCCAGAAGTAAAACGGTCCAACCCCCGTGTCTCTATGATGTTCTGAAGCAGAGATATAAGGCTTTGTTTATTCCATTGCTAGGGTACTACGTTTGGTTGCTAGGGAGAAAATTGGCATCCCATAATGATCACACTTCAAGCCAGAAGTAAAACGGTCCAACCCCCGTGTCTCTATGATGTTCTGAAGCGGAGATATAAGGCTTTGTTTATTCCGTTGCTAGGGTACTAAGTTTGGTTGCTAGGGAGAAAATTGGTATCCCATAATGATTACACTTCAAGCCACAAGTAAAACGGTCCAACCCCTGTGTCTCTACGATGTTCAGATCCAGAGATATAAGGCTTTGTTTATTATGTTGCTAGGGTCTTCATATTTTGTTGCTAGGGGCGTGGCTTAATACCTCAATAAGAATCCCAAGAGACTGATTGGATGCCTGAGGAAAATGAGCCCATCCCTATGTCTCTATGACACTCTGGTGCAAAGATATCCATCTGGGCTTTTTATAATGGTAGTCTATGGGAGATGTTGCTAGGGTACCCAAAATTGTTGCTAGGGGCGTGGCTTAACAGCTCTGGGGTGATCCTAAGAGACTGATTGGATGGTTGAGTAAAATTAGCCCACCCCCATGTCGCTAAGACACTCTAAAGTGAAGATATTCCATCTGGGACGCTTTTATTCCCTTTTATGGGCATGTTTCCTGCCCCATTATAAGTCAATGGGAAATTTTGGGGGCCCCTTACACCCCAGGGGTACAGCTTACACCCCATTGTGAGGTATGTTCTTACACAGCCTGTCAGCCTCCTTAAATGTGGTAAGCCACAAGTTTCTACAAGTTTCTCACTCGCAGCTATGACCCGTCAAAGTTTGTCTCAATGTTAAGTCAATGGAAATTTTGGGGTGTTTCAGCGCCCCGTTTAGGAATTCGGAAGGTCCCATCAGTTAGAAAAGATATAGCAACTCGAGTCAGATCAGACCGAAGGTATGTCCAAAGTTTGATGGCTGTAGCTTGAAAGCTCTAGGACGAGTTAGAGTTAGAAATTTTGTCTCAGAAAACACGGAAGAATAATAATAATAACTAGATATTAAAGTTTGAGGACAAACTTTATGTTGGCTTGAAAAAGCGTAGCCTGAACATTTAAAATGGTTTGACAGAAGTTTATTTTAGTAGGCTATCTGGCTGTTAGCATGATTAGCATGAAGTAAGCATGATTAGCATGAAGCTAGCATGATTAGCATGAAGCTAGCATGATGTTAGCATGATCAGTATGAAGCTAGCATGAAGCTAACATGATTAGCATGAAGCTAACATGAAGCTAACATGATTAGCATGAAGCTAGCATGAAGCTAACATGATTAGCATGAAGCTAGAATGAAGCTAACATTTATTCCGTTGCTAGGGTACTAAGTTTGGTTGCTAGGGAGAAAATTGGCATCCCATAATGATCAACCTTCAAGCCACAAGTAAAACGGTCCAACCCCCATGTCTCTATGATGTTCTGAAGCGGAGATATAAGGCTTTGTTTATTCCGTTGCTAGGGTACTAAGTTTGGTTGCTAGGGAGAAAATTGGTATCCCATAATGATCAACCTTCAAGCCACAAGTAAAACGGTCCAACCCCTGTGTCTCTATGATGTTCTGAAGCGGAGATATAAGGCTTTGTTTATTCCGTTGCTAGGGTACTAAGTTTGGTTGCTAGGGAGAAAATTGGCATCCCATAATGATCAACCTTCAAGCCACAAGTAAAACGGTCCAACCCCCGTGTCTCTATGATGTTCTGAAGCGGAGATATAAGGCTTTGTTTATTCCGTTGCTAGGGTACTAAGTTTGGTTGCTAGGGAGAAAATTGGCATCCCATAATGATCAACCTTCAAGCCACAAGTAAAACGGTCAAACCCCCGTGTCTCTAAGATGTTCTGAAGCGGAGATAAAAGCCTTTGTTTATTCCGTTGCTAGGGTACTAAGTTTGGTTGCTAGGGAGAAAATTGGCATCCCATAATGATCAACCTTCAAGCCACAAGTAAAACGGTCCAACCCCCATGTCTCTATGATGTTCTGAAGCGGAGATATAAGGCTTTGTTTATTCCGTTGCTAGGGTACTAAGTTTGGTTGCTAGGGAGAAAATTGGCATCCCATAATGATCAACCTTCAAGCCACAAGTAAAACGGTCCAACTCCTGTGTCTCTATGATGTTCTGAAGCGGAGATATAAGGCTTTGTTTATTCCGTTGCTAGGGTACTGAGTTTGGTTGCTAGGGAGAAAAATGGCATCCCATAATGATCACACTTAAAGCCACAAGTAAAACGGTCCAACCCCCGTGTCTCTACAATGTTCTGATGCTGAGATATAAGGCTTTGTTTATTCCGTTGCTAGGGTACTAAGTTTGGTTGCTAGGGAGGAAATTGGCATCCCATAATAATCAACCTTCAAGCCACAAGTAAAACGGTCCAACCCCCGTGTCTCTATGATGTTCTGAAGCGGAGATATAAGGCTTTGTTTATTCCGTTGCTAGGGTACTAAGTTTGGTTGCTAGGGAGGAAATTGGCATCCCATAATAATCAACCTTCAAGCCACAAGTAAAACGGTCCAACCCCCGTGTCTCTAAGATGTTCTGAAGCGGAGAAATAAGGCTTTGTTTATTCCGTTGCTAGGGTACTAAGTTTGGTTGCTAGGGAGAAAATTGGCATCCCATAATGATCAACCTTCAAGCCACAAGTAAAACGGTCCAACCCCCATGTCTCTATGATGTTCTGAAGCGGAGATATAAGGCTTTGTTTATTCCGTTGCTAGGGTACTAAGTTTGGTTGCTAGGGAGAAAATTGGCATCCCATAATGATCAACCTTCAAGCCACAAGTAAAACGGTCTAACCCCCGTGTCTCTATGATGTTCTGAAGCGGAGATATAAGGCTTTGTTTATTCCGTTGCTAGGGTACTAAGTTTGGTTGCTAGGGAGAAAATTGGCATCCCATAATGATCAACCTTCAAGCCACAAGTAAAACGGTCCAACCCCCATGTCTCTACGACACTCTAAAGTAAAGATATTCCATCTGGGACGCTTTTATTCCCTTATATGGGCATGTTTCCTGCCCCATTATAAGTCAATGGGAAATTTTGGGGGCCTCTTACACCCCAGGGGTATAGCTTACACCCCATTGTGATGTATGTTCTTACAGAGCCTGTCAGCCACCTTAAATGTGGTAAGCCACAAGTTTCTACAAGTTTCTCACTCACAGCTATGACCCGTCAAAGTTTGTCTCAATGTTAAGTCAATGGAAATTTTGGGGTGTTCGAGACCCCCGTTTAGGAATTCGGAAGGTCCCATCAGTTAGAAAAGATATAGCACACTAAGTCAGACCAGTCTGAAGGTCTGTGGAAAATTTGGTGCATGTAGCTTGAAAGCCCTAGGACGAGTTAGTGTTTATAATTTTGGGGGGAGAAAAAGAATAATAACTAGATAGTAAAGTTTGAAGACAAACTTTATGTTGGCTTGAGAAAGCGTAGCCTGAACGTTTGACATAAGTTTAGTTTAGTAGGCTATCTGGCTGTTAGTATGTTTAAGTATGAAGGTAGCATGATTTACCATGAAGCTAGCATGATGTTAGCATGATTAGCATGAAGCTAGCATGATGCTAGCATGATTAGAATGAAGCTAGCTTGATGCTAGCATGATTAGCATGAAGCTAGCATGATAAGCATGAAGCTAGCATGATGCTAGCATGATTAGCATGAAGCTAGCATGATTAGCATGAAGCTAGCATGATGCTAGCATGATTAGCATGAAGCTAGCATGATTAGCATGAAGCTAGTATGATGCTAGCATGATGTTGGCATGATTAGCATGAAGCTAGCATGATGCTAGCATGATTAGCATGAAGCTAGCATGATGCTAGCATGAAGCTAGCATGATGCTAGCATGATTAGCATGAAGCTAGCATGATGCTAGCATGATTAGCATGAAGCTAGCATGATGTTAGCATGATTAGCATTAAGCTAGCATGAAGTTAGCATGATTAGCATGAAGCTAGCATGATGTTAGCATGATTAGCATGAAGCTAGCATGATGCTAGCATGATTAGCTTGATGCTAGCATGATTAGCATGAAGTTAGCATGATGCTAGCATGATTAGCATGAAGCTAGCATGATGCTAGCATGATTAGCATGAAGCTAGCATGATGCTAGCATGATTAGCATGAAGCTAGCATGATTAGCATGAAGCTAGCATGAAGCTAGCATGATTAGCATGAAGTTAGCATGAAGCTAGCATAATGCTAGTATGATTAGCATGAAGCTAGCATGATGTTAGCATGATTAGCATGAAGCTAGCATGATGTTAGCATGATTAGCATGAAGCTAGCATGAAGTTAGCATGATTAGCATGAAGCTAGCATGAAGTTAGCATGATTAGCATGAAGCTAGCATGATGTTAGCATGATTAGCATGAAGCTAGCATGAAGCTAGCATGATTAACAAGAAGCTAGCATGAAGCTAACATTTATTGCGTTGCTAGGGTACTAAATTTGGTTGCTAGGGAGAAAATTGGCATCCCATAATGATCACCCTTCAAGCCACAAGTTAAACGGTCCAACCCCCGTGTCTCTACAATGTTCTGATGCGGAGATATAAGGCTTTGTTTATTCCGTTGCTAGGGTACTAAGTTTGGTTGCTAGGGAGAAAATTGGCATCCCATAATGATCACCCTTCAAGCCACAAGTAAAACGGTCCAACCCCCGTGTCTCTATGATGTTCTGAAGCGGAGATATAAGGCTTTGTTTATTCCGTTGCTAGGGTACTAAGTTTGGTTGCTAGGGAAAAAATTGGCATCCCATAATGATTACACTTCAAGCCACAAGAAAAACGGTCCAACCCCTGTGTCTCTACGATGTTCAGATCCAGAGATATAAGGCTTTGTTTATTATGTTGCTAGGGTCTTCATATTTTGTTGCTAGGGGCGTGGCTTAATACCTCAATAAGAATCCTAAGAGACTGATTGGATGCCTGAGTAAAATGAGCCCACCCCTATGTCTCTATGACACTCTGGTGCAAAGATATCCATCTGGGCTTTTTATAATGGTAGTCTATGGGAGATGTTGCTAGGGTACCCAAAATTGTTGCTAGGGGCGTGGCTTAATATCTCTGGGGTGATCCTAAGAGACTGATTGGATGCTTGAGTAAAATGAGCCCACCCCCATGTCTCTAAGACACTCTAAAGTGAAGATATTCCATCTGGGACGCTTTTTTTCCCTTTTATGGGCATATTTCCTGCCCCATTATAAGTCAATGGGAAAATTTGGGGGCCTCTTACACCCCAGGGGTACAGCTTACACCCCATTGTGAGGTATGTTCTTACACAGCCTGTCAGCCTCCTTAAATGTGGTAAGCCACAAGTTTCTACAAGTTTCTCACTCGCAGCTTTGACCCGTCAAAGTTTGTCTCAATGTTAAGTCAATGGAAATTTTGGGGTGTTTCAGCGCCCCGTTTAGGAATTCGGAAGGTCCCATCAGGTAGAAAAGATATAGCACACCTCGTCAGATCAGACCGAAAGTCTGTCCAAAGTTTGATGGCTGTAGCTTGAAAGCTCTAGGACGAGTTAGAGTTAGAAATTTTAGTCTCAGAAGAAAAAGAATAATAACTAGATAGTAAAGTTTGAAGACAAACTTTATGTTGGCTTGAGAAAGCGTAGCCTGAACGTTTAAAACGGTTTGACATAAGTTTAGTTTAGTAGGCTATCTGGCTGTTAGTATGTTTAAGTATGAAGGTAGCATGATTTACCATGAAGCTAGCATGATGTTAGCATGATTAGCATGATTAGCATGAAGCTAGCATGATGCTAGCATGATTAGCATGAAGTTAGCATGATTAGCATGAAGCTAGCATGATTAGCATGAAGCTAGCATGATGCTAGCATGATTAACATGAAGTTAGCATGATGCTAGCATGATTAGCATGAAGGTAGCATGATGCTAGCATGATTAGCATGAAGGTAGCATGATGCTAGCATGATTAGCATGAAGTTAGCATGATTAGCATGAAGCTATCATGATTAGCATGAAGTTAGCATGATTAGCATGAAGCTAGCATGATGCTAGCATGATTAGCATGAAGCTAGCATGATGCTAGCATGATTAGCATGAAGTTAGCATGATGCTAGCATGATTAGCATGAAGCTAGCATGATGCTAGCATGATTAGCATGAAGCTAGCATGATGCTAGCATGATTAGCATTAAGCTAGCATGATGCTAGCATGACTAGCATGAAGCTAGCATGATGCTAGCATGATTAGCATGAAGCTAGCATGAAGCTAACATGATGCTAGCATGATTAGCATGAAGCTAGCATGATGCTAACATGATTAGCATGAAGCTAACATGATGCTAGCATGATTAGCATGAAGCTAGCATGATGTTAGCATGATTAGCATGAAGCTAACATGATGCTAGCATGATTAGCATGAAGCTAGCATGATGCTAGCATGATTAGCATGAAGCTAGCATGATGCTAGCATGATTAGCATGAAGCTAGCATGATGCTAGCATGATTAGCATGAAGCTAGCATGATTAGCATGAAGCTAGCATGAAGCTAGCATGATTAGCATGAAGTTAGCATGAAGCTAGCATGATGCTAGCATGATTAACATGATGCTAGCATGATTAGCATGAAGCTAGCATGATGTTAACATGATTAGCATGAAGCTAGCATGAAGTTAGCATGATTAGCATGAAGCTAGCATGAAGTTAGCATGATTAGCATGAAGCTAGCATGATTAGCATGAAGCTAGCATGAAGCTAGCATGATTAGCAGGAAGCTAGCATGAAGCTAACATGTATTGCGTTGCTAGGGTACTAAGTTTGGTTGCTAGGGAGAAAATTGGCATCCCATAATGATCACCCTTCAAGCCACAAGTAAAACGGTCCAACCCCCGTGTCTCTACAATGTTCTGATGCGGAGATATAAGGCTTTGTTTATTCCGTTACTAGGGTACTAAGTTTGGTTGCTAGGGAGAAAATTGGCATCCCATAATGATCACACTTCAAGCCACAAGTAAAACGGTCCAACCCCAGTGTCTCTACAATTTTCTGATGCAGAGATATGAGGCTTTGTTTATTCCGTTGCTAGGGTACTAAGTTTGGTTGCTAGGGAGAAAATTGGCATCCCATAATGATCACACTTCAAGCCACAAGTAAAACGGTCCAACCCCCGTGTCTCTATGATGTTCTGAAGCGGAGATATAAGGCTTTGTTTATTCCGTTGCTAGGGTACTAAGTTTGGTTGCTAGGGAGAAAATTGGCATCCCATAATGATTACACTTCAAGCCACAAGTAAAACGGTCCAACCCCTGTGTCTCTACGATGTTCAGATCCAGAGATATAAGGCTTTGTTTATTATGTTGCTAGGGTCTTCATTTTCTGTTGCTAGGGGCGTGGCTTAATACCTCAATAAGAATCCTAAGAGACTGATTGGATGCCTGAGTAAAATGAGCCCACCCCTATGTCTCTATGACACTCTGGTGCAAAGATATCCATCTGGGCTTTTTATAATGGTAGTCTATGGGAGATGTTTCTAGGGTACCCAAAATTGTTGCTAGGGGCGTGGCTTAATAGCTCTGGGGTGATCCTAAGAGACTGATTGGATGCTTGAGTAAAATGAGCCCACCCCCATGTCTCTAAGACACTCTAAAGTGAAGATATTCCATCTGGGACGCTTTTATTCCCTTTTATGGGCATGTTTCCTGCCCCATTATAAGTCAATGGGAAATTTTGGGGGCCTCTTACACCCCAGGGGTACAGCTTACACCCCATTGTGAGGTATGTTCTTACACAGCCTGTCAGCCTCCTTACATGTGGTAAGCCACAAGTTTCTACAAGTTTCTCACTCGCAGCTATGACCCGTCAAAGTTTGTCTCAATGTTAAGTCAATGGAAATTTTGGGGTGTTTCAGCGCCCCGTTTAGGAATTCGGAAGGTCCCATCAGTTAGAAAAGATATAGCACACCTCGTCAGATCAGACCGAAAGTCTGTCCAAAGTTTGATGGCTGTAGCTTGAAAGCTCTAGGACGAGTTAGAGTTAGAAATTTTAGTCTCAGAAGAAAAAGAATAATAATAATAACTAGATAGTAAAGTTTGAAGACAAACTTTATGTTGGCTTGAGAAAGCGTAGCCTGAACGTTTAAAACGGTTTGACATAAGTTTAGTTTAGTAGGCTATCTGGCTGTTAGTATGTTTAAGTATGAAGGTAGCATGATTTACCATGAAGCTAGCATGATGTTAGCATGATTAGCATGAAGCTAGCATGATGCTAGCATGATTAGAATGAAGCTAGCTTGATGCTAGCATGATTAGCATGAAGCTAGCATGATAAGCATGAAGCTAGCATGATGCTAGCATGATTAGCATGAAGCTAGCATGATGCTAGCATGATTAGCATGAAGCTAGCATGATTAGCATGAAGCTAGTATGATGCTAACATGATGCTAGCATGATTAGCATGAAGCTAGCATGATGCTAGCATGATTAGCATGAAGCTAGCATGATGCTAGCATGATTAGCATGAAGCTAGCATGATGCTAGCATGATTAGCATGAAGCTAGCATGATGCTAGCATGATTAGCATGAAGCTAGCATGATGCTAGCATGATTTGCATGAAGCTAGCATGATGCTAGCATGATTAGCATGAAGCTAGCATGATGCTAGCATGATTAGCATGAAGCTAGCATGATGCTAGCATGATTAGCATGAAGCTAGCATGATGCTAGCATGATTAGCATGAAGCTAGCATGATTAGCATGAAGTTAGCATGAAGCTAGCATGATGCTAGTATGATTAGCATGAAGCTAGCATGATGCTAGCATGATTAGCATGAAGCTAGCATGATGTTAGTATGATAAGCATGAAGCTAGCATGAAGTTAGCATGATTAGCATGAAGCTAGCATGAAGTCAGCATGATTAGCATGAAGCTAGCATGATGTTAGCATGATTAGCATGAAGCTAGCATGAAGCTAGCATGATTAGCAAGAAGCTAGCATGAAGCTAACATTTATTGCGTTGCTAGGGTACTAAGTTTGGTTGCTAGGGAGAAAATTGGCATCCCATAATGATCACCCTTCAAGCCACAAGTTAAACGGTCCAACCCCCGTGTCTCTACAATGTTCTGATGCGGAGATATAAGGCTTTGTTTATTCCGTTGCTAGGGTACTAAGTTTGGTTGCTAGGGAGAAAATTGGCATCCCATAATGATCACACTTCAAGCCACAAGTAAAACGGTCCAACCCCCGTGTCTCTATGATGTTCTGAAGCAGAGATATAAGGCTTTGTTTATTCCGTTGCTAGGGTACTAAGTTTGGTTGCTAGGGAAAAAAGTGGCATCCCATAATGATTACACTTCAAGCCACAAGAAAAACGGTCCAACCCCTGTGTCTCTACGATGTTCAGATCCAGAGATATAAGGCTTTGTTTATTATGTTGCTAGGGTCTTCATATTTTGTTGCTAGGGGCGTGGCTTAATACCTCAATAAGAATCCTAAGAGACTGATTGGATGCCTGAGTAAAATGAGCCCACCCCTATGTCTCTATGACACTCTGGTGCAAAGATATCCATCTGGGCTTTTTATAATGGTAGTCTATGGGAGATGTTGCTAGGGTACCCAAAATTGTTGCTAGGGGCGTGGCTTAATATCTCTGGGGTGATCCTAAGAGACTGATTGGATGCTTGAGTAAAATGAGCCCACCCCCATGTCTCTAAGACACTCTAAAGTGAAGATATTCCATCTGGGACGCTTTTTTCCCTTTTATGGGCATGTTTCCTGCCCCATTATAAGTCAATGGGAAAATTTGGGGGCCTCTTACACCCCAGGGGTACAGCTTACACCCCATTGTGAGGTATGTTCTTACACAGCCTGTCAGCCTCCTTAAATGTGGTAAGCCACAAGTTTCTACAAGTTTCTCACTCGCAGCTTTGACCCGTCAAAGTTTGTCTCAATGTTAAGTCAATGGAAATTTTGGGGTGTTTCAGCGCCCCGTTTAGGAATTCGGAAGGTCCCATCAGTTAGAAAAGATATAGCACACCTCGTCAGATCAGACCGAAAGTCTGTCCAAAGTTTGATGGCTGTAGCTTGAAAGCTCTAGGACGAGTTAGAGTTAGAAATTTTAGTCTCAGAAGAAAAAGAATAATAATAAGTTTAAGTGCAACAACAGTATGTTGGCTTTCTCAAGCCAACATAACTAGATAGGTACATTTCCTGAAGAAAATGTGAGTGGTGCTTGCCGTGGCAAAATTCAAGGGACAATTTATGATTATACTCCATGCCAAAAGTAAAACGGTCCAACCCCAGTGTCTCTACGATGTTCTGATGCAGAGATATAAGGCTTTGTTTACTCTGTTGCTAGGGTACTGTATTTGGTTGCTAGGGAAAAAAATGGCATCCACTAGTGATTACCCGCCGAGTCACGAGTCAAACGGTCCAAACCCCGTGTCTCTACGATGTTCTGATGCGGAGATATAAGGCTTTGTTTACTCTGTTGCTAGGGTCCTGCATTTGGTTGCTAGGAAAAAAAATGGCACCCCCTAGTGATTACCCTCCGAGTAATGAGTCAAACGGTCCAACCCCCGTGTCTCTACGATGTTCTGATGTGGAGATATAAGGCTTTGTTTACTCTGTTGCTAGGGTCCTGCATTTGGTTGCTAGGGGCGTGGCTTAACACCTCTTGGCATTAACTAGTGATTACCCTCCGAGTCATGAGTCAAACTGTCCAACCCCCGTGTCTCTACGATGTTCTGATGCGGAGATATAAGGCTTTGTTTACTCTGTTGCTAGGGTACTGTATTTGGTTGCTAGGGAAAAAATGGCATCCACTAGTGATTACCCTCCGAGTCACAAGTAAAACGGTCCAACCCCCGTGTCTCTACGATGTTCTGATGCGGAGATATAAGGCTTTGTTTACTCTGTTGCTAGGGTACTGTATTTGGTTGCTAGGGGCGTGGCTTGGGAGTGGCCAATTATGTGCCCAGTGATTACACTCCGAGTCACAAGTAAAACGGTCCAACCCCCGTGTCTCTACGATGTTCTGCTGCGGAGATATAAGGCTTTGTTTACTCTGTTGCTAGGGTACTGTATTTGGTTCCTAGGGGCGTGGCTTGGGAGTGGCCAATGATGTGCCCAGTGATTACACTCCGAGTCACAAGTAAAACGGTCCAAACCCCGTGTCTCTACGATGTTCTGATGCGGAGATATAAGGCTTTGTTTATTCGGTTGCTAGGGTGCTCAAATTTGGTTGCTAGGGGCGTGGCTCGGGAGTGGCCAATGATGTGCCCAATTGTTACACCCCTAGTCACAAGTAAAACGGTCCAACCCCCGTGTCTCTACGATGTTCTGATGCCGAGATATAACTGTTTGTATTTTATGTTGCTAGGGTGCTCAAAAGTGGTTGCTAGGGGCGTGGCTTAGTAAGTCTGTAAGGATCCTGAGAGACTGATTGGATGCCTGAGTAAAATGAGCCCACCCCCATGTCTCTATGACACTGTGGTGCAAAGATATCCATCCGGGCATTTTATAATGGCAGTCTATGGTATAGGTTGCTAGGGTGCCCAAAATGGTTGCTATGGTAACCTTACACCCCATTGTGGGGGACGTCCTGACAGAGTCTAGCACCCTCTTCAAATTTAGTAACCCACATGTTTCTATGAAATCCTGGCTCGGACCTATGACCCGTCAAAATTTTTGCAATGGTAAGTCTATGGGATTTTGCCCCATTGACTTTTCATTGGGGCACTTTTGGGCACCTCTTACACCCCAGGGGTACAACTTACACCCCATTGTGATCCATGTTCTTACAGAGCCTACCACCCTCTTCAAATGTTGTAACCCACAAGTTTCTACAAAGTCCTCGAGCGGAGCTATGACTCGTCAAAGTTGGGCGCAATGTTAAGTCAATGGGATTTTTTGGGTGGTTTTTCGCCCCCCTTTCGGAAATCCTGCACCCGATCGCTTATAAAAGTCATAGCACACCTCTCCTCAATAAGCCGGTCGATTTGAGCCCTAATTTATGGGTCTACGACAAAGCGTGCGGGACGAGTTACGCGCCGAAAAAGTGTCCAGAAAAAGAAGAATAATAATAATAACTAGATAGGTACATTTCCTGAAGAAAATGTGAGTGGTGCTTGCCGTGGCAAATTTCGTGGGACAATTTATGATTATACTCCAAGCCAAAAGTCAAACGATCCAACCCCCGTGTCTCTACGATGTTCTGATGCGGAGATATAAGGCTTTGTTTACTCGGTTGCTAGGGTACTGTATTTGGTTGCTAGGGAAAAAAATGGCATCCACTAGTGATTACCCTCCGAGTCACGAGTCAAACGGTCCAACCCCCGTGTCTCTACGATGTTCTGATGCGGAGAAATAAGGCTTTGTTTACTCTGTTGCTAGGGTACTGTATTTGGTTGCTAGGGAAAAAAATTGCATCCACTAGTGATTACCCTCCGAGTCATGAGTCAAACGATCCAACCCCCGTGTCTCTACGATGTTCTGATGCGGAGATATAAGGCTTTGTTTACTCTGTTGCTAGGGTACTGTATTTGGTTGCTAGGGGAAAAAAATGGCATCCACTAGTGATTACCCTCCGAGTCACGAGTCAAACGGTCCAAACCCCGTGTCTCTACGATGTTCTGATGCGGAGATATAAGGCTTTGTTTACTCTGTTGCTAGGGTACTGTATTTGGTTGCTAGGGAAAAAAATGGCATCCACTAGTGATTACCCTCCGAGTGACGAGTCAAACGGTCCAACCCCCGTGTCTCTACGATGTTCTGATGCGGAGATATAAGGCTTTGTTTACTCTGTTGCTAGGGTACTGTATTTGGTTGCTAGGGGCGTGGCTTGGGAGTGGCCAATTTTGTGCCCAGTGATTACACTCCGAGTCACAAGTAAAACGGTCCAACCCCCGTGTCTCTACGATGTTCTGATGCGGAGATATAAGGCTTTGTTTACTCTGTTGCTAGGGTACTGTATTTGGTTGCTAGGGGCGTGGCTTGGGAGTGGCCAATGATGTGCCCAGTGATTACACTCCGAGTCACAAGTAAAACGGTCCAAACCCCGTGTCTCTACGATGTTCTGATGCGGAGATATAAGGCTTTGTTTATTCGGTTGCTAGGGTGCTCAAATTTGGTTGCTAGGGGCGTGGCTTGGGAGTGGCCAATGATGTGCCCAATTGTTACACTCCTAGTCACAAGTAAAACGGTCCAACCCCCGTGTCTCTACGATGTTCTGATGCCGAGATATAACTGTTTGTATTTTATGTTGCTAGGGTGCTCAAAAGTGGTTGCTAGGGGCGTGGCTTAGTAAGTCTGTAAGGATCCTGAGAGACTGATTGGATGCCTGAGTAAAATGAGCCCACCCCCATGTCTCTATGACACTGTGGTGCAAAGATATCCATCCGGGCATTTTATAATGGCAGTCTATGGTATAGGTTGCTAGGGTGCCCAAAATGGTTGCTATGGTAACCTTACACCCCATTGTGGGGGACGTCCTGACAGAGTCTAGCACCCTCTTCAAATTTAGTAACCCACATGATTCTATGAAATCCTGGCTCGGACCTGTGACCCGTCAAAATTTTTGCAATGGTAAGTCTATGGGATTTTGCCCCATTGACTTTTCATTGGGGCACTTTTGGGCACCTCTTACACCCCAGGGGTACAACTTACACCCCATTGTGATCCATGTTCTTACAGAGCCTACCACCCTCTTCAAATGTTGTAACCCACATGTTTCTACAAAATCCTCGAGCGGAGCTATGACTCGTCAAAGTTAGGCTCAATGTTAAGTCAATGGGATTTTTCGGGTGGTTTTTCGCCCCCCTTTCGAAAATCCTGCACCCGATCGCTTATAAAAGTCATAGCAGTCGTGTCCTTAATAAGCCCGTCGATTTGAGCCCTCTTTCATGGGTCTACGACAAACCGTGCGGGACGAGTTAGGTGCCAAAAAAACGTGCAGATGTAAGAATAAAATATAATAATAATAATAATAATATCCCTGAGGAATAGTAATAGTGATGCCTTGCATAAATGCAAGCACCACTAATAATAATAAGTATGCAAGATAGTAATAGTGATGCTTTGCATAAATGCAAGCACCACTAATAATAATAATAAGTATGCAAGATAGTAATAGTGATGCTTTGCATAAATGCAAGCACCACTAATAATAATAAGTATGCAAGATAGTAATAGTGATGCTTTGCATAAATGCAAGCACCACTAACTAGATAGGTACATTTCCTGAAGAAAATGTGAAGTGGTGCTTGCCGTGGCAAAATTCTGGGGACCATATATGATTATACCCCAAGCCAAAAGTAAAACGATCCAACTCTCGTGTCTCTACGATGTTCTGATGCGGCGATATAAGGCTTTGTTTATGCGGTTGCTAGGGTACTGTATTTGGTTGCTAGGGAAAAAATTGGCATCCACTAGTGATTACATGCCGAGTCACAAGTAAAATGGTCCAACCCCCGTGTCTCTACGATGTTCTGATGCGGAGATATAAGGCTTTGTTTACTCTGTTGCTAGGGTATTGTATTTGGTTGCTAGGGAGAAAATGGCATCCACTAGTGATTACCCTCCGAGTCACGAGTCAAACGGTCTAACCCCCGTGTCTCTTCGATGTTCTGATACGGAGATATAAGGCTTTGTTTACTCTGTTGCTAGGGTACTGTATTTGGTTGCTAGGGGAAAAAATGGCATCCACTAGTGATTACCCTCCGAGTCACGAGTCAAACGGTCCAAACCCCGTGTCTTTACGATGTTCTGATGCGGAGATATAAGGCTTTGTTTACTCTGTTGCTAGGGTACTGTATTTGGTTGCTAGGGAGAAAATTGGCATCCATTAGTGATTTCACTCCGAGTCATGAGTCAAACGGTCCAACCCCCGTGTCTCTATGATGTTCTGATGCGGAGATATAAGGTTTTGTTTACTCTGTTGCTAGGGTACTGTATTTGGTTGCTAGGGAAAAAATTGGCATCCACTAGTGATTACACTCCAAGTCACAAGTCAAACGGTCCAACCCCAGTGTCTCTATGATGTTCTGATGCGGAGATATAAGGCTTTGTTTACTCTGTTGCTAGGGTACTGTATTTGGTTGCTAGGGAGAAAATTGGCATCCACGAGTGATTACACTCCAAGTCACGAGTAAAACGGTCCAACCCCCGTGTCTCTACGATTTTCTGATGTGGAGATATAATGATTTGTTTATTCGGTTGCTAGGGTGCTCATATTTGGTTGCTAGGGGCGTGGCTTAATACCTCATGGCATCCACTAATGATTACCCTCTGAGTCACGAGTAAAACGGTCCAACCCCCGTGTCTCTACGATTTTCTGATGCAGAGATATAACGATTTGTTTATTCGGTTGCTAGGGTGCTCATATTTGGTTGCTAGGGGCGTGGCTTAATACCTCTTGGCATCCACTAATGATTACCCTCTGAGTCACGAGTAAAACGGTCCAACCCCCGTTTCTCTACGATTTTCTGATGCGGAGATATAACGATTTGTTTATTCCGTTGCTAGGGTGCTCATATTTGGTTGCTATGGGCGTGGCTCAATACAACTTGGCACCCACTAGTGATTACCCTCTGAGTCACGAGTAAAACGGTCCAACCCCCGTGTCTCTACGATTTTCTGATGCGGAGATATAAGGCTTTGTTTATTCGGTTGCTAGGGTGCTCATATTTGGTTGCTAGGGGCGTGGCTTAATACAACTTGGCATCCACTAGTGATTACCCTCTGAGTCATGAGTAAAACGGTCCAACCCCCGTGTCTCTACGATTTTCTGATGCGGAGGTATAAGGCTTTGTTTATTCGGTTGCTAGGGTGCTCATATTTGGTTGCTAGGGGCGTGGCTTAATACCTCTTGGCATCCACTAATGATTACCCTCTGAGTCACGAGTAAAACGGTCCAACCCCCGTGTCTCTACGATTTTCTGATGCGGAGATATAAGGCTTTGTTTATTCGGTTGCTAGGGTGCTCATATTTGGTTGCTAGGGGCGTGGCTTAATACAACTTGGCATCCACTAGTGATTACCCTCTGAGTCATGAGTAAAACGGTCCAACCCCCGTGTCTCTACGATTTTCTGATGCGGAGATATAAGGCTTTGTTTATTCGGTTGCTAGGGTGCTCATATTTGGTTGCTAGGGGCGTGGCTTAATACCTCTTGGCATCCACTAATGATTACCCTCTGAGTCACGAGTAAAACGATCCAACCCCCGTGTCTCTACGATTTTCTGATGCAGAGATATAATGATTTGTTTATTCCGTTGCTAGGGTGCTCATATTTGGTTGCTAGGGGCGTGGCTTGGGAGTGGCCAATGATGTGGCAAGTGATTACACTCCGAGTCACAAGTAAAACGGTCTAACCCCCGTGTCGCTACGATGTTCTGATGCCGAGATATAACTGTTTGAATTTTATGTTGCTAGGGTGCTCAAAAGTGGTTGCTAGGGGCGTGGCTTAGTAACTCTGCAAGGGTCCTGAGAGGCTGATTGGATGCCTGAGTAAAATGAGCCCACCCCCATGTCTCTGTGACACTGTGGTGCAAAGATATCCCTCTGGGCATTTTGTAATGGCAGTCTATGGGATAGGTTGCTAGGGTGCCCAAAATGGTTGCTAGGGTAACATTACAACCCCATTGCGGGGGACGTCCTGACAGAGTCTAGCACCCTCTTCAAATTTAGTAACCCACATGTTTCAATGAAATCCTCGCTCGGACCTGTGACCCGTCAAAGTTTTTGCAATGTTAAGTCTATGGGATTTTCCCCCATTGACTTTTCATTGGGCATTTTTGGGCACCTCTTACACCCCAGGGGTACAACTTACACCCCATTGTGATGTATGTTCTTACAGAGTCTACCACCCTCTTCAAATGTTGTAACCCACATGTTTCTACAAAATCCTCGAGCGGAGCTATGACTTGTCAAAGTTTGGCGTAATGTTAAGTCAATGGGATTTTTCGGGTGGTTTTTTGCCCCCCTTTCGGAAATTCTGCACCCGACTGCTTATAAAAGTCATAGCCACCATCTCCTCAAAAAACCGGTCGATTTGAGCCCTCTTTCATGGGACTACGGCAAACCGTGCGGGACGAGTTACGCGCCGAAAAAGTGTGCAGACATAAGAATAATAATAACTAGATAGGTACATTTCCTGAAGAAAATGTGAGTGGTGCTTGCCGTGGCAAAATTCTGGGGAACATATATGATTATACTCCAAGCCAAAAGTAAAACGATCCAACTCCTGTGTCTCTACGATGTTCTGATGCGAAGATATTAGGCTTTGTTTACTCTGTTGCTAGGGTACTGTATTTGGTTGCTAGGGAAAAAATTGGCATCCCATAGTGATTACACTCTGAGTCACGAGTCAAACGGTCCAACCCCCGTGTCTCTATGATGTTCTGATGTGGAGATATAAGGCTTTGTTTACTCTGTTGCTAGGGTACTGTATTTGGTTGCTAGGGGCGTGGCTTGGGAGTGGCCAATGATGTGCCCAGTGATTACACTCCGAGTCACAAGTAAAACGGTCCAACCCCCGTGTCTCTACGATGTTCTGATGCGGAGATATAAGGCTTTGTTTACTCTGTTGCTAGGGTACTGTATTTGGTTGCTAGGGGCGTGGCTTGGGAGTGGCCAATTATGTGCCCAGTGATTACACTCCGAGTCACAAGTAAAACGGTCCAACCCCCGTGTCTCTACGATGTTCTGATGCGGAGATATAAGGCTTTGTTTACTCTGTTGCTAGGGTACTGTATTTGGTTGCTAGGGGCGTGGCTTGGGAGTGGCCAATGATGTGCCCAGTGATTACACTCCGAGTCACAAGTAAAACGGTCCAAACCCCGTGTCTCTACGATGTTCTGATGCGGAGATATAAGGCTTTGTTTACTCTGTTGCTAGGGTACTGTATTTGGTTGCTAGGGGCGTGGCTTGGGAGTGGCCAATTATGTGCCCAGTGATTACACTCCGAGTCACAAGTAAAACGGTCCAACCCCTGTGTCTCTACGATGTTCTGATGCGGAGATATAAGGCTTTGTTTACTCTGTTGCTAGGGTACTGTATTTGGTTGCTAGGGGCGTGGCTTGGGAGTGGCCAATGATGTGCCCAGTGATTACACTCCGAGTCACAAGTAAAACGGTCCAAACCCCGTGTCTCTACGATGTTCTGATGCGGAGATATAAGGCTTTGTTTATTCGGTTGCTAGGGTGCTCAAATTTGGTTGCTAGGGGCGTGGCTTGGGAGTGGCCAATGATGTGCCCAATTGTTACACCCCTAGTCACAAGTAAAACGGTCCAACCCCCGTGTCTCTACGATGTTCTGATGCCGAGATATAACTGTTTGTATTTTATGTTGCTAGGGTGCTCAAAAGTGGTTGCTAGGGGCGTGGCTTAGTAAGTCTGTAAGGATCCTGAGAGACTGATTGGATGCCTGAGTAAAATGAGCCCACCCCCATGTCTCTATGACACTGTGGTGCAAAGATATTCATCCGGGCATTTTATAATGGCAGTCTATGGGATAGGTTGCTAGGGTGCCCAAAATGGTTGCTATGGTAACCTTACACCCCATTGTGGGGGACGTCCTGACAGAGTCTAGCACCCTCTTCAAATTTAGTAACCCACATGTTTCTATGAAATCCTGGCTCGGACCTATGACCCGTCAAAATTTTTGCAATGGTAAGTCTATGGGATTTTGCCCCATTGACTTTTCATTGGGGCACTTTTGGGCACCTCTTACACCCCAGGGGTACAACTTACACCCCATTGTGATCCATGTTCTTACAGAGCCTACCACCCTCTTCAAATGTTGTAACCCACATGTTTCTACAAAATCCTCGAGCGGAGCTATGACTCGTCAAAGTTGGGCGCAATGTTAAGTCAATGGGATTTTTTGGGTGGATTTTCGCCCCCCTTTCGGAAATCCTGCACCCGATCGCTTATAAAAGTCATAGCACACCTCTCCTCAATAAGCCGGTCGATTTGAGCCCTAATTTATGGGTCTACGACAAAGCGTGCGGGACGAGTTACGCGCCGAAAAAGTGTCCAGAAAAAGAATAATAATAATAATAATAACTAGATAGGTACATTTCCTGAAGAAAATGTGAGTGGTGCTTGCCGTGGCAAATTTCGGGGGATAATTTATGATTATACTCCAAGCCAAAAGTAAAACGGTCCAACCCCTGTGTCTCTACGATGTTCTGATGCAGAGATATAAGGCTTTGTTTACTCTGTTGCTAGGGTACTGTATTTGGTTGCTAGGGAAAAAATTGGCATCCACTAGTGATTACACTCCGAGTCACGAGTCAAACTGTCCAAACCCCATGTCTCTACGGTGTTCTGATGCGGAGATATAAGGCTTTGTTTACTCTGTTGCTAGGGTACTGTATTTGGTTGCTAGGGAAAAAAATGGCATCCACTAGTGATTACTCTCCGAGTCATGAGTCAAACGGTCCAACCCCCATGTCTCTACGATGTTCTGATGCGGAGATATAAGGCTTTGTTTACTCTGTTGCTAGGGTACTGTATTTGGTTGCTAGGGAAAAAAATGGCATCCACTAGTGATTACCCTCCGAGTCATGAGTCAAACGGTCCAACCCCCGTGTCTCTACGATGTTCTGATGCGGAGATATAAGGCTTTGTTTACTCTGTTGCTAGGGTACTGTATTTGGTTGCTAGGGAAAAAAATGGGATCCACTAGTGATTACCCTCCGAGTCACGAGTCAAACGGTCCAAACCCCATGTCTCTACGATGTTCTGATGCGGAGATATAAGGCTTTGTTTACTCTGTTGCTAGGGTACTGTATTTGGTTGCTAGGGAAAAAAATGGCATCCACTAGTGATTACCCTCCAAGTCATGAGTCAAACGGTCCAACCCCCGTGTCTCTACGATGTTCTGATGCGGAGATATAAGGCTTTGTTTACTCTGTTGCTAGGGTACTGTATTTGGTTGCTAAGGGAAAAAATGGCATCCACTAGTGATTACCCTCCGAGTCACGAGTCAAACGATCCAACCCCCGTGTCTCTACGATGTTCTGATGCGGAGATATAAGGCTTTGTTTACTCTGTTGCTAGGGTACTGTATTTGGTTGCTAGGGGAAAAAATGGCATCCACTAGTGATTACCCTCCGAGTCACGAGTCAAACGGTCCAAACCCCATGTCTCTACGATGTTCTGATGCGGAGATATAAGGCTTTGTTTACTCTGTTGCTAGGGTACTGTATTTGGTTGCTAGGGAAAAAAATGGCATCCACTAGTGATTACCCTCCGAGTCATGAGTCAAACGGTCCAACCCCCGTGTCTCTACGATGTTCTGATGCGGAGATATAAGGCTTTGTTTACTCTGTTGCTAGGGTACTGTATTTGGTTGCTAAGGAAAAAAATGGCATCCACTAGTGATTACCCTCCGAGTTACGAGTCAAACGATCCAACCCCCGTGTCTCTACGATGTTCTGATGCGGAGATATAAGGCTTTGTTTACTCTGTTGCTAGGGTACTGTATTTGGTTGCTAGGGGAAAAAATGGCATCCACTAGTGATTACCCTCCGAGTCACGAGTCAAATGGTCCAAACCCCGTGTCTTTACGATGTTCTGATGCGGAGATATAAGGCTTTGTTTACTCTGTTGCTAGGGTACTGTATTTGGTTGCTAGGGAAAAAAATGGCATCCACTAGTGATTACCCTCCGAGTCACGAGTCAAACCGTCCAACCCCCGTGTCTCTACGATGTTCTGATGCGGAGATATAAGGCTTTGTTTACTCTGTTGCTAGGGTACTGTATTTGGTTGCTAGGGAAAAAAATGGCATCCACTAGTGATTACCCTCCGAGTCATGAGTCAAACGGTCCAACCCCCGTGTCTCTACGATGTTCTGATGCGGAGATATAAGGCTTTGTTTACTCTGTTGCTAGGGTACTGTATTTGGTTGCTAGGGAAAAAAATGGGATCCACTAGTGATTACCCTCCGAGTCACGAGTCAAACGGTCCAAACCCCATGTCTCTACGATGTTCTGATGCGGAGATATAAGGCTTTGTTTACTCTGTTGCTAGGGTAATGTATTTGGTTGCTAGGGAAAAAAATGGCATCCACTAGTGATTACCCTCCGAGTCATGAGTCAAACGGTCCAACCCCCATGTCTCTACGATGTTCTGATGCGGAGATATAAGGCTTTGTTTACTCTGTTGCTAGGGCACTGTATTTGGTTGCTAGGGGCGTGGCTTGGGAGTGGCCAATGATGATCCCAGTGATTACACTCCGAGTCACAAGTAAAACGGTCCAACCCCCGTGTCTCTACGATGTTCTGATGCGGAGATATAAGGCTTTGTTTACTCTGTTGCTAGGGTACTGTATTTGGTTGCTAGGGGCGTGGCTTGGGAGTGGCCAATGATGTGCCCAGTGATTACACTCCGAGTCACAAGTAAAACGGTCCAAACCCCGTGTCTCTACGATGTTCTGATGCGGAGATATAAGGCTTTGTTTATTCGGTTGCTAGGGTGCTCAAATTTGGTTGCTAGGGTCGTGGCTTGGGAGTGGCCAATGATGTGCCCAATTGTTACACCCCTAGTCACAAGTAAAACGGTCCAAACCCCGTGTCTCTACGATGTTCTGATGCGGAGATATAAGGCTTTGTTTATTCGGTTGCTAGGGTGCTCAAATTTGGTTGCTAGGGGCGTGGCTTGGGAGTGGCCAATGATGTGCCCAATTGTTACACCCCTAGTCACAAGTAAAACGGTCCAACCCCCGTGTCTCTACGATGTTCTGATGCCGAGATATAACTGTTTGAATTTTATGTTGCTAGGGTGCTCAAAAGTGGTTGCTAGGGGCGTGGCTTAATACCTATGTAAGGATCCTGAGAGACTGATTGGATGTCTGAGTAAAATGAGCCCACCCCCATGTCTCTATGACACTGTGGCGCAAAGATATCCATCTGGGCATTTTATAATGGCAGTCTATGGGAGATGTTGCTAGGGTGCCCAAAATTGTTGCTAGGGGCGTGGCTTAATAGCTCTGGGATGATCCTAAGAGACTGATTGGATGCCCGAGTAAAATGAGCCCACCCACTTATCTCTACGACACTGTAAAGCAAAGATATCTCATCTGGAACTGTTATATTCCCTTATATGGGCATGTTTCCTGCCCCATTATAAGTCAATGGGAATTTTGGGGTGTCGCTTACACCCCAGGGGTACAACTTACACCCCATTGTGATCCATGTTCTTACAGAGTCTACCACCCTCTTCAAATGTTGTAACCCACATGTTTCTACAAAATCCTTGAGCGGAGCTATGACCCATCAAAGTTGGGCGTAATGTTAAGTCAATGGGATTTTTTGGGTGGTTTTTCGCCCCCCTTTCGAAAACCTTGCACCCGATCGCTTATAAAAGTCATAGCAGACGTGTCCTCAATTAGCCGGTCGTTTTGAGCACTGTTTCATTGGTCTACGACAAACCGTGCGGGACGAGTTACGCGCCGAAAAAGTGTCCAGATATAAGAATAATAAATAAATAAATAATAAGTATGAGCAATAATAATAGTGATGCCTTGCATAAATGCAAGCACCACTAATAAGTATGAGCAATAATAATAGTGATGCCTTGCATAAATGCAAGCACCACTAATAATAATATCCCTGAGCAATAATAATAGTGATGCTTTGCATAAATGCAAGCACCACTAATAATAATAAGTATGCAAGATAGTAATAGTGATGCTTTGCATAAATGCAAGCACCACTAATAACTAGATATTAAAGTTTGAAGACAAACTTTATGTTGGCTTGAAAAAGCGTAGCATGAACGTTTAAAACGGATTGACAGAAGTTTAGTTTAGTAGGCTATCTGGCAGTTAGTATGTTTAAGTATGAAGCTAACATGATTAGCATGAAGCTAGCATGAAGCTAACATGATTAGCATGAAGCTAGCATGATGCTAGCATGATTAGCATGAAGCTAGCATGATGCTAGCATGATTAGCATGAAGTTAGCATGATGCTAGCATGATTAGCATGAAGCTAGCATGATGCTAGCATGATTAGCATGAAGCTAGCATGATGTTAGCATGATTAACATGAAGGTAGCATGATGCTAGCATGATTAGCATGTAGCTAGCATGATGTTAGCATGATTAACATGAAGGTAGCATGATGTTAGCATGATTAGCATGTAGCTAGCATGATGCTAGCATGATTAGCATGTAGCTAGCATGATGCTAGCATGATTAGCATGAAGCTAGCATGATTAGCATGTAGCTAGCATGATGCTAGTATGATTAGCATGAAGCTAGCATGATGCTAGCATGATTAGCATGAAGCTAGCATGATTAGCATGTAGCTAACATGATGCTAGCATGATTAGCATGTAGCTAGCATGAAGCTAGCATGAAGCTAGCATGATTAGCATGTAGCTAGCATGATGCTAGCATGATTAGCATGTAGCTAGCATGATTAGCATGAAGCTAGCATGATTAGCATGTAGCTAGCATGATGCTAGCATGATTAGCATGTAGCTAGCATGAAGCTAGCATGAAGCTAGCATGATGCTAGCATGATTAGCATGAAGCTAGCATGATGCTAACATGATTAGCATGAAGCTAGCATGATGCTAGCATGATTAGCATGAAGCTAGCATAAAGCTAGCATGATTAGCATGTAGCTAGCATGATGTTAGCATGATTAGCATGTAGATAGCATGAAGCTAGCATGATGCTAGCATGATTAGCATGAAGCTAGCATGATGCTAGCATGATTAGCATGAAGCTAGCATGATTAGCATGTAGCTAGCATGATGCTAGCATGATTAGCATGTAGCTAGCATGAAGCTAGCATGATGCTAGCATGATTAGCATGAAGTTAGCATGATGCTAGCATGATTAGCATGAAGCTAGCATGATGCTAGCATGATTAGCATGAAGCTAGCATGATGTTAGCATGATTAGCATGAAGCTAGCATGATGCTAGCATGATTAGCATGAAGCTAGCATGATGTTAGCATGATTAGCATGAAGCTAGCATGATTAGCATGAAGCTAGCATGATGCTAGCATGATTAGCATGTAGCTAGCATGAAGCTAGCATGAAGCTAGCATGAAACTAGCAAGATTAGCATGAAGCTAGCATGAAGCTAGCACGAGGCTTGCATGATTAACATGAAGTTAGCATGAGAATAGCATGATTAGCATGAAGCTAGCATGATTTAACGTGAAGCTAGCATGATTAGCATTAAGCTAGCACTATTTAGCGTGCAGCTAACAAGATTTAACATGAAGTTAGCATGATTTAGCATGAAGTTAGCAAGATTTATTATGAAATTAGCATAAAGCTAGCATGAAACTAGCATGAAGCTAGTATGACTTAGCATGGAGCTAGCATGAAGCTAACATGACCCAAAGACCCAACCCCCATGTCTCTATGATGTTCAGATCCAGAGATATAAGGCTTTGTTTATTATGTTGCTAGGGTGCTCAAATTGGTTGCTAGGGGCGTGGTTTAATACCTCAGTAGGAATCCTAAGAGACTGATTGGATGCCTGAGTAAAATGAGCCCACCCCTATGTCTCTATGACACTCTGGTGTAAAGATATCCATCTGGGCTTTTTATAATGGTAGTCTATGGGAGATGTTGCTAGGGTACCCAAAATTGTTGCTAGGGGCGTGGCTTAATAGCTCTGGGGCGATCCTAAGAGACTGATTGGATGACTGAGTAAAATGAGCCCACCCCCATGTCTATACGACACTCTAAAGTGAAGATATTCCATCTGGGACGCTTTTACTCCGTTATATGGGCATGTTTCCTGCCCCATTATAAGTCAATGGGAAATTTTGGGGGCCTCTTACACCCCAGGGGTACAGCTTACACCTTAATGTGATGTATGTTCTTACAGAGCCTGTCAACCTCCTTAAATGTGATAAGCCACAAGTTTCTACAAGTTTCTCACCCGCAGCTATGACCCGTCGAAGTTTGTCTCCATGTTAAGTAAATGGGAGTTTTGGGGTGTTTGAGCGCCCCGTTTAGGAATTCGGAAGGTCCCATCAGTTAGAAAAGATATAGCACACTAAGTCAGACCAGTCTGAAGGTCCGTGGAAAATTTGGTGCATGTAGCTTGAAAGCTCTAGGACGAGTTAGTGTCCGAAATTTTGGGGTGCTAAGAAGAATAATAATAACTAGATATTAAAGTTTGAAGACAAACTTTATGTTGGCTTGAAAAAGCGTAGCCTGAACGTTTAAAACGGATTGACAGAAGTTTAGTTTAGTAGGCTATCTGGCAGTTAGTATGTTTAAGTATGAAGCTAACATGATTAGCATGAAGCTAGCATGAAGCTAACATGATTAGCATGAAGCTAGCATGATGCTAGCATGATTAGCATGATGTTAGCATGATTAGCATGAAGTTAGCATGAAGCTAGCATGATTAGCATGAAGCTAGCATGAAGCTAGCATGATTAGCATGAAGCTAGCATGAAGCTAGCATGATGCTAGCATGATTAGCATGAAGCTAGCATGATGCTAGCATGATTAGCATGTAGCTAGCATGATGCTAGCATGATTAGCATGTAGCTAGCATGATGTTAGCATGATTAGTATGTAGCTAGCATGAAGCTAGCATGATGTTAGCATGATTAGCATGAAGCTAGCATGATGCTAGCATGATTAGCATGAAGCTAGCATGATTAGCATGTAGCTAGCATGATGCTAACATGATTAGCATGTAGCTAGCATGAAGCTAGCATGATGCTAGCATGATTAGCATGAAGCTAGCATGATGCTAGCATGAAGCTAGCATGATGCTAGCATGATTAGCATGAAGCTAGCATGATGCTAGCATGATTAGCATGAAGCTAGCATGATGCTAGCATGATTAGCATGAAGCTAGCATGATGCTAGCATGATTAGCATGTAGCTAGCATGAAGCTAGCATGATGCTAGCATGATTAGCATGAAGCTAGCATGATGCTAGCATGATTAGCATGAAGCTAGCATGATTAGCATGAAGCTAGCATGATTAGCATGAAGCTAGCATGATGTTAGCATGATTAGCATGTAGCTAGCATGAAGCTAGCATGAAGCTGGCATGATGCTAACATGATTAGCATGAAGCTAGCATGATGCTAGCATGATTAGCATGAAACTAGCATGATTCTAGCATGATTAGCATGAAGCTAGCATGATGCTAGCATGATTAGCATGAAGCTAGCATGAAACTAGCAAGATTAGCATGAAGCTAGCATGAAGCTAGCACGAGGCTTGCATGATTAACATGAAGTTAGCATGAGAATAGCATGATTAGCATGAAGCTAGCATGATTTAACGTGAAGCTAGCATGATTAGCATGATGCTAGCATGATTAGCATTAAGCTAGCACTATTTAGCGTGCAGCTAACAAGATTTAACATGAAGTTAGCATGATTTAGCATGAAGTTAGCAAGATTTATTATGAAATTAGCATAAAGCTAGCATGAAACTAGCATGAAGCTAGTATGACTTAGCATGGAGCTAGCATGAAGCTAACATGACCCAAAGACCCAACCCCCATGTCTCTAAGATGTTCAGATCCAGAGATATAAGGCTTTGTTTATTATGTTGCTAGGGTGCTCAAATTGGTTGCTAGGGGCGTGGTTTAATACCTCAGTAGGAATCCTAAGAGACTGATTGGATGCCTGAGTAAAATGAGCCCACCCCTATGTCTCTATGACACTCTGGTGTAAAGATATCCATCTGGGCTTTTTATAATGGTAGTCTATGGGAGATGTTGCTAGGGTACCCAAAATTGTTGCTAGGGGCGTGGCTAAATAGCTTTGGGGCGATCCTAAGAGACTGATTGGATGACTGAGTAAAATGAGCCCACCCCCATGTCTCTACGACACTCTAAAGTAAAGATATTCCATCTGGGACGCTTTTATTCCCTTATATGGGCATGTTTCCTGCCCCATTATAAGTCAATGGGAAATTTTGGGGGCCTCTTACACCCCAGGGGTATAGCTTACACCCCATTGTGATGTATGTTCTTACAGAGCCTGTCAGCCACCTTAAATGTGGTAAGCCACAAGTTTCTACAAGTTTCTCACTCACAGCTATGACCCGTCAAAGTTTGTCTCAATGTTAAGTCAATGGAAATTTTGGGGTGTTCGAGACCCCCGTTTAGGAATTCGGAAGGTCCCATCAGTTAGAAAAGATATAGCACACTAAGTCAGACCAGTCTGAAGGTCTGTGGAAAATTTGGTGCATGTAGCTTGAAAGCCCTAGGACGAATTAGTGTTTATAATTTTGGGGGGAGAAAAAGAATAATAATAATAATAATAATAATAATAAGTTTAATAGCAATAACAATATATTGGCTTTTTCAAAGCCAACATAACTAGATATTAAAGTTTGAGGACAAACTTTATGTTGGCTTGAAAAAGCGTAGCCTGAACATTTAAAATGGTTTGACAGAAGTTTATTTTAGTAGGCTATCTGGATGTTAGCATGATTAGCATGAAGTTAGCATGATTAGCATGAAGCTAGCATGATTAGCATGAAGCTAGCATGATGTTAGCATGATCAGTATGAAGCTAGCATGAAGCTAACATGATTAGCATGAAGCTAACATGAAGCTAACATGATTAGCATGAAGCTAGCATGATGCTAGCATGATTAGCATGAAGCTAGCATGAAGCTAACATGATTAGCATGAAGCTAGAATGAAGCTAACATTTATTCCGTTGCTAGGGTACTAAGTTTGGTTGCTAGGGAGACAATTGGCATCCCATAATGATCAACCTTCAAGCCACAAGTAAAACGGTCCAACCCCCGTGTCTCTATGATGTTCTGAAGCGGAGATATAAGGCTTTGTTTATTCCGTTGCTAGGGTACTAAGTTTGGTTGCTAGGGAGAAAATTGGCATCCCATAATGATCAACCTTCAAGCCACAAGTAAAACGGTCCAACCCCCGTGTCTCTAAGATGTTCTGAAGCGGAGATAAAAGGCTTTGTTTATTCCGTTGCTAGGGTACTAAGTTTGGTTGCTAGGGAGAAAATTGGCATCCCATAATGATCAACCTTCAAGCCACAAGTAAAACAGTCCAACCCCCATGTCTCTATGATGTTCTGAAGCGGAGATATAAGGCTTTGTTTATTCCGTTGCTAGGGTACTAAGTTTGGTTGCTAGGGAGAAAATTGGCATCCTATAATGATCAACCTTCAAGCCACAAGTAAAACGGTCCAACCCCCGTGTCTCTAAGATGTTCTGAAGCGGAGAAATAAGGCTTTGTTTATTCCGTTGCTAGGGTACTAAGTTTGGTTGCTAGGGAGAAAAATGGCATCCCATAATGATCAACCTTCAAGCCACAAGTAAAACGGTCCAACCCCCGTGTCTCTATGATGTTCTGAAGCGGAGATATAAGGCTTTGTTTATTCCGTTGCTAGGGTACTAAGTTTGGTTGCTAGGCAGAAAATTGGCATCCCATAATGATCAACCTTCAAGCCACAAGTAAAACGGTCAAACCCCCGTGTCTCTAAGATGTTCTGAAGCGGAGATAAAAGGCTTTGTTTATTCCGTTGCTAGGGTACTAAGTTTGGTTGCTAGGGAAAAAATTGGCATCCCATAATGCTCGACCTTCAAGCCACAAGTAAAACGGTCCAACCCCCATGTCTCTATGATGTTCTGAAGCGGAGATATAAAGCTTTGCTTATTCCGTTGCTAGGGTACTAAGTTTGGTTGCTAGGGAGAAAATTGGCATCCCATAATGATCAACCTTCAAGCCACAAGTAAAACGGTCCAACCCCCGTGTCTCTATGATGTTCTGAAGCGGAGATATAAGGCTTTGTTTATTCCGTTGCTAGGGTACTAAGTTTGGTTGCTAGGGAGAAAATTGGCATCCCATAATGATCAACCTTCAAGCCACAAGTAAAACGGTCCAACCCCCGTGTCTCTATGATGTTCTGAAGCGGAGATATAAGGCTTTGTTTATTCCGTTGCTAGGGTACTAAGTTTGGTTGCTAGGGAGAAAATTGGCATCCCATAATGATCAACCTTCAAGCCACAAGTAAAACGGTCCAACCCCCGTGTCTCTATGATGTTCTGAAGCGGAGATATAAGGCTTTGTTTATTCCGTTGCTAGGGTACTAAGTTTGGTTGCTAGGGAGAAAAATGGCATCCCATAATGATCAACCTTCAAGCCACAAGTAAAACGGTCCAACCCCCGTGTCTCTATGATGTTCTGAAGCGGAGATATAAGGCTTTGTTTATTCCGTTGCTAGGGTACTAAGTTTGGTTGCTAGGGAGAAAAATGGCATCCCATAATGATCAACCTTCAAGCCACAAGTAAAACGGTCCAACCCCCATGTCTCTATGATGTTCTGAAGCGGAGATATAAGGCTTTGCTTATTCCGTTGCTAGGGTACTAAGTTTGGTTGCTAGGGAGAAAATTGGCATCCCATAATGATCAACCTTCAAGCCACAAGTAAAACGGTCCAACCCCCGTGTCTCTATGATGTTCTGAAGCGGAGATATAAGGCTTTGTTTATTCCGTTGCTAGGGTACTAAGTTTGGTTGCTAGGGAGAAAATTGGCATCCCATAATGATCAACCTTCAAGCCACAAGTAAAACGGTCCAACCCCCGTGTCTCTATGATGTTCTGAAGCGGAGATATAAGGCTTTGTTTATTCCGTTGCTAGGGTACTAAGTTTGGTTGCTAGGGAGAAAAATGGCATCCCATAATGATCAACCTTCAAGCCACAAGTAAAACGGTCCAACCCCCGTGTCTCTATGATGTTCTGAAGCGGAGATATAAGGCTTTGTTTATTCCGTTGCTAGGGTACTAAGTTTGGTTGCTAGGGAGAAAAATGGCATCCCATAATGATCAACCTTCAAGCCACAAGTAAAACGGTCCAACCCCCATGTCTCTATGATGTTCTGAAGCGGAGATATAAGGCTTTGCTTATTCCGTTGCTAGGGTACTAAGCTTGGTTGCTAGGGAGAAAATTGGCATCCCATAATGATCAACCTTCAAGCCACAAGTAAAACGGTCCAACCCCCGTGTCTCTATGATGTTCTGAAGCGGAGATATAAGGCTTTGTTTATTCCGTTGCTAGGGTACTAAGTTTGGTTGCTAGGGAGAAAATTGGCATCCCATAATGATCAACCTTCAAGCCACAAGTAAAACGGTCCAACCCCCGTGTCTCTATGATGTTCTGAAGCGGAGATATAAGGCTTTGTTTATTCCGTTGCTAGGGTACTAAGTTTGGTTGCTAGGGAGAAAATTGGCATCCCATAATGATCAACCTTCAAGCCACAAGTAAAACGGTCCAACCCCCGTGTCTCTATGATGTTCTGAAGCGGAGATATAAGGCTTTGTTTATTCCGTTGCTAGGGTACTAAGTTTGGTTGCTAGGGAGAAAATTGGCATCCCATAATGATCAACCTTCAAGCCACAAGTAAAACGGTCCAACCCCCGTGTCTCTATGATGTTCTGAAGCGGAGATATAAGGCTTTGTTTATTCCGTTGCTAGGGTACTAAGTTTGGTTGCTAGGGAGAAAATTGGCATCCCATAATGATCAACCTTCAAGCCACAAGTAAAACGGTCCAACCCCCGTGTCTCTATGATGTTCTGAAGCGGAGATATAAGGCTTTGTTTATTCCGTTGCTAGGGTACTAAGTTTGGTTGCTAGGGAGAAAATTGGCATCCCATAATGATCAACCTTCAAGCCACAAGTAAAACGGTCCAACCCCCGTGTCTCTATGATGTTCTGAAGCGGAGATATAAGGCTTTGTTTATTCCGTTGCTAGGGTACTAAGTTTGGTTGCTAGGGAGAAAATTGGCATCCCATAATGATCAACCTTCAAGCCACAAGTAAAACGGTCCAACCCCCGTGTCTCTATGATGTTCTGAAGCGGAGATATAAGGCTTTGTTTATTCCGTTGCTAGGGTACTAAGTTTGGTTGCTAGGGAGAAAAATGGCATCCCATAATGATCAACCTTCAAGCCACAAGTAAAACGGTCCAACCCCCGTGTCTCTATGATGTTCTGAAGCGGAGATATAAGGCTTTGTTTATTCCGTTGCTAGGGTACTAAGTTTGGTTGCTAGGGAGAAAAATGGCATCCCATAATGATCAACCTTCAAGCCACAAGTAAAACGGTCCAACCCCCGTGTCTCTATGATGTTCTGAAGCGGAGATATAAGGCTTTGTTTATTCCGTTGCTAGGGTACTAAGTTTGGTTGCTAGGGAGAAAAATGGCATCCCATAATGATCAACCTTCAAGCCACAAGTAAAACGGTCCAACCCCCATGTCTCTACGACACTCTAAAGTAAAGATATTCCATCTGGGATGCTTTTATTCCCTTATATGGGCATGTTTCCTGCCCCATTATAAGTCAATGGGAAATTTTGGGGGCCTCTTACACCCCAGGGGTATAGCTTACACCCCATTGTGATGTATGTTCTTACAGAGCCTGTCAGCCACCTTAAATGTGGTAAGCCAAAAGTTTATACAAGTTTCTCACTCACAGCTATGACCCGTCAAAGTTTGTCTCAATGTTAAGTCGATGGAAATTTTGGGGTGTTCGAGACCCCCGTTTAGGAATTCGGAAGGTCCCATCAGTTAGAAAAGATATAGCACACTAAGTCAGACCAGTCTGACGGTCTGTGGAAAATTTGGTGCATGTAGCTTGAAAGCTCTAGGACGAGTTAGTGTCAGAAATTTTGGGGGGAGAAAAAGAATAATAATAAGTTTAAAAGCAATAACAATATATTGGCTTTTTCAAAGCCAACATAATAAGTTTAAGTGCAACAACAGTATGTTGGCTTTCTCAAGCCAACATAACTAGATAGAAAAGTTCGTCGGAACAAACTTTATGTTGGCTTGAGAAAGCCTAGTCTGAGAGTAGAGTTTGACAACTTAGCATGAAGCTATCATGATTTAAGATAAAGCTAGCATGATTTAACATGAAGCGAACATGATTTAGCATGAAGCTAGCATGATTTAGCATGAAGCTAGCATGAAGCTAGCATAATTTAACATGAGGCTAGCATGATGATAGCATGATTAGCATAAAGCTAGCATGATGCTAGCATGATTAGCATGAAGCTAGTATGATGCTAGCATGATTAGCATGATGCTAGCATGATTAGCATGAAGCTAGCATGATGCTAGCATGATTAGCATGATGCTAACATGATTAGCATGAAGCTAGCATGATTAGCATGAAGCTAGCATGATTAGCATGAAGCTAGCATGATGTTAACATGATTAGCATGAAGCTAGTATGATTAGCATGAAGCTAGCATGATGCTAGCATGATTAGCATGAAGCTAGCATGAAGTTAGCATGATTAGCATGAAGCTAGCATGATGCTAGCATGATTAGCATGCAGCTAGCATGAAGTTAGCATGATTAGCATGAAGCTAGCATGAAGCTAGCATGATGCTAGCATGATTAGCCTGAAGCTAGCATGATGTTAGCATGATTAGCATGATGCTAGCATGATTAGCATGAAGCTAGCATGAAGATAGCATGATTAGCATGAAGCTAGCATGATGTTAGCATGAAGCTAGCATGATGTTAGCATGATTAGCATGAAGCTAGTATGATTAGCATGAAGCTAGCATGATGTTAGCATAATTAGCATGAAGCTAGCATGAAGCTAGCATGATGTTAGCATGATTAGCATGAAGCTAGCATGATGTTAGCATGATTAGCATGAAGTTAGCATGATGCTAGCATGATTAGCATGAAGCTAGCATGATGTTAGCATGATTAGCATGAAGCTAGTATGATTAGCATGAAGCTAGCATGATGTTAGCATAATTAGCATGAAGCTAGCATGATTAGCAGGAAGCTAGCATGAAGCTAACATTTATTGCGTTGCTAGGGTACTAAGTTTGGTTGCTAGGGAGAAAATTGCCATCCCATAATGATCACACTTCAAGCCACAAGTAAAACGGTCCAACCCCCGTGTCTCTACAATGTTCTGATGCGGAGATATAAGGCTTTGTTTATTCCGTTGCTAGGGTACTAAGTTTGGTTGCTAGGGAGAAAATTGGCATCCCATAATGATCACACTTCAAGCCACAAGTAAAACGGTCCAACCCCCGTGTCTCTACAATGTTCTGATGCGGAGATATAAGGCTTTGTTTATTCCGTTGCTAGGGTACTAAGTTTGGTTGCTAGGGAGAAAATTGGTATCCCATAATGATTACACTTCAAGCCACAAGTAAAACGGTCCAACCCCTGTGTCTCTACGATGTTCAGATCCAGAGATATAAGGCTTTGTTTATTATGTTGCTAGGGTCTTCATATTTTGTTGCTAGGGGCGTGGCTTAATACCTCAATAAGAATCCCAAGAGACTGATTGGATGCCTGAGTAAAATGAGCCCACCCCTATGTCTCTATGACACTCTGGTGCAAAGATATCCATCTGGGCTTTTTATAATGGTAGTCTATGGGAGATGTTGCTAGGGTACCCAAAATTGTTGCTAGGGGCGTGGCTTAATAGCTCTGGGGTGATCCTAAGAGACTGATTGGATGCTTGAGTAAAATTAGCCCACCCCCATGTCTCTAAGACACTCTAAAGTGAAGATATTCCATCTGGGACGCTTTTATTCCCTTTAATGGGCATGTTTCCTGCCCCATTATAAGTCAATGGGAAATTTTGGGGGCCCCTTACACCCCAGGGGTACAGCTTACACCCCATTGTGAGGTATGTTCTTACAGAGCCTGTCAGCCTCCTTAAATGTGGTAAGCCACAAGTTTCTACAAGTTTCTCACTCGCAGCTATGACCCGTCAAAGTTTGTCTCAATGTTAAGTCAATGGAAATTTTGGGGTGTTTCAGCGCCCCGTTTAGGAATTCGGAAGGTCCCATCAGTTAGAAAAGATATAGCAACTCGAGTCAGATCAGACCGAAGGTATGTCCAAAGTTTGATGGCTGTAGCTTGAAAGCTCTAGGACGAGTTAGAGTTAGAAATTTTATTCTCAGAAGAAAAAGAATAATAATAATAACTAGATAGGTACATTTCCTGAAGAAAATGTGAAGTGGTGCTTGCCGTGGCAAATTTCGGGGGACAATATATGATTATACTCCAAGCCAAAAGTAAAACAATTCAACCCACATGTCTCTACGATATTCTGATGCGAAGATATAAGGCTTTGTTTATTCGGTTGCTAGGGTACTGTATTTGGTTGCTAGGGAGAAAATTGGCATCCACTAGTGATTACACTCCGAGTCACGAGTCAAACGGTCAAACCCCTGTGTCTCTACGATGTTCTGATGCGGAGATATAAGGCGTTGTTTACTCTGTTGCTAGGGTACTGTATTTGGTTGCTAGGGAAAAAATGGCATCCACTAGTGATTACACTCCGAGATACGAGTCAAACGGTCCAACCCCCGTGTCTCTGCGATGTTCTGATGTGGAGATAAAAGGCTTTGTTTACTCTGTTGCTAGGGTAATGTATTTGGTTGCTAGGGAGCAAATTGGCATCCACTAGTGATTACACTCCGAGTCACGAGTCAAACGGTCCAAACCCCGTGTCTCTACGATGTTCTGATGCGGAGATATAAGGGTTTGTTTACTCTGTTGCTAGGGTACTGTATTTGGTTGCTATGGAAAAAATGGCATCCACTAGTGATTACCCTCCGAGTCATGAGTCAAACGGTCCAACCCCCGTGTCTCTACGATGTTCTGATGCGGAGATATAAGGCTTTGTTTACTCTGTTGCTAGGGTACTGTATTTGGTTGCTAGGGAAAAAATGGCATCCACTAGTGATTACACTCCGAGATACGAGTCAAACGGTCCAACCCCCGTGTCTCTGCGATGTTCTGATGTGGAGATAAAAGGCTTTGTTTACTCTGTTGCTAGGGTAATGTATTTGGTTGCTAGGGAGCAAATTGGCATCCACTAGTGATTACACTCCGAGTCACGAGTCAAACGGTCCAAACCCCGTGTCTCTACGATGTTCTGATGCGGAGATATAAGGGTTTGTTTACTCTGTTGCTAGGGTACTGTATTTGGTTGCTAGGGAAAAAATGGCATCCACTAGTGATTACCCTCCGAGTCATGAGTCAAACGGTCCAACCCCCGTGTCTCTGCGATGTTCTGATGCGGAGATATAAGGCTTTGTTTACTCTATTGCTAGGGTACTGTATTTGGTTGCTAAGGAAAAAAATGGCATCCACTAGTGATTACCCTCCGAGTCACGAGTCAAACGATCCAACCCCCGTGTCTCTACGATGTTCTGATGCGAAGATATAAGGCTTTGTTTACTCTGTTGCTAGGGTACTGTATTTGGTTGCTAGGGAAAAAAATGGCATCCACTAGTGATTACCCTCCGAGTCACGAGTCAAACGGTCCAAACCCCGTGTCTCTACGATGTTCTGATGCGGAGATATAAGGCTTTGTTTACTCTGTTGCTAGGGTACTGTATTTGGTTGCTAGGGAAAAAAATGGCATCCACTAGTGATTACCCTCCGAGTCACAAGTCAAACGGTCCAACCCCCGTGTCTCTACGATGTTCTGATGCGGAGATATAAGGCTTTGTTTACTCTGTTGCTAGGGTACTGTATTTGGATGCTAGGGAAAAAAATTGCATCCACTAGTGATTACCCTCCGAGTCATGAGTCAAACGGTCCAACGCCCGTGTCTCTACGATGTTCTGATGCGGAGATATAAGGCTTTGTTTACTCTGTTGCTAGGGTACTGTATTTGGTTGCTAGGGAAAAAAATGGCATCCACTAGTGATTACCCTCCGAGTCACGAGTCAAACGGTCCAAACCCCGTGTCTCTACGATGTTCTGATGCGGAGTTATAAGGCTTTGTTTGCTAGGGAAAAAAATGGCATCCACTAGTGATTACCCTCCGAGTCAAGAGTCAAACGGTCCAACCCCCATGTCTCTACGCTGTTCTGATGTGGAGATATAAGGCTTTGTTTACTCTGTTGCTAGGGTACTGTATTTGGTTGCTAGGGGCGTGGCTTGGGAGTGGCCAATGATGTGCCCAGTGATTACACTCCGAGTCACAAGTAAAACAGTCCAACCCCCGTGTCTCTACGATGTTCTGATGCGGAGATATAAGGCTTTGTTTACTCTGTTGCTAGGGTACTGTATTTGGTTGCTAGGGGCGTGGCTTGGGAGTGGCCAATTATGTGCCCAGTGATTACACTCCGAGTCACAAGTAAAACGGTCCAAACCCCGTGTCTCTACGATGTTCTGATGCGGAGATATAAGGCTTTGTTTATTCGGTTGCTAGGTTGCTCAAATTTGGTTGCTAGGGGCGTGGCTTGGGAGTGGCCTATGATGTGCCCAATTGTTACACCCCTAGTCACAAGTAAAACGGTCCAACCCCCGTGTCTCTACGATGTTCTGATGCCGAGATATAACTGTTTGTATTTTATGTTGCTACGGTGCTCAAAAGTTGTTGCTAGGGGCGTGGCTTAGTAAGTCTGTAAGGATCCTGAGAGACTGATTGGATGCCTGAGTAAAATGAGCCCACCCCCATGTCTCTATGACACTGTGGTGCAAAGATATCCATCCGGGCATTTTATAATGGCAGTCTATGGTATAGGTTGCTAGGTTGCCCAAAATGGTTGCTATGGTAACCTTACACCCCATTGTGGGGGACGTCCTGACAGAGTCTAGCACCCTCTTCAAATTTAGTAACCCACATGTTTCTATGAAATCCTGGCTCGGACCTATGACCCGTCAAAATTTTTGCAATGGTAAGTCTATGGGATTTTGCCCCATTGACTTTTCATTGGGGCACTTTTGGGCACCTCTTACACCCCAGGGGTACAACTTACACCCCATTGTGATCCATGTTCTTACAGAGCCTACCACCCTCTTCAAATGTTGTAACCCACATGTTTCTACAAAATCCTCGAGCGGAGCTATGACTCGTCAAAGTTCGGCCCAATGTTAAGTCAATGGGATTTTTTGGGTGGTTTTTCGCCCCCCTTTCGGAAATCCTGCACCCGATCGCTTATAAAAGTCATAGCACACCTCTCCTCAATAAGCTGGTCGATTTGAGCCCTAATTTATGGGTCTACGACAAACCGTGTGGGATGAGTTACGCGCCGAAAAAGTGTGCAGACATAAGAATAATAAGATATAATAATAAGTATGAGCAATAATAATAGTGATGCCTTGCATAAATGCAAGCACCACTAACTAGATAGGTACATTTCCTGAAGAAAATGTGAGTGGTGCTTGCCGTGGCAAATTTCAGGGGACAATTTATGATTATACTCCAAGCCAAAAGTTAAACGGTCCAACCCCCGTGTCTCTACGATGTTCTGATGCAGAGATATAAGGCTTTGTTTACTCTGTTGCTAAGGTACTGTATTTGGTTGCTAGGGAAAAAAATGGCATCCACTAGTGATTACCCTCTGAGTCACGAGTCAAACGGTCCAACCCCCGTGTCTCTACGATGTTCTGATGCGGAGATATAAGGCTTTGTTTACTCTGTTGCTAGGGTCCTGCATTTGGTTGCTAGGGAAAAAAATGGCATCCACTAGTGATTACCCTCCGAGTCATGAGTCAAACGGTCCAACCCCCGTGTCTCTACGATGTTCTGATGCGGAGATATAAGGCTTTGTTTACTCTGTTGCTAGGGTACTCAAATGTGGTTGCTAGGGGCGTGGCTTGGGAGTGCCCAATGATGTGCCCAATTGTTACACCCCTAGTCACAAGTAAAACGGTCCGACCCCCGTGTCTCTACGATGTTCTGATGCCGAGATATAACTGTTTGAATTTTATGTTGCTAGGGTGCTAAAAAGTGGTTGCTAGGGGCGTGGCTTAGTTAGTCTTTAAGGATCCTGAGAGACTGATTGGATGCCTTAGTAAAATGAGCCCACCCCCATGTCTCTATGACACTGTGGTGCAAAGATATCCATCTGGGCATTTTATAATGGTAGTCTATGGGATAGGTTGCTAGGGTGCCCAAAATGGTTGCTAGGGTAACATTACACCCCATTGTGGGGGACGTCCTGACAGAGTCTAGCACCCTTTTTAAATTTAGTAACCAACATGTTTCTATGAAATCCTCGCTCGGACCTATGACCCATCAAAGTTTTTGCAGTGTTAAGTCTATGGGATTTTGCCCCATTGACTTTTCATTGGGCAGTTTTGGGCACCTCTTACACCCCAGGGGTACAACTTACACCCCATTGTGATCCATGTTCTTACAGAGTCTACCACCCTCTTCAAATGTTGTAACCCACATGTTTCTACAAAATCCTTGAGCGGAGCTATGACTCGTCAAAGTTGGGCGCAATGTTAAGTCAATGGGATTTTTCGGGTGGTTTTTCGCCCCCCTTTCGGAAATTCTGCACCCGACCGCTTATAAAAGTCATAGCCACCATCTCCTCAAAAAACCGGTCGATTTGAGCCCTCTTTCATGGGACTATGGCAAACCGTGCGGGACGAGTTACGCGCCGAAAAAGTGTGCAGACATAAGAATAATAATAATTATAACTAGATAGGTACATTTCCTGAAGAAAATGTGAAGTGGTGCTTGCCGTGGCAAATTTCGGGGGACAATATATGATTATACTCCAAGCCAAAAGTAAAACAATTCAACCCACATGTCTCTACGATATTCTGATGCGAAGATATAAGGCTTTGTTTATTCGGTTGCTAGGGTACTGTATTTGGTTGCTAGGGAGAAAATTGGCATCCACTAGTGATTACACTCCGAGTCACGAGTCAAACGGTCAAACCCCCGTGTCTCTACGATGTTCTGATGCAGAGATATAAGGCTTTGCTTACTCTGTTGCTAGGGTACTGTATTTGGTTGCTAGGGAAAAAATGGCATCCACTAGTGATTACACTCCGAGATACGAGTCAAACGGTCCAACCCCCGTGTCTCTGCGATGTTCTGATGTGGAGATAAAAGGCTTTGTTTACTCTGTTGCTAGGGTAATGTATTTGGTTTCTAGGGAGCAAATTGGCATCCACTAGTGATTACACTCCGAGTCACGAGTCAAACGGTCCAAACCCCGTGTCTCTACGATGTTCTGATGCGGAGATATAAGGGTTTGTTTACTCTGTTGCTAGGGTACTGTATTTGGTTGCTAGGGAAAAAATGGCATCCACTAGTGATTACCCTCCGAGTCATGAGTCAAACGGTCCAAACCCCGTGTCTCTACGATGTTCTGATGCGGAGATATAAGGGTTTGTTTACTCTGTTGCTAGGGTACTGTATTTGGTTGCTAGGGAAAAAATGGCATCCACTAGTGATTACCCTCCGAGTCATGAGTCAAACGGTCCAACCCCCGTGTCTCTGCGATGTTCTGATGCGGAGATATAAGGCTTTGTTTACTCTGTTGCTAGGGTACTGTATTTGGTTGCTAAGGAAAAAAATGGCATCCACTAGTGATTACCCTCCGAGTCACGAGTCAAACGATCCAACCCCCGTGTCTCTACGATGTTCTGATGCGAAGATATAAGGCTTTGTTTACTCTGTTGCTAGGGTACTGTATTTGGTTGCTAGGGAAAAAAATGGCATCCACTAGTGATTACCCTCCGAGTCACGAGTCAAACGGTCCAAACCCCGTGTCTCTACGATGTTCTGATGCGGAGATATAAGGCTTTGTTTACTCTGTTGCTAGGGTACTGTATTTGGTTGCTAGGGAAAAAAATGGCATCCACTAGTGATTACCCTCCGAGTCACAAGTCAAACGGTCCAACCCCCGTGTCTCTACGATGTTCTGATGCGGAGATATAAGGCTTTGTTTACTCTGTTGCTAGGGTACTGTATTTGGTTGCTAGGGAAAAAAATTGCATCCACTAGTGATTACCCTCCGAGTCATGAGTCAAACGGTCCAACGCCCGTGTCTCTACGATGTTCTGATGCGGAGATATAAGGCTTTGTTTACTCTGTTGCTAGGGTACTGTATTTGGTTGCTAGGGAAAAAAATGGCATCCACTAGTGATTACCCTCCGAGTCACGAGTCAAACGGTCCAAACCCTATGTCTCTACGATGTTCTGATGCGGAGTTATAAGGCTTTGTTTACTCTGTTGCTAGGGTACTGTATTTGGTTGCTAGGGAAAAAAATGGCATCCACTAGTGATTACCCTCCGAGTCACGAGTCAAACGGTCCAAACCCTATGTCTCTACGATGTTCTGATGCGGAGTTATAAGGCTTTGTTTACTCTGTTGCTAGGGTACTGTATTTGGTTGCTAGGGAAAAAAATGGCATCCACTAGTGATTACCCTCCGAGTCAAGAGTCAAACGGTCCAACCCCCATGTCTCTACGATGTTCTGATGTGGAGATATAAGGCTTTGTTTACTCTGTTGCTAGGGTACTGTATTTGGTTGCTAGGGGCGTGGCTTGGGAGTGGCCAATGATGTGCCCAGTGATTACACTCCGAGTCACAAGTAAAACAGTCCAACCCCCGTGTCTCTACGATGTTCTGATGCGGAGATATAAGGCTTTGTTTACTCTGTTGCTAGGGTACTGTATTTGGTTGCTAGGGGCGTGGCTTGGGAGTGGCCAATTATGTGCCCAGTGATTACACTCCGAGTCACAAGTAAATGGTCCAACCCCCGTGTCTCTACGATGTTCTGATGCGGAGATATAAGGCTTTGTTTACTCTGTTGCTAGGGTACTGTATTTGGTTGCTAGGGGCGTGGCTTGGGAGTGGCCAATGATGTGCCCAGTGATTACAGTCCGAGTCACAAGTAAAACGGTCCAAACCCCGTGTCTCTACGATGTTCTGATGCCGAGATATAACTGTTTGTATTTTATGTTGCTAGGGTGCTCAAAAGTGGTTGCTAGGGGCGTGGCTTAGTAAGTCTGTAAGGATCCTGAGAGACTGATTGGATGCCTGAGTAAAATGAGCCCACCCCCATGTCTCTATGACACTGTGGTGCAAAGATATCCATCTGGGCATTTTATAATGGCAGTCTATGGGATAGGTTGCTAGGGTGCCCAAAATGGTTGCTAGGGTAACCTAACACCCCATTGTGGGGGACGTCCTGACAGAGTCTAGCACCCTCTTCAAATTTAGTAACCCACATGTTTCTACGAAATCCTCGTTTGGACCTATGACCCATCAAAGTTTTTGCAATGTTAAGTCTATGGGATTTTCCCCCATTGACTTTTCATTAGGGCACTTTTGGGAGCCTCTTACACCCCAGGGGTACAACTTACACCCCAATGTGATGTATGTTCTTACAGAGTCTACCACCCTCTTCAAATGTTGTAACCCACATGTTTCTACAAAATCCTTGAGCGGAGCTATGACTCGTCAAAGTTTTGCCCAATGTTAAGTCAATGGGATTTTTCGGGTGGTTTTTTGCCCCCCTTTCGGAAATCCTGCACCCGATCGCTTATAAAAGATATAGCCACCATCTCTTCAATAAGCCGGTCGATTTGAGTCCTTATTCATGGGTCTACGACAAACCGTGCGGGACGAGTTACGCGCCGAAATTTTGTCCAGAAATAAGAATAATAATAACTAGATAGTAAAGTTTGAAGACAAACTTTATGTTGGCTTGAGAAAGCGTAGCCTGAACGTTTAAAACGGTGTGACATAAGTTTAGTTTAGTAGGCTATCTGGCTGTTAGTATGTTTAAGTATGAAGGTAGCATGATTTACCATGAAGCTAGCATGATGTTAGCATGATTAGCATGATGCTAGCATGATTAGCATGAAGCTAGCTTGATGCTAGCATGATTAGCATGAAGCTAGCATGATTAGCATGAAGCTAGCATGATGTTAGCATGATTAGCATGAAGCTAGCATGATGCTAGCATGATTAGCATGAAGTTAGCATGATTAGCATGAAGCTAGCATGATGCTAGCATGATTAGCATGAAGCTAGCATGATGCTAGCATGATTAGCATGAAGCTAGCATGATGCTAGCATGATTTGCATGAAGCTAGCATGATGCTAGCATGATTAGCATGAAGCTAACATGATGTTAGCATGATTAACATGAAGCTAGCATGATGCTAGCATGATTAGCATGAAGCTAACATGATGTTAGCATGATTAGCATGAAGCTAGCATGATGCTAGCATGATTAGCATTAAGCTAGCATGATGCTAGCATGATTAGCATGAAGCTAGCATTAAGCTAGCATGATTAGCATGAAGTTAACATGAAGCTAGCATGATGCTAGCATGATTAGCATGAAGCTAGCATGATGCTAACATGATTAGCATGAAGCTAGCATGATGCTAGCATGATTTGCATGAAGCTAGCTTGATGCTAGCATGATTAGCATGAAGCTAGCATGATGTTAGCATGATTAGCATGAAGCTAGCATGATGCTAACATGATTAGCATGAAGCTAGCAAGATGCTTGCATGATTAGCATGAAGCTAGCATGATGGTAGCATGATTAGCATGAAGCTAGCATGATGCTAGCATGATTAGCATGAAGCTAGCATGATGCTAGCATGATTAGCATGAAGCTAGCATGATGCTAACATGATTAGCATGAAGCTAGCATGATGCTAGCATGATTTGCATGAAGCTAGCTTGATGCTAGCATGATTAGCATGAAGCTAGCATGATGTTAGCATGATTAGCATGAAGCTAGCATGATGCTAACATGATTAGCATGAAGCTAGCAAGATGCTTGCATGATTAGCATGAAGCTAGCATGATGGTAGCATGATTAGCATGAAGCTAGCATGATGCTAGCATGATTAGCATGAAGCTAGCATGATGCTAGCATGATTAACATGAAGCTAGCATGATTTTAGCATGATTAGCATAAAGCTAGCATGAAGCTAGCATGATGCTAGCATGATTAGCATGAAGCTAGCATGATGCTAGCATGATTAGCATGAAGCTAGCATGATGGTAGCATGATTAACATGAAGCTAGCATGATGCTAGCATGATTAGCATGAAGCTAGCATGATGCTAGCATGATTAACATGAAGCTAGCATGATGTTAGCATGATTAACATGAAGCTAGCATGATTTTAGCATGATTAGCATAAAGCTAGCATGATGCTAGCATGATTAGCATGAAGCTAGCATGATGCTAGCATGATTAGCATGAAGCTAGCATGATGCTAACATGATTAGCATGAAGCTAGCATGATGCTAGCATGATTAGCATGAAGCTAGCATGAAGCTACCATGATTAGCATGAAGTTAGCATGAAGCTAGCATGATGCTAGCATGATTAGCATGAAGTTAGCATGATTAGCATGAAGCTAGCATGAAGTTAGCATGATTAGCATGAAGCTAGCATGAAGTTAGCATGATTATATAAGGCTTTGTTTATTCTGTTGCTAGGGTACTAAGTTTGGTTGCTAGGGAGAACATTGGCATCCCATAATGATTACACTTCAAGCCACAAGTAAAACGGTCCAACCCCTGTGTCTCTAAGATGTTCAGATCCAGAGATATAAGGCTTTGTTTATTATGTTGCTAGGGTCTTCATATTTTGTTGCTAGGGGCGTGGCTTAATACCTCAATAAGAATCCTAAGAGACTGATTGGATGCCTGAGTAAAATGAGCCCACCCCTATGTCTCTATGACACTCTGGTGCAAAGATATCCATCTGGGCTTTTTATAATGGTAGTCTATGGGAGATGTTGCTAGGGTACCCAAAATTGTTGCTAGGGGCGTGGCTTAATAGCTCTGGGGTGATCCTAAGAGACTGATTGGATGCTTGAGTAAAATGAGCCCACCCCCATGTCTCTAAGACACTCTAAAGTGAAGATATTCCATCTGGGACACTTTTATTCCCTTTTATGGGCATGTTTCCTGCCCCATTATAAGTCAATGGGAAATTTTGGGGGCCTCTTACACCCCAGGGGTACAGCTTACACCCCATTGTGAGGTATGTTCTTACACAGCCTGTCAGCCTCCTTAAATGTGGTAAGCCACAAGTTTCTACAAATTTCTCACTCGCAGCTATGACCCGTCAAAGTTTGTCTCAATGTTAAGTCAATGGAAATTTTGGGGTGTTTCAGCCCCCCGTTTAGGAATTCGGAAGGTCCCATCAGTTAGAAAAGATATAGCACACCTCGTCAGATCAGACCGAAAGTCTGTCCAAAGTTTGATGGCTGTAGCTTGAAAGCTCTAGGACGAGTTAGAGTTAGAAATTTTAGTCTCAGAAGAAAAAGAATAATAATAATAACTAGATAGGTACATTTCCTGAAGAAAATGTGAAGTGGTGCTTGCCGTGGCAAATTTCGGGGGACAATATATGATTATACTCCAAGCCAAAAGTAAAACAATTCAACCCACATGTCTCTACGATATTCTGATGCGAAGATATAAGGCTTTGTTTATTCAGTTGCTAGGGTACTGTATTTGGTTGCTAGAGAGAAAATTGGCATCCACTAGTGATTACACTCCGAGTCACGAGTCAAACGGTCAAACCCCCGTGTCTCTACGATGTTCTGATGCGGAGATATAAGGCTTTGTTTACTCTGTTGCTAGGGTACTGTATTTGGTTGCTAGGGAAAAAATTGGCATCCACTAGTGATTACACTCCGAGATACGAGTCAAACGGTCCAACCCCCGTGTCTCTGCGATGTTCTGATGTGGAGATAAAAGGCTTTGTTTACTCTGTTGCTAGGGTAATGTATTTGGTTGCTAGGGAGAAAATTGGCATCCACTAGTGATTACACTCCGATTCACGAGTCAAACGGTCCAAACCCCGTGTCTCTACGATGTTCTGATGCGGAGATATAAGGGCTTGTTTACTCTGTTGCTAGGGTACTGTATTTGGTTGCTAGGGAAAAAATGGCATCCACTAGTGATTAACCTCCGAGTCATGAGTCAAACGGTCCAACCCCCGTGTCTCTACGATGTTCTGATGCGGAGATATAAGGCTTTGTTTACTCTGTTGCTAGGGTACTGTATTTGGTTGCTAAGGAAAAAAATGGCATCCACTAGTGATTACCCTCCGAGTCACGACTCAAACGATCCAACCCCCGTGTCTCTACGATGTTCTGATGCGGAGATATAAGGCTTTGTTTACTCTGTTGCTAGGGTACTGTATTTGGTTGCTAGGGAAAAAATGGCATCCACTAGTGATTACTCTCAGAGTCACGAGTCAAACGGTCCAAACCCCGTATCTCTACAATGTTCTGATGCGGAGATATAAGGCTTTGTTTACTCTGTTGCTAGGGTACTGTATGTGGTTGCTAGGGGAAAAAATGGCATCCACTAGTGATTACCCTCCGAGTCACGAGTCAAACGGTCCAACCCCCGTGTCTCTACGATGTTCTGATGCGGAGTTATAAGGCTTTGTTTACTCTGTTGCTAGGGTACTGTATTTGGTTGCTAGGGAAAAAAATGGCATCCACTAGTGATTACCCTCCGAGTCACGAGTCAAACGGTCCAACCCCCGTGTCTCTACGATGTTCTGATGCGGAGATATAAGGCTTTGTTTACTCTGTTGCTAGGGTACTGTATTTGGTTGCTAGGGAAAAAAATTGCATCCACTAGTGATTACCCTCCGAGTCACGAGTCAAACGGTCCAAACCCCGTGTCTCTACGATGTTCTGATGCGGAGATATAAGGCTTTGTTTACTCTGTTGCTAGGGTGCTGTATTTGGTTGCTAGGGGAAAAAATGGCATCCACTAGTGATTACCCTCCGAGTCACGAGTCAAACGGTCCAACCCCCGTGTCTCTACGATGTTCTGATGCGGAGATATAAGGCTTTGTTTACTCTGTTGCTAGGGTACTGTATTTGGTTGCTAGGGAAAAAAATGGCATCCACTAGTGATTACCCTCCGAGTCACGAGTCAAACGGTCCAACCCCCGTGTCTCTACGATGTTCTGATGCGGAGATATAAGGCTTTGTTTACTCTGTTGCTAGGGTACTGTATTTGGTTGCTAGGGAAAAAAAATGCATCCACTAGTGATTACCCTCCGAGTCACGAGTCAAACGGTCCAACCCCCGTGTCTCTACGATGTTCTGATGCGGAGATATAAGGCTTTGTTTACTCTGTTGCTAGGGTACTGTATTTGGTTGCTAGGGGAAAAAATGGCATCCACTAGTGATTACCCTCCGAGTCACGAGTCAAACGGTCCAAACCCCATGTCTCTACGATGTTCTGATGCGGAGATATAAGGCTTTGTTTACTCTGTTGCTAGGGTACTGTATTTGGTTGCTAGGGAAAAAAATGGCATCCCATAATGATTACACTCTGAGTCACGAGTCAAACGGTCCAACCCCCGTGTCTCTACGATGTTCTGATGCGGAGATATAAGGCTTTGTTTACTCTGTTGCTAGGGTACTGTATTTGGTTGCTAGGGAAAAAATTGGCATCCCATAATGATTACACTCTGAGTCACTAGTCAAACGGTCCAACCCCCGTGTCTCTACGATGTTCTGATGTGGAGATATAAGGCTTTGTTTACTCTGTTGCTAGGGTACTGTATTTGGTTGCTAGGGAAAAAAATTGGCATCCCATACTGATTACACTCTGAGTCACGAGTCAAACGGTCCAACCCCCGTGTCTCTACGATGTTCTGATGCGGAGATATAAGGCTTTGTTTACTCTGTTGCTAGGGTACTGTATTTGGTTGCTAGGGAAAAAATTGGCATCCCATAATGATTACACTCTGAGTCACTAGTCAAACGGTCCAACCCCCGTGTCTCTACGATGTTCTGGTGCGGAGATATAAGGCTTTGTTTACTCTGTTGCTAGGGTACTGTATTTGGTTGCTAGGGAAAAAAATGGCATCCCATAATGATTACACTCCGAGTCACAAGTCAAAAGGTCCAACCCCCGTGTCTCTACGATGTTCTGGTGCGGAGATATAAGGCTTTGTTTACTCTGTTGCTAGGGTACTGTATTTGGTTGCTAGGGAAAAAATTGGCATCCCATAATGATTACACTCTGAGTCATGAGTAAAACGGTCCAACCCCCGTGTCTCTACGACATTGTAAAGCGAAGATATCCCATCTGGAACTTTTTTATTCCCTTATATGGGCATGTTTCCTGCCCCATTATAAGTCAATGGGAATTTTCGGGTGTCGCTTACACCCCAGGGGTACAACTTACACCCCATTGTGATCCATGTTCTTACAGAGTCTACCACCCTCTTCAAATGTTGTAACCCACATGTTTCTACAAAATCCTTGAGCGGAGCTATGACCCATCAAAGTTGGGCGTAATGTTAAGTCAATGGGATTTTTTGGGTGGTTTTTCGCCCCCCTTTTGAAAACCTTGCACCCGATCGCTTATAAAAGTCATAGCAGACGTGTCCTCAATTAGCCGGTCGTTTTGAGCACTGTTTCATTGGTCTACGACAAACCGTGCGGGACGAGTTACGCGCCGAAAAAGTGTCCAGATATAAGAATAATAAATAAATAAATAATAAGTATGAGCAATAATAATAGTGATGCCTTGCATAAATGCAAGCACCACTAATAATAATAACTAGATAGTAAAGTTTGAAGACAAACTTTATGTTGGCTTGAGAAAGCGTAGCCTGAACGTTTAAAACGGTTTGACATAAGTTTAGTTTAGTAGGCTATCTGGCTGTTAGTATGTTTAAGTATGAAGGTAGCATGATTTACCATGAAGCAAGCATGATGTTAGCATGATTAGCATGAAGCTAGCATGATGCTAGCATGATTAGCATAAAGCTAGCATGATGCTAGCATGATTAGCATGAAGTTAGCATGATTAGCATGAAGCTAGCATGATTAGCATGAAGTTAGCATGATTAGCATGAAGCTAGCATGATGCTAGCATGATTAGCATGAAGCTAGCATGATTAGCATGAAGCTAGCATGATGCTAGCATGACTAGCATGAAGCTAGCATGATGCTAGCATGATTAGCATGAAGCTAGCATGATGCTAGCATGATTAGCATGAAGCTAGCATGATGTTAGCATGATTAGCATGATGCTAGCATGATTAGCATGATGCTAGCATGATTAGCATGAAGCTAGCATGATGCTAACATGATTAGCATGAAGCTAAAATGATGCTAGCATGATTAGCATGAAGCTAGCATGATGTTAGCATGATTAACATGAAGCTAGCATGATGCTAGCATGATTAGCATGAAGCTAGCATGATGCTAGCATGATTAGCATGAAGCTAGCATGATGCTAGCATGATTAGTATGAAGCTAGCAAGATGCTAGCATGATTAGCATGAAGCTAGCATGAAGCTAGCATGATTAGCATGATGCTAGCATGATTAGCATGAAGCTAGCATGATGCTAGCATGATTAGCATGAAGCTAGCATGATGTTAGCATGATTAGCATGAAGCTAGCATGAAGTTAGCATGCTTAGCATGAAGCTAGCATGAAGTTAGCATGATTAGCATGAAGTTAGCATGATTAGCATGAAGCTAGCATGAAGCTAGCATGATTAACAGGAAGCTAGCATGAAGCTAACATGTATTGCGTTGCTAGGGTACTAAGTTTGGTTGCTAGGGAGAAAATTGGCATCCCATAATGATCACCCTTCAAGCCACAAGTAAAACGGTCCAACCCCCGTGTCTCTACAATGTTCTGATGCGGAGATATAAGGCTTTGTTTATTCCGTTACTAGGGTACTAAGTTTGGTTGCTAGGGAGAAAATTGGCATCCCATAATGATCACACTTCAAGCCACAAGTAAAACGGTCCAACCCCAGTGTCTCTACAATTTTCTGATGCAGAGATATGAGGCTTTGTTTATTCCGTTGCTAGGGTACTAAGTTTGGTTGCTAGGGAGAAAATTGGCATCCCATAATGATCACACTTCAAGCCACAAGTAAAACGGTCCAACCCCCGTGTCTCTATGATGTTCTGAAGCGGAGATATAAGGCTTTGTTTATTCCGTTGCTAGGGTACTAAGTTTGGTTGCTAGGGAGAAAATTGGCATCCCATAATGATTACACTTCAAGCCACAAGTAAAACGGTCCAACCCCTGTGTCTCTACGATGTTCAGATCCAGAGATATAAGGCTTTGTTTATTATGTTGCTAGGGTCTTCATATTCTGTTGCTAGGGGCGTGGCTTAATACCTCAATAAGAATCCTAAGAGACTGATTGGATGCCTGAGTAAAATGAGCCCACCCCTATGTCTCTATGACACTCTGGTGCAAAGATATCCATCTGGGCTTTTTATAATGGTAGTCTATGGGAGATGTTGCTAGGGTACCCAAAATTGTTGCTAGGGGCGTGGCTTAATAGCTCTGGGGTGATCCTAAGAGACTGATTGGATGCTTGAGTAAAATGAGCCCACCCCCATGTCTCTAAGACACTCTAAAGTGAAGATATTCCATCTGGGACGCTTTTATTCCCTTTTATGGGCATGTTTCCTGCCCCATTATAAGTCAATGGGAAATTTTGGGGGCCTCTTACACCCCAGGGGTACAGCTTACACCCCATTGTGAGGTATGTTCTTACACAGCCTGTCAGCCTCCTTAAATGTGGTAAGCCACAAGTTTCTACAAGTTTCTCACTCGCAGCTTTGACCCGTCAAAGTTTGTCTCAATGTTAAGTCAATGGAAATTTTGGGGTGTTTCAGCGCCCCGTTTAGGAATTCGGAAGGTCCCATCAGTTAGAAAAGATATAGCACACCTCGTCAGATCAGACCGAAAGTCTGTCCAAAGTTTGATGGCTGTAGCTTGAAAGCTCTAGGACGAGTTAGAGTTAGAAATTTTAGTCTCAGAAGAAAAAGAATAATAATAATAACTAGATAGGTACATTTCCTGAAGAAAATGTGAGTGGTGCTTGCCGTGGCAAAATTCTGGGGAACATATATGATTATACTCCAAGCCAAAAGTAAAACGATCCAACTCCTGTGTCTCTACGATGTTCTGATGCGAAGATATTACGCTTTGTTTACTCTGTTGCTCGGGTACTGTATTTGGTTGCTAGGGAAAAAATTGGCATCCCATAATGATTACACTCTGAGTCACGAGTCAAACGGTCCAACCCCCGTGTCTCTACGATGTTCTGATGCTGAGATATAAGGCTTTGTTTACTCTGTTGCTAGGGTACTGTATTTGGTTGCTAGGGAAAAAATTGGCATCCCATAATGATTACACTCTGAGTCACGAGTCAAACGGTCCAACCCCCGTGTCTCTACGATGTTCTGATGCGGAGATATAAGGCTTTGTTTACTCTGTTGCTAGGGTACTGTATTTGGTTGCTAGGGAAAAAATTGGCATCCCATAATGATTACACTCTGAGTCACGAGTCAAACGGTCCAACCCCCGTGTCTCTACGATGTTCTGATGCGGAGATATAAGGCTTTGTTTACTCTGTTGCTAGGGTACTGTATTTGGTTGCTAGGGAAAAAATTGGCATCCCATAATGATTACACTCCGAGTCACGAGTCACACGGTCCAACCCCCATGTCTCTACGATGTTCTGATGCCGAGATATAAGGCTTTGTTTACTCTGTTGCTAGGGTACTGTATTTGGTTGCTAGGGAAAAAATTGGCATCCCATAATGATTACACTCTGAGTCACGAGTCAAACGGTCCAACCCCCGTGTCTCTACGATGTTCTGTTGCCGAGATATAAGGCTTTGTTTACTCTGTTGCCAGGGTACTGTATTTGGTTGCTAGGGAAAAAATTGGCATCCCATAATGATTACACTCTGAGTCACGAGTCAAACGGTCCAACCCCCGTGTCTCTACGATGTTCTGATGCCGAGATATAACTGTTTGAATTTTAAGTTGCTAGGGTGCTCAAAAGTGGTTGCTAGGGGCGTGGCTTAATACCTATGTAAGGATCCTGAGAGACTGATTGGGTGCCTGAGTAAAATGAGCCCACCCCCATGTCTCTGTGAAAGTGTGATGCAAAGATATCCATCTGGGCATTTTATAATGGCAGTCTATGGGAGATGTTGCTAGGGTGCCCAAAATTGTTGCTAGGGGCGTGGCTTAATAGCTCTGGGATGATCCTGAGAGACTGATTGGATGCCCGAGTGAAATGAGCCCACCCACTTATCTCTATGACACTGTAAAGCAAAGATATCCCATCTGGAACTGTTTTATTCCCTTATATGGGCATGTTTCCTGCCCCATTATAAGTCAATGGGAAATTTTGGGTGCCTCTTACACCCCAGGGGTACAACTTACACCCCATTGTGATCCATGTTCTTACAGAGCCTACCACCCTCTTCAAATGTTGTAACCCACATGTTTCTATAAAATCCTCTAGCGGAGCTATGACCTGTCAAAGTTGGGCGCAATGTTAAGTCAATGGGATTTTTCGGGTGGTTTTTTGCCCCCCTTTCAGAAATCCTGCACCCGATCCCTTATAAAAGTCATAGCACACCTCTCCTCAATAATCCGGTTGATTTGAGCCCTCTTTCGTGGGACTATGTTAAACCGTGCGGGACGAGTTACGCGCCGAAAAAGTGTCCAGAAAAAGAAGAATAATAATTATAAACTAGATAGGTACATTTCCTGAAGAAAATGTGAGTGGTGCTTGCCGTGGCAAAATTCTGGGGAACATATATGATTATACTCCAAGCCAAAAGTAAAACGATCCAACTCCTGTGTCTCTACGATGTTCTGATGCGAAGATATTAGGCTTTGTTTACTCTGTTGCTAGGGTACTGTATTTGGTTGCTAGGGAAAAAATTGGCATCCCATAGTGATTACACTCTGAGTCACGAGTCAAACGGTCCAACCCCCGTGTCTCTATGATGTTCTGATGTGGAGATATAAGGCTTTGTTTACTCTGTTGCTAGGGTACTGTATTTGGTTGCTAGGGGCGTGGCTTGGGAGTGGCCAATGATGTGCCCAGTGATTACACTCCGAGTCACAAGTAAAACGGTCCAACCCCCGTGTCTCTACAATGTTCTGATGCGGAGATATAAGGCTTTGTTTACTCTGTTGCTAGGGTACTGTATTTGGTTGCTAGGGGCGTGGCTTGGGAGTGGCCAATTATGTGCCCAGTGATTACACTCCGAGTCACAAGTAAAACGGTCCAACCCCCGTGTCTCTACGATGTTCTGATGCGGAGATATAAGGCTTTGTTTACTCTGTTGCTAGGGTACTGTATTTGGTTGCTAGGGGCGTGGCTTGGGAGTGGCCAATGATGTGCCCAGTGATTACACTCCGAGTCACAAGTAAAACGGTCCAAACCCCGTGTCTCTACGATGTTCTGATGCGGAGATATAAGGCTTTGTTTACTCTGTTGCTAGGGTACTGTATTTGGTTGCTAGGGGCGTGGCTTGGGAGTGGCCAATTATGTGCCCAGTGATTACACTCCGAGTCACAAGTAAAACGGTCCAACCCCTGTGTCTCTACGATGTTCTGATGCGGAGATATAAGGCTTTGTTTACTCTGTTGCTAGGGTACTGTATTTGGTTGCTAGGGGCGTGGCTTGGGAGTGGCCAATGATGTGCCCAGTGATTACACTCCGAGTCACAAGTAAAACGGTCCAAACCCCGTGTCTCTACGATGTTCTGATGCGGAGATATAAGGCTTTGTTTATTCGGTTGCTAGGGTGCTCAAATTTGGTTGCTAGGGGCGTGGCTTGGGAGTGGCCAATGATGTGCCCAATTGTTACACCCCTAGTCACAAGTAAAACGGTCCAACCCCCGTGTCTCTACGATGTTCTGATGCCGAGATATAACTGTTTGTATTTTATGTTGCTAGGGTGCTCAAAAGTGGTTGCTAGGGGCGTGGCTTAATACCTATGTAAGGATCCTGAGAGACTGATTGGATGCCTGAGTAAAATGAGCCCACCCCCATGTCTCTATGACACTGTGGTGCAAAGATATTCATCCGGGCATTTTATAATGGCAGTCTATGGTATAGGTTGCTAGGGTGCCCAAAATGGTTGCTATGGTAACCTTACACCCCATTGTGGGGGACGTCCTGACAGAGTCTAGCACCCTCTTCAAATTTAGTAACCCACATGTTTCTATGAAATCCTGGCTCGGACCTATGACCCGTCAAAATTTTTGCAATGGTAAGTCTATGGGATTTTGCCCCATTGACTTTTCATTGGGGCACTTTTGGGCACCTCTTACACCCCAGGGGTACAACTTACACCCCATTGTGATCCATGTTCTTACAGAGCCTACCACCCTCTTCAAATGTTGTAACCCACATGTTTCTACAAAATCCTCGAGCGGAGCTATGACTCGTCAAAGTTGGGCGCAATGTTAAGTCAATGGGATTTTTTGGGTGGATTTTCGCCCCCCTTTCGGAAATCCTGCACCCGATCGCTTATAAAAGTCATAGCACACCTCTCCTCAATAAGCCGGTCGATTTGAGCCCTAATTTATGGGTCTACGACAAAGCGTGCGGGACGAGTTACGCGCCGAAAAAGTGTCCAGAAAAAGAAGAATAATAACTAGATAGGTACATTTCCTGAAGAAAATGTGAAGTGGTGCTTGCCGTGGCAAATTTCGGGGGACAATATATGATTATACTCCAAGCCAAAAGTAAAACAATTCAACCCACATGTCTCTACGATATTCTGATGCGAAGATATAAGGCTTTGTTTATTCGGTTGCTAGGGTACTGTATTTGGTTGCTAGGGAGAAAATTGGCATCCACTAGTGATTACACTCCGAGTCACGAGTCAAACGGTCAAACCCCCGTGTCTCTACGATGTTCTGATGCGGAGATATAAGGCTTAGTTTACTCTGTTGCTAGGGTATTGTATTTGGTTGCTAGGGAAAAAATTGGCATCCACTAGTGATTACACTCCGAGATACGAGTCAAACGGTCCAACCCCCGTGTCTCTGCGATGTTCTGATGTGGAGATAAAAGGCTTTGTTTACTCTGTTGCTAGGGTAATGTATTTGGTTGCTAGGGAGAAAATTGGCATCCACTAGTGATTACACTCCGAGTCACGAGTCAAACGGTCCAAACCCCGTGTCTCTACGATGTTCTGATGCGGAGATATAAGGGTTTGTTTACTCTGTTGCTAGGGTACTGTATTTGGTTGCTAAGGGAAAAAATGGCATCCACTAGTGATTACCCTCCGAGTCACGAGTCAAACGATCCAACCCCTGTGTCTCTACGATGTTCTGATGCGGAGATATAAGGCTTTGTTTACTCTGTTGCTAGGGTACTGTATTTGGTTGCTAGGGAAAAAAATGGCATCCAATAGTGATTACCCTCCGAGTCACGAGTCAAACGGTCCAAACCCCGTGTCTCTACGATGTTCTGATGCGGAGATATAAGGCTTTGTTTATTCGGTTGCTAGGGTACTGTATTTTTGTTGCTAGGGAAAAAAATGGCATCCACTAGTGATTACCCTCCGAGTCACGAGTCAAACTGTCCAACCCCCGTGTCTCTACGATGTTCTGATGCGGAGATATAAGGCTTTGTTTACTCTGTTGCTAGGGTACTGTATTTGGTTGCTAGGGGAAAAAAATTGCATCCACTAGTGATTACCCTCCGAGTCATGAGTCAAACGGTCCAACCCCCGTGTCTCTACGATGTTCTGATGTGGAGATATAAGGCTTTGTTTACTCTGTTGCTAGGGTACTGTATTTGGTTGCTAGGGAAAAAAATGGCATCCACTAGTGATTACCCTCCGAGTCACGAGTCAAACGGTCCAAACCCCATGTCTCTACGATGTTCTGATGCAGAGATATAAGGCTTTGTTTACTCTGTTGCTAGGGTACTGTATTTGGTTGCTAGGGAAAAAAATGGTATCCACTAGTGATTACCCTTCGAGTCATGAGTCAAACGGTCCAACCCCCATGTCTCTACGATGTTCTGATGTGGAGATATAAGGCTTTGTATACTCTGTTGCTAGGGTACTGTATTTGGTTGCTAGGGGCGTGGCTTGGGAGTGGCCAATGATGTGCCCAGTGATTACACTCCGAGTCACAAGTAAAACGGTCCAACCCCCGTGTCTCTACGATGTTCTGATGCGGAGATATAAGGCTTTGTTTACTCTGTTGCTAGGGTACTGTATTTGGTTGCTAGGGGCGTGGCTTGGGAGTGGCCAATTATGTGCCCAGTGATTACACTCCGAGTCACAAGTAAAACGGTCCAAACCCCGTGTCTCTACGAGGTTCTGATGCGGAGATATAAGGCTTTGTTTATTCGGTTGCTAGGGTGCTCAAATTTGGTTGCTAGGGGCGTGGCTTGGGAGTGGCCAATGATGTGCCCAATTGTTACACCCCTAGTCACAAGTAAAACGGTCCAACCCCCGTGTCTCTACGATGTTCTGATGCCGAGATATAACTGTTTGTATTTTATGTTGCTAGGGTGCTCAAAAGTGGTTGCTAGGGGCGTGGCTTAATACCTATGTAAGGATCCTGAGAGACTGATTGGATGCCTGAGTAAAATGAGCCCACCCCCATGTCTCTATGACAGTGTGCTGCAAAGATATCCATCTGGGCATTTTATAATGGCAGTCTAAGGGAGATGTTGCTAGGGTGCCCAAAATTGTTGCTAGGGGCGTGGCTTAATAGCTCTGGGATGATCCTGAGAGACTGATTGGATGCCCGAGTGAAATGAGCCCACCCACTTATCTCTACGACACTGTAAAGCAAAGATATCCCATCTGGAACTGTTTTATTCCCTTATATGGGCATGTTTCCTGCCCCATTATAAGTCAATGGGAATTTTTGGGTGCCTCTTACACCCCAGGGGTACAACTTACACCCCATTGTGATCCATGTTCTTACAGAGGCTACCACCCTCTTCAAATGTTGTAACCCACATGTTTCTATAAAATCCTCGAGCGGAGCTATGACCTGTCAAAGTTGGGCGCAATGTTAAGTCAATGGGATTTTTCGGGTGGTTTTTTGCCCCCCTTTCAGAAATCCTGCACCCGATCCCTTATAAAAGTCATAGCACACCTCTCCTCAATAATCCGGTCGATTTGAGCCCTCTTTCGTGGGACTACGTTAAACCGTGCGGGACGAGTTACGCGCCGAAAAAGTGTCCAGAAAAAGAAGAATAATAACTAGATAGGTACATTTCCTGAAGAAAATGTGAGTGGTGCTTGCCGTGGCAAAATTCTGGGGAACATATATGATTATACTCCAAGCCAAAAGTAAAACAATCCAACTCCCGTGTCTCTACGATGTTCTGATGCGAAGATATTAGGCTTTGTTTACTCTGTTGCTAGGGTACCGTATTTGGTTGCTAGGGAAAAAATTGGCATCCCATAGTGATTACAGTCTGAGTCACGAGTCAAACGGTCCAACCCTCGTGTCTCTACGATGTTCTGATGCGGAGATATAAGGCTTGTTTACTCTGTTGCTAGGGTACTGTATTTGGTTGCTAGGGAAAAAATTGCCATCCCATAGTGATTACACTCTGAGTCACGAGTCAAACGGTCCAACCCCCGTGTGTCTACGATGATCTAAAGCAGAGATATAAGGCTTTGTTTACTCTGTTGCTAGGGTAATGTATTTGGTTGCTAGGGAAAAAATTGGCATCCACTAGTGATTACACTCTGAGTCACGAGTCAAACGGTCCAACCCCTGTGTCTCTACGATGTTCTGATGCTGAGATATAAGATTTTGTTTACTCTGTTGCTAGGGTACTGTATTTGGTTGCTAGGGAAAAAATTTGCATCCAATAGTGATTACACTCTGAGTCACGAGTCAAACGGTCCAACCCCCGTGTCTCTACGATGTTCTGATGCTGAGATACAAGGCTTTGTTTACTCTGTTGCTAGGGTACTGTATTTGGTTGCTAGGGGCGGGGCTTGGGAGTGGCCAATGATGTGACCAGTTGCTACACTCCGAGTCACAAGTAAAACGGTCCAACCCCCATGTTTCTACGATGTTCTGATGCGAAGATATAAGGCTTTGTTTACTCTGTTGCTAGGGTACTGTATTTGGTTGCTAGGGGCGGGGTTTGGGAGTGGCCAATGATGTGACCAGTTGCTACACTCCGAGTCACAAGTAAAACGGTCCAACCCCCGTGTTTCTACGATGTTCTGATGCGAAGATATAAGGCTTTGTTTACTCTGTTGCTAGGGTACTGTATTTGGTTGCTAGGGGCGGGGTTTGGGAGTGGCCAATGATGTGACCAGTTGCTACACTTCGAGTCACAAGTAAAACGGTCCAACCCCCGTGTTTCTACGATGTTCTGATGCGAAGATATAAGGCTTTGTTTACTCTGTTGCTAGGGTGCTCACATTTGGTTGCTAGGGGCGTGGCTTGGGAGTGGCCAATGATGTGGCCAGTGATTATCCTCCGAGTCACGAGTAAAACGATCCAACCCCCGTTATTCTACGATGTTCTGATGCCTAGATATAACTGTTTGAATTTTATGTTGCTAGGGTGCTTAAAAGTGGTTGCTAGGGGCGTGGCTTAATAGCTCTGGGACTATCCTGATAAATTGATTGGATGTCTGAGTAAAATGAGCCCACCCCCATGTCTCTACGACATTGTAAAGCGAAGATATTCCATCTGGAACTTTTTTATTCCCTTATATGGGCATGTTTCCTGCCCCATTATAAGTCAATGGGAAATTTTGGGTGCCTCTTACACCCCAGGGGTACAACTAACACCCCAATGTGATGTATGTTCTTACAGAGCGTACCACCCTCTTCAAATGTTAGAACCCACATGTTTCTACAAAATCCTCGAGCGGAGCTATGACCCGTCAAAGTTCGGTCCAATGTTAAGTCAATGGGATTTTTGGGGTGGTTTTTCGCCCCCCTTTCGGAAATCCTGCACCCGATCGCTTATAAAAGTCATAGCACACCTCTCCTCAATAAACCGGTCAATTTGAGCCCTCATTCATGTGTCTACGACAAACCGTGCGGGACGAGTTACGCGCCGAAATTTTGTCCAGATATAAAAATAATAATAATAATAATAAGTATGAGCAATAGTAATAGTGATGCCTTGCATAAATGCAAGCACCACTAATAATAATAATAATAACTAGATAGGTACATTTCCTGAAGAAAATGTGAGTGGTGCTTGCCGTGGCAAAATTCTGGGGAACATATATGATTATACTCCAAGCCAAAAGTAAAACAATCCAACTCCCGTGTCTCTACGATGTTCTGATGCGAAGATATTAGGCTTTGTTTACTCTGTTGCTAGGGTACCGTATTTGGTTGCTAGGGAAAAAATTGGCATCCCATAGTGATTACAGTCTGAGTCACGAGTCAAACGGTCCAACCCTCGTGTCTCTACGATGTTCTGATGCGGAGATATAAGGCTTGTTTACTCTGTTGCTAGGGTACTGTATTTGGTTGCTAGGGAAAAAATTGCCATCCCATAGTGATTACACTCTGAGTCACGAGTCAAACGGTCCAACCCCCGTGTGTCTACGATGATCTAAAGCAGAGATATAAGGCTTTGTTTACTCTGTTGCTAGGGTAATGTATTTGGTTGCTAGGGAAAAAATTGGCATCCACTAGTGATTACACTCTGAGTCACGAGTCAAACGGTCCAACCCCTGTGTCTCTACGATGTTCTGATGCTGAGATATAAGGCTTTGTTTACTCTGTTGCTAGGGTACTGTATTTGGTTGCTAGGGAAAAAATTTGCATCCAATAGTGATTACACTCTGAGTCACGAGTCAAACGGTCCAACCCCCGTGTCTCTACGATGTTCTGATGCTGAGATACAAGGCTTTGTTTACTCTGTTGCTAGGGTACTGTATTTGGTTGCTAGGGGCGGGGCTTGGGAGTGGCCAATGATGTGACCAGTTGCTACACTCCGAGTCACAAGTAAAACGGTCCAACCCCCATGTTTCTACGATGTTCTGATGCGAAGATATAAGGCTTTGTTTACTCTGTTGCTAGGGTACTGTATTTGGTTGCTAGGGGCGGGGTTTGGGAGTGGCCAATGATGTGACCAGTTGCTACACTCCGAGTCACAAGTAAAACGGTCCAACCCCCGTGTTTCTACGATGTTCTGATGCGAAGATATAAGGCTTTGTTTACTCTGTTGCTAGGGTACTGTATTTGGTTGCTAGGGGCGGGGTTTGGGAGTGGCCAATGATGTGACCAGTTGCTACACTTCGAGTCACAAGTAAAACGGTCCAACCCCCGTGTTTCTACGATGTTCTGATGCGAAGATATAAGGCTTTGTTTACTCTGTTGCTAGGGTGCTCACATTTGGTTGCTAGGGGCGTGGCTTGGGAGTGGCCAATGATGTGGCCAGTGATTATCCTCCGAGTCACGAGTAAAACGATCCAACCCCCGTTATTCTACGATGTTCTGATGCCTAGATATAACTGTTTGAATTTTATGTTGCTAGGGTGCTTAAAAGTGGTTGCTAGGGGCGTGGCTTAATAGCTCTGGGACTATCCTGATAAATTGATTGGATGTCTGAGTAAAATGAGCCCACCCCCATGTCTCTACGACATTGTAAAGCGAAGATATTCCATCTGGAACTTTTTTATTCCCTTATATGGGCATGTTTCCTGCCCCATTATAAGTCAATGGGAAATTTTGGGTGCCTCTTACACCCCAGGGGTACAACTAACACCCCAATGTGATGTATGTTCTTACAGAGCGTACCACCCTCTTCAAATGTTAGAACCCACATGTTTCTACAAAATCCTCGAGCGGAGCTATGACCCGTCAAAGTTCGGTCCAATGTTAAGTCAATGGGATTTTTGGGGTGGTTTTTCGCCCCCCTTTCGGAAATCCTGCACCCGATCGCTTATAAAAGTCATAGCACACCTCTCCTCAATAAACCGGTCAATTTGAGCCCTCATTCATGTGTCTACGACAAACCGTGCGGGACGAGTTACGCGCCGAAATTTTGTCCAGATATAAAAATAATAATAATAATAATAAGTATGAGCAATAGTAATAGTGATGCCTTGCATAAATGCAAGCACCACTAATTATAAATAATAAGTATGAGCAATAGTAATAGTAATGCCTTGCATAAATGCAAGCACCACTAATAATAATAATAATAAGTATGCAAGATAGTAATAGTGATGCTTTGCATAAATGCAAGCACCACTAATAATAAGTATGAGCAATAGTAATAGTGATGCCTTGCATAAATGCAAGCACCACTAATAATAATAATAAGTTTAAGTGCAACAACAGTATGTTGGCTTTCTCAAGCCAACATAATAATAATAAGTTTAAGTGCAACAACAGTATGTTGGCTTTCTCAAGCCAACATAATAATAATAAGTTTAAGTGCAACAACAGTATGTTGGCTTTCTCAAGCCAACATAATAATAACTAGATATTAAAGTTTGAAGACAAACTTTATGTTGGCTTGAAAAAGCGTAGCCTGAACATTTAAAACGGATTGACAGAAGTTTAGTTTAGTAGGCTTTCTGGCAGTTAGTATGTTTAAGTATGAAGCTAACATGATTAACATGAAGCTAGCATGAAGCTAACATGATTAGCATGAAGCTAGCATGATGCTTACATGATTAGCATGAAGCTAGCATGATGCTAGCATGATTAGCATGAAGCTAGCATGATGTTAGCATGATTAGCATGAAGCTAGCATGATGTTAGCATGATTAGCATGAAGCTAGCATGATGCTAGCATGATTAGCATGAAGCTAACATGATGTTAGCATGAAGCTAGCATGATTAGTATGAAGCTAGCATGATGCTAACATGATTAGCATGAAGCTAGCATGTTGCTAGCATGATTAGCATGAAGCTAACATGATGCTAGCATGATTAGCATGAAGCTAGCATGATGCTAACATGATTAACATGAAGCTAGCATGATGTTAGCATGATTAGCATGAAGCTAGCATGATGCTAGCATGATGTTAGCATGATTAGCATGAAGCTAGCATGATGCTAGCATTATTAGCATGATGCTAGTATGATTAGCATGAAGCTAGCATGATGCTAGCATGATTAGCATGAAGCTAACATGATGTTAGCATGAAGCTAGCATGATTAGTATGAAGCTAGCATGATGCTAACATGATTAGCATGAAGCTAACATGATGTTAGCATGAAGCTAGCATGATTAGTATGAAGCTAGCATGATGCTAACATGATTAGCATGAAGCTAGCATGTTGCTAGCATGATTAGCATGAAGCTAGCATGATGCTAGCATGATTAGCATGAAGCTAGCATGATGCTAACATGATTAGCATGAAGCTAGCATGATGTTAGCATGATTAGCATGAAGCTAGCATGATGCTAGCATGATGTTAGCATGATTAGCATGAAGCTAGCATGATGCTAGCATTATTAGCATGATGCTAGTATGATTAGCATGAAGCTAGCATGATGCTAGCATGATTAGCATGAAGCTAGCATGATTAGCATGAAGCTAGCATGATGCTAGCATGATTAGCATGAAGCTAGCATGATGCTAGCATGATTAACATGAAGCTAGCATGATGCTAGCATGATTAGCATGAAGCTAGCATGAAGCTAGCATGATTTAACGTGAAGCTAGCATGATTAGCATGATGCTAACATGATTAGCATGACGCTAGCACTATTTAGCGTGCAGCTAACAAGATTTAACATGAAGTTAGCATGATTTAGCATGAAGTTAGCAAGATTTATTATGAAATTAGCATAAAGCTAGCATGAAACTAGCATGAAGCTAGTATGACTTAGCATGGAGCTAGCATGAAGCTAACATGACCCAAAGACCCAACCCCCATGTCTCTATGATGTTCAGACCAAGAGATATAAGGCTTTGTTTATTATGTTGCTAGGGTGCTCAAATTTGGTTGCTAGGGGCGTGGCTTAATGCCTCAATAAGAATCCTATTAAGACTGATTGGATGCCTGAGTAAAATGAGCCCACCCCTATGTCTCTATGACACGCTGGTGTAAAGATATCCATCTGGGCTTTTTATAATGGTAGTCTATGGGAGATGTTGCTAGGGTACCCAAAATTGTTGCTAGGGGCGTGGCTAAATAGCTTTGGGGCGATCCTAAGAGACTGATTGGATGACTGAGTAAAATGAGCCCACCCCCATGTCTCTACGACACTCTAAAGTAAAGATATTCCATCTGGGACGCTTTTATTCCCTTATATGGGCATGTTTCCTGCCCCATTATAAGTCAATGGGAAATTTTGGGGGCCTCTTACATCCCAGGGGTATAGCTTACACCCCATTGTGATGTATGTTCTTACAGAGCCTGTCAGCCACCTTAAATGTGGTAAGCCACAAGTTTCTACAAGTTTCTCACTCACAGCTATGACCCATCAAAGTTTGTCTCAATGTTAAGTCAATGGAAATTTTGGGGTGTTTGAGACCCCCGTTTAGGAATTCGGAAGGTCCCATCAGTTAGAAAAGATATAGCACACTAAGTCAGACCAGTCTGAAGGTCTGTGGAAAATTTGGTGCATGTAGCTTGAAAGCCCTAGGACAAGTTAGTTGCCGAAATTTTGGGGGGAGAAAAAGAATAATAATAATAACTAGATAGGTACATTTCCTGAAGAAAATGTGAGTGGTGCTTGCCGTGGCAAATTTCAGGGGACAATTTATGATTATACTCCAAGCCAAAAGTAAAATGGTCCAACCCCCGTGTCTCTACGATGTTCTGAAGCAGAGATATAAGGATTTGTTTACTCTGTTGCTAGGGTACTGTATTTGGTTGCTGGGGGAAAAAATGGCATCCACTAGTGATTACCCTCCGAGTCACGAGTCAAACGGTCCAACCCCCATGTCTTTACGATGTTCTGATGCGGAGTTATAAGGCTTTGTTTACTCTGTTGCTAGGGTACTGTATTTGGTTGCTAGGGAAAAAAATGGCATCCACTATTGATTACCCTTCGAGTCACGAGTCAAACGGTCCAAACCCCGTGTCTCTACGATGTTCTGATGCGGAGATATAAGGCTTTGTTTACTCTGTTGCTAGGGTACTGTATTTGGTTGCTAGGGGAAAAATTGGCATCCCATAATGATTACACTCTAAGTCACGAGTCAAACGGTCCAACCCCCGTGTCTCTACGATTTTCTGATGCGGAGATATAAGGCTTTGTTTACTCTGTTGCTAGGGTACTGTATTTGGTTGCTAGGGGAAAAATTGGCATCCCATAATGATTACACTCTGAGTCACGAGTCAAACGGTCCAACCCCCGTGTCTCTACGATGTTCTGATGCCGAGATATAACTGTTTGAATTTTATGTTGCTAGGGTGCTCAAAAGTGGTTGCTAGGGGCGTGGCTTAATACCTATGTAAGGATCCTGAGAGACTGGTTGGATGCCTGAGTAAAATGAGCCCACCCCCATGTCTCTATGACACTGTGGTGCAAAGATATCCATCTGGGCATTTTATAATGGCAGTCTATGGGAGATGTTGCTAGGGTGCCCAAAATTGTTGCTAGGGGCGTGGCTTAATAGCTCTGGGATGATCCTGAGAGACTGATTGGATGCCCGAGTAAAATGAGCCAACCCACTTTTCTCTACGACACTGTAATACAAAGATATCCCATCTGGAACTGTTTTATTCCCTTATATGGGCATGTTTCCTGCCCCATTATAAGTCAATGGGAATTTTCGGGTGCCTCTTACACCCCAGGGGTACAACTTACACCCCAATGTCATGTATGTTCTTACATAGCCTACCACCCTCTTAAAATTTAGTAATCCACATGTTTCTACGAAATCCTCGCTCGGACCTATGACCTGACAAAGTTTTCCGCAATGTTAGTCTATGGGATTTTGCCCCATTGACTTTTCATTGGGCATTTTTGGGCACCTCTTACACCCCAGGGGTACAACATACACCCCATTATGATGAATGTTCTTACAGACTCTACCACCCTCTTCAAATGTTGTAACCCACATGTTTCTACAAAATCCTCGAGCGGAGCTATGACTCTTCAAAGTTGGGCCCAATGTTAAGTCAATGGGATTTTTCGGGTGGTTTTTCGCCCCCCTTTCAGAAATCGTGCACCCGATCGCTTATAAAAGTCATAGCACACCTCTCCTCAATAATCCGGTCGATTTGAGCCCTCTTTCATGGGACTACGTGAAACCGTGCGGGACGAGTTACGCGCCGAAAAAGTGTCCAGAAAAAGAAGAATAATAACTAGATAGGTACATTTCCTGAAGAAAATGTGAGTGGTGCTTGCCGTGGCAAATTTCAGGGGATAATTTATGATTATACTCCAAGCCAAAAGTAAAACGGTCCAACCCCTGTGTCTCTACGATGTTCTGATGCAGAGATATAAGGCTTTGTTTACTCTGTTGCTAGGGTACTGTATTTGGTTGCTAGGGAAAAAATTGGCATCCACTAGTGATTACACTCCGAGTCACGAGTCAAACTGTCCAAACCCCATGTCTCTACGATGTTCTGATGCGGAGATATAAGGCTTTGTTTACTCTGTTGCTAGGGTACTGTATTTGGTTGCTAGGGAAAAAAATGGCATCCACTAGTGATTAACCTCCGAGTCATGAGTCAAACGGTCCAACCCCCGTGTCTCTACGATGTTCTGATGCGGAGATATAAGGCTTTGTTTACTCTGTTGCTAGGGTACTGTATTTGGTTGCTAGGGAAAAAAATGGCATCCACTAGTGATTACCCTCAGAGTCATGAGTCAAACGGTCCAACCCCCGTGTCTCTACGATGTTCTGATGCGGAGATATAAGGCTTTGTTTACTCTGTTGCTAGGGTACTGTATTTGGTTGCTAAGGGAAAAAATGGCATCCACTAGTGATTACCCTCCGAGTCACGAGTCAAACGATCCAACCCCCGTGTCTCTACGATGTTCTGATGCGGAGATATAAGGCTTTGTTTACTCTGTTGCTAGGGTACTGTATTTGGTTGCTAGGGGAAAAAATGGCATCCACTAGTGATTACCCTCCGAGTCACGAGTCAAACGGTCCAAACCCCATGTCTCTACGATGTTCTGATGCGGAGATATAAGGCTTTGTTTACTCTGTTGCTAGGGTACTGTATTTGGTTGCTAGGGGAAAAAATGGCATCCACTAGTGATTACCCTCCGAGTCATGAGTCAAACGGTCCAACCCCCGTGTCTCTACGATGTTCTGATGCGGAGATATAAGGCTTTGTTTACTCTGTTGCTAGGGTACTGTATTTGGTTGCTAAGGAAAAAAATGGCATCCACTAGTGATTACCCTCCGAGTCACGAGTCAAACGATCCAACCCCCGTGTCTCTACGATGTTCTGATGCGGAGATATAAGGCTTTGTTTACTCTGTTGCTAGGGTACTGTATTTGGTTGCTAGGGGAAAAAATGGCATCCACTAGTGATTACCCTCCGAGTCACGAGTCAAATGGTCCAAACCCCGTGTCTTTACGATGTTCTGATGCGGAGATATAAGGCTTTGTTTACTCTGTTGCTAGGGTAGTGTATTTGGTTGCTAGGGAAAAAAATGGCATCCACTAGTGATTACCCTCCGAGTCACGAGTCAAACGGTCCAACCCCCGTGTCTCTACGATGTTCTGATGCGGAGATATAAGGCTTTGTTTACTCTGTTGCTAGGGTACTGTATTTGGTTGCTAGGGAAAAAAATGGCATCCACTAGTGATTACCCTCCGAGTCATGAGTCAAACGGTCCAACCCCCGTGTCTCTACGATGTTCTGATGCGGAGATATAAGGCTTTGTTTACTCTGTTGCTAGGGTACTGTATTTGGTTGCTAGGGAAAAAAATGGGATCCACTAGTGATTACCCTCCGAGTCATGAGTCAAACGGTCCAACCCCCGTGTCTCTACGATGTTCTGATGCGGAGATATAAGGCTTTGTTTACTCTGTTGCTAGGGTACTGTATTTGGTTGCTAGGGAAAAAAATGGCATCCACTAGTGATTACCCTCCGAGTCATGAGTCAAACGGTCCAACCCCCGTGTCTCTACGATGTTCTGATGCGGAGATATAAGGCTTTGTTTACTCTGTTGCTAGGGTACTGTATTTGGTTGCTAGGGAAAAAAATGGGATCCACTAGTGATTACCCTCCGAGTCACGAGTCAAACGGTCCAAACCCCATGTCTCTACGATGTTCTGATGCGGAGATATAAGGCTTTGTTTACTCTGTTGCTAGGGTACTGTATTTGGTTGCTAGGGAAAAAAATGGCATCCACTAGTGATTACCCTCCGAGTCATGAGTCAAACGGTCCAACCCCCATGTCTCTACGATGTTCTGATGCGGAGATATAAGGCTTTGTTTACTCTGTTGCTAGGGTACTGTATTTGGTTGCTAGGGGCGTGGCTTGGGAGTGGCCAATGATGAGCCCAGTGATTACACTCTGAGTCACAAGTAAAACGGTCCAACCCCCGTGTCTCTACGATGTTCTGATGCGGAGATATAAGGCTTTGTTTACTCTGTTGCTAGGGCACTGTATTTGGTTGCTAGGGACGTGGCTTGGGAGTGGCCAATGATGTGCCCAGTGATTACACTCCGAGTCACAAGTAAAACGGTCCAACCCCCGTGTCTCTACGATGTTCTGATGCGGAGATATAAGGCTTTATTTACTCTGTTGCTAGGGTACTGTATTTGGTTGCTAGGGGCGTGGCTTGGGAGTGGCCAATGATGTGCCCAGTGATTACACTCCGAGTCACAAGTAAAACGGTCCAAACCCCGTGTCTCTACGATGTTCTGATGCGGAGATATAAGGCTTTGTTTATTCGGTTGCTAGGGTGCTCAAATTTGGTTGCTAGGGTCGTGGCTTGGGAGTGGCCAATGATGTGCCCAATTGTTACACCCCTAGTCACAAGTAAAACGGTCCAAACCCCGTGTCTCTACGATGTTCTGATGCGGAGATATAAGGCTTTCTTTATTCGGTTGCTAGGGTGCTCAAATTTGGTTGCTAGGGGCGTGGCTTGGGAGTGGCCAATGATGTGCCCAATTGTTACACCCCTAGTCACAAGTAAAACGGTCCAACCCCCGTGTCTCTACGATGTTCTGATGCCGAGATATAACTGTTTGAATTTTATGTTGCTAGGGTGCTCAAAAGTGGTTGCTAGGGGCGTGGCTTAATACCTATGTAAGGATCCTGAGAGACTGATTGGATGTCTGAGTAAAATGAGCCCACCCCCATGTCTCTATGACACTGTGGCGCAAAGATATCCATCTGGGCATTTTATAATGGCAGTCTATGGGAGATGTTGCTAGGGTGCCCAAAATTGTTGCTAGGGGCGTGGCTTAATAGCTCTGGGATGATCCTAAGAGACTGATTGGATGCCCGAGTAAAATGAGCCCACCCACTTATCTCTACGACACTGTAAAGCAAAGATATCTCATCTGGAACTGTTTTTTTCCCTTATATGGGCATGTTTCCTGCCCCATTATAAGTCAATGGGAATTTTCGGGTGTCGCTTACACCCCAGGGGTACAACTTACACCCCATTGTGATCCATGTTCTTACAGAGTCTACCACCCTCTTCAAATGTTGTAACCCACATGTTTCTACAAAATCCTTGAGCGGAGCTATGACCCATCAAAGTTGGGCGTAATGTTAAGTCAATGGGATTTTTTGGGTGGTTTTTCGCCCCCCTTTCGAAAACCTTGCATCCGATCGCTTATAAAAGTCATAGCAGACGTGTCCTCAATTAGCCGGTCGTTTTGAGCACTGTTTCATTGGTCTACGACAAACCGTGCGGGACGAGTTACGCGCCGAAAAAGTGTCCAGATATAAGAATAATAAATAAATAAATAATAAGTATGAGCAATAATAATAGTGATGCCTTGCATAAATGCAAGCACCACTAACTAGATAGTAAAGTTTGAAGACAAACTTTATGTTGGCTTGAGAAAGCGTAGCCTGAACGTTTAAAACGGTTTGACATAAGTTTAGTTTAGTAGGCTATCTGGCTGTTAGTATGTTTAAGTATGAAGGTAGCATGATTAGCATGAAGCTAGCATGATGCTAGCATGATTAGCATGAAGCTAGCTTGATGCTAGCATGATTAGCATGAAGCTAGCATGATTAGCATGAAGCTAGCATGATTAGCATGAAGCTAGCATGATGCTAGCATGATTAGCATGAAGCTAGTATGATGCTTAGCATGAAGCTAGCATGATGCTAGCATGATTAGCATGAAGCTAGCATGATGCTAGCATGATTAGCATGAAGGTAGCATGATGCTAACATGATTAGCATGAAGCTAGCATGATGCTAGCATGATTACCATGAAGCTATCATGATGCTAGCATGATTAGCATGAAGCTAGCATGATGCTAGCATGATTAGCATGAAGCTAGCATGATGCTAGCATGATTAGCATGAAGCTAGCATGATGCTAGCATGATTAGCATGAAGCTAGCATGATGTTAGCATGAGTAGCATGAAGCTAACATGATGCTAGCATGATTAGCATGAAGCTAACATGATGCTAGCATGATTAGCATGAAGCTAGCATGATGCTAGCATGAATAGCATGAAGCGAAGATGATTTAGTATGAAGCTAGCATGATTAGCATGAAGCTAGCATGATGCTAGCATGATTAGCATGAAGCTAGCATGATTTAGCATGATGTTAGCATGATTTAGCATGAATTTAGAAAGATTTATTATGCAATTAGCATAAAGCTAGCATGAAACTAGCATGAAGCTAGTATGACTTAGCATGAAGCTAACATGACCCAAAGACCCAACCCCCATGTCTCTATGATGTTCAGATCCAGAGATATAAGGCTTTGTTTATTATGTTGCTAGGGTGCTCATATTTGGTTGCTAGGGGCGTGGCTTAATACCTCAATAAGAATCCTAAGAGACTGATTGGATTCCTGAGTAAAATGAGCCCACCCCTATGTCTCTATGACACTCTGGTGCAAAGATATCCATCTGGGCTTTTTATAATGGTAGTCTATGGGAGAGGTTGCTAGGGTACCCAAAATTGTTGCTAGGGGCGTGGCTTAATAGCTTTGGGGTGATCCTAAGAGACTGATTGGATGCCTCAGTATAATGAGCCCACCCCCATGTCTCTACGACATTCTAAAGTGAAGATATTCCATCTGGGACGCTTTTATTCCCTTTTATGGGCATGTTTCCTGCCCCATTATAAGTCAATGGGAAATTTTGGGGGCCTCTTACACCCCAGGGGTACAGCTTACACCCCATTGTTAGGTATGTTCTTACACAGCCTGTCAGCCTCCTTAAATGTGGTAAGCCACAAGTTTCTACAAGTTTCTCACTCGCAGCTATGACCCATTAAAGTTTGTCTCAATGTTAAGTCAATGGAAATTTTGGGGTGTTCGAGCCCCCCGTTTAGGAATTCGGAAGGTCCCATCAGTTAGAAAAGATATAGCACACTAAGTCAGACCAGTCTGAAGGTACGTGGAAAATTTGGTGCATGTAGCTTGAAAGCTCTAGGACGAGTTAGTGTCGAAAATTTAGTCTCAGAAGAAAGCGGAATAATAATAATAACTAGATAGTAAAGTTTGAAGACAAACTTTATGTTGGCTTGAGAAAGTGTAGCCGGAACATTTAAAACGGTTTGACATAAGTTTAGTTTAGTAGGCTATCTGGCTGTTAGTATGTTTAAGTATGAAGGTAGCATGATTTACCATAAAGCTAGCATGATGCTAGCATGATTAGCATGAAGCTAGCATGATGCTAGCATGATTAGCATGAAGCTAGCATGATGCTAGCATGATTAGCATGAAGTTAGCATGATTAGCATGAAGCTAGCATGAAGTTAGCATGATTAGCATGAAGCTAGCATGATGCTAGCATGATTAGCATGAAGCTAGCATGATGCTAGCATTATTAGCATGAAGCTAGCATGATGCTAGCATGATTAGCATGAAGCTAGCATGATGCTAGCATGATTAGCATGAAGCTAGCATGATGCTAGCATGATTAGCATGAAGCTAGCATGATGCTAGCATGATTAGCATGAAGCTAGCATGATGCTAGCATGATTAGCATGAAGCTAGCATGATTAGCATGAAGCTAGCATGATGCTAGCATGATTAGCATGAAGCTAACATGATGCTAGCATGATTAGCATGAAGCTAACATGATGCTAGCATGATTAGCATGAAGCTAGCATGATGCTAGCATGATTAGCATGAAGCTAACATGATGATAGCATGATTAGCATGATGCTAGCATGATTAGCATGAAGCTAGCATGATGTTAGCATGATTAGCATGAAGCTAGCATGATGCTAGCATGATTAGCATGAAGCTAGCATGATGCTAGCATGATTAGCATGAAGCTAACATGATGCTAGCATGATTAGCATGAAGCTAGCATGAAGCTAGCATGATTAGCATGAAGTTAGCATGAAGCTAGCATGATGCTAGCATGATTAGCATGAAGCTAGCATGATGCTAGCATGATTAGCATGAAGCTAGCATGATGCTAGCATGATTAGCATGAAGCTAGCATGAAGCTAGCATGATTAGCATGAAGCTAGCATGATGCTAGCATGATTAGCATGAAGCTAGCATGATGCTAGCATGATTAGCATGAAGCTAGCATGATGTTAACATGATTAGCATGAAGCTAGCATGATGCTAGCATGATTAGCATGAAGCTAACATGATGATAGCATGATTAGCATGATGCTAGCATGATTAGCATGAAGCTAGCATGATGCTAGCATGATGCTAGCATGATTAGCATGAAGCTAGCATGATGCTAGCATGATTAGCATGAAGCTAGCATGATGCTAGCATGAAGCTAGCATGATGCTAGCATGATTAGCATGAAGCTAGCATGATGCTAGCATGATTAGCATGAAGCTAGCATGATGCTAGCATGATTAGCATGAAGCTAGCAAAAAGCTAACATGATTAGCATGACGTTAGCATGAAGCTAGCATGATGCTAGCATGATTAGCATGAAGCTAGCATGATGCTAGCATGATTAGCATGAAGCTAGCATGATGCTAGCATGATTAGCATGAAGCTAGCATGATGCTAGCATGATTAGCATGAAGCTAGCATGAAGTTAGCATGATTAACATGAAGCTAGCATGAAGTTAGCATGATTAGCATGAAGCTAGCATGATTAGCATGAAGCTAGCATGAAGCTAGCATGATTAGCAGGAAGCTAGCATGAAGCTAACATGTATTGCGTTGCTAGGGTACTAAGTTTGGTTGCTAGTGAGAAAATTGGCATCCCATAATGATCACCCTTCAAGCCACAAGTAAAACGGTCCAACCCCTGTGTCTCTACGATGTTCAGATCCAGAGATATAAGGCTTTGTTTATTATGTTGCTAGGGTCTTCATATTTTGTTGCTAGGGGCGTGGCTTAATACCTCAATAAGAATCCTAAGAGACTGATTGGATGCCTGAGTAAAATGAGCCCACCCCTATGTCTCTATGACACTCTGGTGCAAAGATATCCATCTGGGCTTTTTATAATGGTAGTCTATGGGAGATGTTGCTAGGGTACCCAAAATTGTTGCTAGGGGCGTGGCTTAATAGCTCTGGGGTGATCCTAAGAGACTGATTGGATGCTTGAGTAAAATGAGCCCACCCCCATGTCTCTAAGACACTCTAAAGTGAAGATATTCAATCTGGGACGCTTTTATTCCCTTTTATGGGCATGTTTCCTGCCCCATTATAAGTCAATGTGAACTTTTGGGGGCCTCTTACACCCCAGGGGTACAGCTTACACCCCATTGTGAGGTATGTTCTTACACAGCCTGTCAGCCTCCTTAAATGTGGTAAGCCACAAGTTTCTACAAGTTTCTCACTCGCAGCTATGACCCGTCAAAGTTTGTCTCAATGTTAAGTCAATGGAAATTTTGGGGTGTTTCAGCGCCCCGTTTAGGAATTCGGAAGGTCCCATCAGTTAGAAAAGATATAGCACACCTCGTCAGATCAGACCGAAAGTCTGTCCAAAGTTTGATGGCTGTAGCTTGAAAGCTCTAGGACGAGTTAGAGTTAGAAATTTTAGTCTCAGAAGAAAAAGAATAATAATAATAATAAGTTTAAGTGCAACAACAGTATGTTGGCTTTCTCAAGCCAACATAATAATAATAATAATAATAATAATAAGTTTAAGTGCAACAACAGTATGTTGGCTTTCTCAAGCCAACATAACTAGATATTAAAGTTTGAGGACAAACTTTATGTTGGCTTGAAAAAGCGTAGCCTGAAAATTTAAAATGGTTTGACAGAAGTTTATTTTAGTAGGCTATCTGGCTGTTAGCATGATTAGCATGAAGTTAGCATGATTAGCATGAAGCTAGCATGATCAGTATGAAGCTAGCATGAAGCTAACATGATTAGCATGAAGCTAACATGATTAGCATGAAGCTAACATGAAGCTAACATGATTAGCATGAAGCTAGCATGAAGCTAACATGATTAGCATGAAGCTAGAATGAAGCTAACATTTATTCCGTTGCTAGGGTACTAAGTTTGGTTGCTAAGGAGAAAATTGGCATCCCATAATGATCAACCTTTAAGCCACAAGTAAAACGGTCCAACTACCGTGTCTCTATGATGTTCTGAAGCGGAGATATAAGGCTTTGTTTATTCCGTTGCTAGGGTACTAAGTTTGGTTGCTAGGGAGACAATTGGCATCCCATAATGATCAACCTTCAAGCCACAAGTAAAACGGTCCAACCCCCATGTCTCTATGATGTTCTGAAGCGGAGATATAAGGCTTTGTTTATTACGTTGCTAGGGTACTAAGTTTGGTTGCTAGGGAGAAAATTGGCATCCCATAATGATCAACCTTCAAGCCACAAGTAAAACGGTCCAACCCCCGTGTCTCTATGATGTTCTGAAGTGGAGATATAAGGCTTTGTTTATTCCGTTGCTAGGGTACTAAGTTTGGTTGCTAGGGAGAAAATTGGCATCCCATAATGATCAACCTTCAAGCCACAAGTAAAACGGTCAAACCCCCGTGTCTCTAAGATGTTCTGAAGCGGAGATAAAAGGCTTTGTTTATTCCGTTGCTAGGGTACTAAGTTTGGTTGCTAGGGAGAAAATTGGCATCCCATAATGATCAACCTTCAAGCCACAAGTAAAACGGTCCAACCCCCATGTCTCTATGATGTTCTGAAGCGGAGATATAAGGCTTTGTTTATTCCGTTGCTAGGGTACTACGTTTGGTTGCTAGGGAGAAAATTGGCATCCCATAATGATCAACCTTCAAGCCACAAGTAAAACGGTCCAACCCCCGTGTCTCTATGATGTTCTGAAGCGGAGATATAAGGCTTTGTTTATTCCGTTGCTAGGGTACTAAGTTTGGTTGCTAGGGAGAAAAATGGCATCCCATAATGTTCACACTTAAAGCCACAAGTAAAACGGTCCAACCCCCGTGTCTCTACAATGTTCTGATGCTGAGATATAAGGCTTTGTTTATTCCGTTGCTAGGGTACTAAGTTTGGTTGCTAGGGAGGAAATTGGCATCCCATAATAATCAACCTTCAAGCCACAAGTAAAACGGTCCAACCCCCGTGTCTCTATGATGTTCTGAAGCGGAGATATAAGGCTTTGTTTATTCCGTTGCTAGGGTACTAAGTTTGGTTGCTAGGGAGAAAAATGGCATCCCATAATGATCACACTTAAAGCCACAAGTAAAACGGTCCAACCCCCGTGTCTCTACAATGTTCTGATGCTGAGATATAAGGCTTTGTTTATTCCGTTGCTAGGGTACTAAGTTTGGTTGCTAGGGAGGAAATTAGCATCCCATAATAATCAACCTTCAAGCCACAAGTAAAACGGTCCAACCCCCGTGTCTCTGAGATGTTCTGAAGCGGAGAAATAAGGCTTTGTTTATTCCGTTGCTAGGGTACTAAGTTTGGTTGCTGAGGAGAAAATTGGCATCCCATAATGATCAACCTTCAAGCCACAAGTAAAACGGTCCAACCCCCGTGTCTCTATGATGTTCTGAAGCGGAGATATAAGGCTTTGTTTATTCCGTTGCTAGGGTACTAAGTTTGGTTGCTAGGGAGAAAATTGGCATCCCATAATGATCAACCTTCAAGCCACAAGTAAAACGGTCCAACCCCCGTGTCTCTATGATGTTCTGAAGCGGAGATATAAGGCTTTGTTTATTCCGTTGCTAGGGTACTAAGTTTGGTTGCTAGGGAGAAAATTGGCATCCCATAATGATCAACCTTCAAGCCACAAGTAAAACGGTCCAACCCCCGTGTCTCTATGATGTTCTGAAGCGGAGATATAAGGCTTTGTTATTCCGTTGCTAGGGTACTAAGTTTGGTTGCTAGGGAGAAAATTGGCATCCCATAATGATCAACCTTCAAGCCACAAGTAAAACGGTTTAACCCCCGTGTCTCTATGATGTTCTGAAGCGGAGATTTAAGGCTTTGTTTATTCCGTTGCTAGGGTACTAAGTTTGGTTGCTAGGGAGAAAATTGGCATCCCATAATGATCAACCTTCAAGCCACAAGTAAAACGGTCCAACCCCCGTGTCTCTATGATGTTCTGAAGCGGAGATATAAGGCTTTGTTTATTCCGTTGCTAGGGTACTAAGTTTGGTTGCTAGGGAGAAAATTGGCATCCCATAATGATCAACCTTCAAGCCACAAGTAAAACGGTCCAACCCCCGTGTCTCTATGATGTTCTGAAGCGGAGATATAAGGCTTTGTTTATTCCGTTGCTAGGGTACTAAGTTTGGTTGCTAGGGAGAAAATTGGCATCCCATAATGATCAACCTTCAAGCCACAAGTAAAACGGTCCAACCCCCGTGTCTCTATGATGTTTTGAAGCGGAGATATAAGGCTTTGTTTATTCCGTTGCTAGGGTACTAAGTTTGGTTGCTAGGGAGAAAATTGGCATCCCATAATGATCAACCTTCAAGCCACAAGTAAAACGGTCCAACCCCCATGTCTCTATGATGTTCTGAAGCGGAGATATAAGGCTTTGTTTATTCCGTTGCTAGGGTACTAAGTTTGGTTGCTAGGGAGAAAATTGGCATCCCATAATGATCAACCTTCAAGCCACAAGTAAAACGGTCCAACCCCCGTGTCTCTATGATGTTCTGAAGCGGAGATATAAGGCTTTGTTTATTCCGTTGCTAGGGTACTAAGTTTGGTTGCTAGGGAGAAAATTGGCATCCCATAATGATCAACCTTCAAGCCACAAGTAAAACGGTCCAACCCCCGTGTCTCTATGATGTTCTGAAGCGGAGATATAAGGCTTTGTTTATTCCGTTGCTCGCCTAAGGGAACCAGTAAGTACTACGTGACTTGTAGCTAGTACGTACATTGGGCGACGTACTCTGAAACTGGCCGCTGCGCGCCGGCCCCCCAAAATTTTTCCCAGACCCCGGGGTGGGTCCCATCTCGCCCGAGGGCCGGCCCGGTCGCGTGAGGCGCGTCCCGTCGCCCAGGACCCCAGGGGGGCGGAGCTAGCCGGGGTCAAAAACATGGGGTTTCTCTTGCAGTTCGGGCCTCGGCCACCGTGCGGCAGCACGCCCGGGCGTCCACGGGACCCCTAAACTGACAGTTGCAATTTAGGAAGTGCAATTCATCGGGCGACGCCCCCGGACCCCCCCCCCATGACACGGACCCACTATTTGTCCATTTGCCCATTATTGGTGCGGATTGACCCCCTGACCCCTCCTGACCGCCCCCCCGACCCCCCCCCCCACTGACACGAACCCACTATTTGTCCATTTGCCCATTATTGGTGCGGATTGACCCCCTGACCCCTCCTGACCACCCCCCCGACCCCCCCCACTGACACGAACCCACTATTTGTCCATTTGCCCATTATTTGCGCGGATTGACCCCCTGACCCCACCTGACCGCACCCCCCACCCCCCCCATGACACGGACCCACTATTTGTCCATTTGCCCGTTATTTGCGCGGGATGACCCCCTGACCCCACCTGACCACCCCCCCGACCCCCCCCATGACACGAACCCACTATTTGTACATTTGCCCATTATTTGTGCGGGATGACCCCCTGACCCCACCTGACCACCCCCCCGACCCCCCCCCATGACACGAACCCACTATTTGTCCATTTGCCCATTATTCGCCCGATCTTCACCAAATTCGCACCACGCGTAGAGCGTGCCGAGACTAAGACGTTAAGGCGTACCCCGGTCGTATATTCCTGACCGATCATTTTGACCTTGCCCGATCTTCACCAAACTCGCACCACGCGTAGAGCGTGCCGAGACTAAGACGATGGCGTAGGTCCCACCTTCCTAGCTCGTTCCTGTCCCGAGATAGAGGCCTGACACGTACTTGCAAATAGTCTGCCAATGGACGGATAATGGGTTCGTGTCATTTTTTTCCTTTAGAGCCTCAGCGATTCCGACCGCGTGGATTCGACGCGGACGACGCCCGGATGGCGTCGAGGTAACTTTCGCGCAATTTCGACATGTACACGAACCCACTATTTTTTTTGAATGGAATCGCTGACACGTGTCAGTGGCGTAGCTCCGCCCCACGGCGAGTCACCGCCCCGAGACGCGCGTTCCCGAGCACGGCTCGACCCCCTCGTCACGCGTGAGCGGTTTGAGCCAAATCCGGCAAAGTTTAAAATTTTGTCCAAAAAAATGACGTAAGGGGTACCCCTGTCGTCTTTTTTGGACCAAATTTTCGACCTCCTCCGATCTTCACCAAACTCGCACCACGCGTCAAGCGTGCCGAGACTAAGACAGGGGTGCAGGTCCCACCCTCCTAGCTCGTTCCTGTGCCGAGATAGAGGCCTGACACGTACATACAAATAGTCTGCCAATGGACGAATAATGGGTTCGTGTCAGTTTTTTCCTTTAGAGCCTCAGTGATTTCGACCAGGTTAGCGCGACACGGACGAAGCGCGGGGAGCGTACAGGTCACTTGCGCGCACGTACGACATGTACACAAACCCACTATTTTTTTTTGAATGGAATCGATGACACGTGTCAGTGCCGTAGCTTCGCTCCGCAACGAGTTACCGCCCCAAGAAGTGCGTTTCCACGCACGACCCGACCCCCTCTTCACGCGTAAGCGGGTTTGAACAAAATCCGGGGACGTAAAAAATGTTGTTCCAAAAAAATGACGTAAGGGGTACGCCTGTCGTACCACGTCGCCGCACCCTTCAAAACGCCCCCACTCTCAAGTCTCTAGGACCTTCCCTTCCGGAGATATAAAAAATTAGTTATTTTATTCAAATGCCCCTAGCTCCGCCCCAGAAAGCGTCACGCCCTCGCACTTGGGTTCGTCGGAAAGGTCTCGTCAGGGCCTTTCCAAAGAACCATGACTCGATTCTCTAGGACCTTCCTGGGCCGAGGAATAAAGCCCTAAACTTTTGCCTTTTTCACACAATTTCTATATTTAAATGCTTCTAGCTCCGCCCCGGAGAGCGTCACGCCCTCGAACTTGGGCTCGTTCGAAAGGCTTCGTCAGGGCCTTTCCAAAGAACCCTGATTCGAGTCTCTACGACCTTCCTGGACCGAGCAATAAAGCCCCAAATAAAGCTTTTTTTTCACCTTTTTCACAAAAAACACTAAGTCCAACCTCAAAAATCCTTCTCACAGAAATATTACCAGGTGAATCAGCGTCGTCTGAAACGCCTAGAAAACTTGGTTCCTGGTGACAAATTTTCGGACCCCATACTGAAAACGGACGGGACTTAGTAAAATATTTGGACCAAATTTTCGACCTCGCCGGATCTTCACCAAATTCGCACCACGCGTAGAGCGTCCCGAGACTAAAACATGGGTGCAGGTCCCACCCTCCTAGCTCGTTCCCGTGCCGAGATAGAGCCCTGACACCTGCATGTAAATAGTCTGCCAATGGACGAATAATGGGTTCGTGTCAGTTTTTCCCTTTAGAGCCTCAGTGATTTCGACCGGGTTTGCGCGACACGGACGAAGCGCGGAGAGCGTCGAGGTCACTTGCGCGCACGTACGACATGTACACGAACCCATTATTTTTTTTTGAATGGAATCGCTGACACGTGTCAGTGGCGTAGCTCCGCCCCACGGCGAGTCACCGCCCCGAGACGCGCGTTCCCGAGCACGGCTCGACCCCCTCGTCACGCGTGAGCGGTTTGAGCCAAATCCGGCAAAGTTTAAAATTTTGTCCAAAAAAATGACGTAAGGGGTACCCCTTTGGTGTTTTTTTGACCAAATTTTCGACCTCCTCCGATCTTCACCAAACTCGCACCACGCGTCGAGCGTGCCGAGACTAAGACGGGTGCGCGGGTCCCGCCCTCCTAGCTCGTTCCTGTGCCGAGATAGAGCCCTGACACCTGCGTGCAAATAGTCTGCCAATGGACAAATAATGGGTTAGTGTCACTGCTTTCCTTAAGAGCCTCACTGATTTCAACCGCACCACCGCTACGCGGACGAAGCGCGGGGAGCGTCGAGGTCACTTGCGCGCACGTACGACATGTACACGAACCCGTTATTTTTTTTGAATGGAATCGATGACACGTGTCAGTGCCGTATCTCCGCTCCGCAACCAGTCACCGCTTCGAGACCCACGTTCCCGCGCACGGCCCGACCCCCTCTTCACGCGTAAGCAGGTTTGAACAAAATCCGGGGACGTAAAAAATGTCGTTCCAAAAAAATGACGTAAGGCGTACCCTGTCGTACCACGTCGCCGCACCCTTCACAACGCCCCCACTCTCAAGTCTCTAGGACCTTCCCTTCCGGAGATATAAAATGTGAGTTATTTTATTCAAATGCCCCTAGCTCCGCCCCTGAGTGAGTCACGCCCTCGCACTTGGGTTCGTCGGAAAGGTCCCGTCAAGGCCTTTCCAAAGAACCACGACTCGAGTCTCTAGGACCTTCCTGGGCCGAGGAATAAAGCCCTAAACTTTTGCCATTTTCACACAATTTCTATATTTGAATGCTTCTAGCTCCGCCCCGGAGAGGGTCACGCCTTCGAACTAGGGCTCGTCGGAAAGGTCTCGTCAGGGCCTTTCCAAAGAACCCTCAATCGAGTCTCTAGGACCTTCCTGGACCGAGAAATAAAGCCCCAAATAAGGCTTTTTTTCACCTTTTTCACAAAAAAACACTAAGTCCGAACTCAAAAATCCTTCTCACAGAAATATTACCAGGTGAATCAGCGTCGTCTGAAACGCCTAGAAAACTTGGTCCCTGGTGACAAAATTTCGGACCCCATACTGAAGAACGGACGGGACTTAGTAAAAAATTTGGACCAAATTTTTGACCTCTCCCGATCTGCACCAAATTCGCACCACGCGTAGAGCTTGCCGAGACTGAGACATTGGCGCGGGTCCCACCATCCTAGCTCGTTCCTGTGGCGAGATAGAGGCCTGACACTCACGTGTAAATAGTCTGCCAATGGACGAATAATGGGTTCGTGTCAGTTTTCCCCTTTAGAGCCTCGGTGATTTCGACCGGGTTAGCGCGACACGGACGAAGCGCGGAGAGCGTCGAGGTCACTTGCGCGCACGTACGACATGTACACGAACCCACTATTTATTTTTGAATGGAATCGATGACACGTGTCAGGGCCGTAGCTCCGCCCCACAACGAGTCACCGCCCCCAGACGCGCCTTCCCGAGCACGGCGCGACCTCCTCGTCACGCGTGAGAGGTTTGAGCTAAATCCGGCAAACTTTAAAATTTTGTCCAAAAAAATGACGTAAGGGGTACCCCTTTGGTGTTTTTTTGACCAAATTTTCGACCTCCTCCGATCTTCACCAAACTCGCACCACGCGTCGAGCGTGCCGAGACTAAGACGGGTGCGCGGGTCCCGCCCTCCTAGCTCGTTCCTGTGCCGAGATAGAGCCCTGACACCTGCGTGCAAATAGTCTGCCAATGGACAAATAATGGGTTAGTGTCACTGCTTTCCTTAAGAGCCTCACTGATTTCGACCGCACTACCGCTACGCGGACGATGCGCGGAGAGCGTCGAGGTCACTTGCGCGTACGTACGACATGTTCTTGACCGCACGTTGTCGTACGCGCGCGCAAGTGACTTTGACGCTATCCGTGCTTCGTCCGCGTCGCAGTCATGCGGTCGAAATCGCTGAGGCTCCAAAGGAAAAAACTGACACGAACCCATTATTCGTCCATTGGCAGACTATTTACATGCGAGTGTCAGGCCTCTATCTCGGCGCAGGAATGAGCTATGAACGTGGTACACACATTCATGTCTTAGTCTCGGCACCCTCTACGCGCGGTGCGAGTTTGAAGTAAATCCGGGAATTTTTTTGTCTCAGGCAATGAATTTCGGCCTTTTTTTCCCAATTTGAATGCCCGTAGCTTAGCCTTCAAGAGGGCCACGCCCTTGCCATTGACACTGTTGGAAAGTACTGTTCCAGGGCTTTCCAACGAACCCAAGCTCAAGTGTCTCCGACCTTGCTCGGCTGAGAAAAAGAGCACTAAACCTTAGCCTTTTTCAAAAAAAAAAAAAAAAAAAAACATAAGTACAAGCTTTTTTTTTACATTTTCAAATGACCGTAGCTCCGCCTCTTATTAGGCTACACCCTCGTGCTTGGACTCGTTGGAAAGGGCTAGTGCGGGCCTTTCCAACGAACCCTCACTCGAGTCTCTACGACCTTTCTGGGCCGAGAAACAGAGCCCTAAACTTGAGATTTTTCACATTTTTCTGATATTTAAATGCCCCTAGCTCCGCTCCTGAATGGGCCACACCCTCGACCCTGGGCTCTTTGGAAAGGCCTAGTCCGGGCCTTTCCAAAGCAGCCTCAATCGAGTCCCTAAGACCTTTCTGGGCCGAGCAAACGAGCTCTGAAAACAAGCCTTTTTCATAAATTTTCAAAAGTGGAAAGCCATATCTCGGCGACGGAACGTCGTAGAGACTCGAGGCTGGTGTCGTTCGAAAGGTCTCTCCGAGACCTTCAAAACGCCCCCACCCACGAGTCTCTAGGACCTTCCCTTCCGGAGATATGAAAATCGAGCTTTTATTTTTAAACGCCCCTAGCTCCGCCCCAAAGAGTGCCACGCCCTCGACCTTGGGCTCGTTGGAAAGGGCTTTCCGCCACCTTTCAAACGCCCCCACCCCCATGTCCCTACGACCTTCCGGTCCAGAGATATACGAATTTTGGCTATTTTTTCAAATGCACGTTGCTCCGCCCCCTAGAAGGCCACGCCCTCGAACTCGGATTCCTTCGAAAGGTCTCCCCAGGGGCTTTTTAAGGAATCCGAAATGGAGCGTCTACGACCTTCTCGGGCCGACAAACAGAGCCCTGAAAATCAGCATTTTTTACAAATTTTCACACAGAAAAGAAATTGAGGCAAATCTTCAAGAAAGTCTTTTTTGAACATTTCATCCAAAAAAAAAAAAAATCTATCTCGGCCAAGGAATGTCGTAGAGACTTGGGGGTGGTGTCGTTTGAAAGGTCTCGCCGCCCCCTCAGACACGCCCCCAACCCCAAGTCTCTATGGCCCCGCCCCTTTCCGAAAAACCATTGTTTTCAAAACGCCTTTTCAAAAGCGCATAGCTCTGCCCTTGAAAGAGCCACGACCTCAACCTCGGGTTCGTTGAAAAGGCCTCGTCCGGGCCTTTCCAACGAACCCTCACTCGAGTCCCTAAGACCTTCTTTGGCCGAGAAACAGAGCCCTAAACTTGAGATTTTTCACATTTTTCTGATATTTAAATGCCCCTAGCTCCGCCCCTGAATGGGCCACACCCTCGACCATGGGCTCTTTGGAAAGGCCTAGTCCGGGCCTTTCCAAAGCACCCTCAATCGAGTCCCTAGGACCTTCCTGGGCCGAGCAAACGAGCCCTGAAAACAAGCCTTTTTCATAAATTTTCAAAAGTGGAAAACCATATCTCGGCGAGGGAACGTCGTAGAGACTCGAGGCTGGTGTCGTTCGAAAGGTCTCTCCGAGCCCTTCAAAACGCGCCCACCCTCGAGTCTCTAGGACCTTCCCTGCCGGAGATATAAAAAACGAGCTTTTAAATTCAAAAGCCCCTAGCTCCGCCCATGAATAGGCCACACCCTCAACCTTGGGCTCGTTGGAAAGGCCCGGTCCGGGCCTTTCCAACGAACCCTCACTCGAGTCTCTGCGACCTTCCTGGGCCGAGAAACAGAGCCCTAAACTTGAGCTTTTTCACACTTTTCTGATTTTTACATGCCTCTAGCTCCGCCCCTGAATGGGCCACACCCTCGACTCTGAGCTCTTTGTAAAGGTCGTGTCCGGGCCTTTCCAAAGAACCCTCATTCGAGTCCCTAAGACCTTCCTGGGCTGAGCAATGAAGCCTCAAATTGAGCTTTTTTTCACCCTTTTTCACAAAAAAAAAACACAAGTCCAAACTCAAAAATCCTTCTCACAGAAATTTTAACAGGTGAATCAGCGTCGTCTGAAACGCCTAGAAAACTTGTTCCCTGGTGACAAATTTTCGCGTCCCATACAAAAAACATGAAAAAATGAGGATTTTCGCAGCCTCACCGAAGGGCCCCGGAAGGGCCTAGGTGCCCCAAATTCGGGGCCCTGGCTCACAGAGTGCCCCTCTACGACATATCCAAAGATGGGTGTCGTGGCGCGAAAGAATAAATTTGGCCGCCGTCCGAAAACATCAAATTCCCCCATTATAATTCGCATAGGCCTCAGGCCTTGCTTTTGCGTTGCTTTTTTTGAATCTATTCTTTCAGGAACGCCGCAGCGGCACGCGCTTCGGGGGTCCGTCTCGGGAGAACTCCGACATAGAGCGTGCCGATTTTTGACCCGATCCGACTCCGGCACGAACCCACGGCCAGTAGCGGGAAACTGTCAGGTCTCCCGCGAGGCGGGGAAAAGTCGAAAGGTCGCCGAAATCGGTGCGCGAGCTGCCGGAGAGCTCTAGCGAGACATATCCCGAACCCGCGTGCCGACGGCGTAAGGCGCGCGCGCTACGCCCTGCCGAAAACCTTAAAACTAGGGCAGGCAAGTCGAGTCGCGAAGGGGTCTCGGCCGCGACGCTCGGTGTTCCGCGGAGAGGACGTCCGGACTAGCAGACCCGCGCGCGTCCCGGTCGAATCGGAGTCTTCGCGACCGCGTAAACCCACCGCAAAGTGCGACCCCCGCGCGAGATACGGCCCTATAGCTCTTCTTCCGAACGTCGCTCGAGTCTGCGCTTCCGGGTTCCGTCGTTTGGGACCCCAGAGTGCGCGCGTGCCGAGTTTCGGCCCGATCGAAAGCCGACACGAACCCGCGTGCCGAAACGCGGGAAACTGTCGGGTCTCCCGCGAGGACGAGAAAAGTCGTAAGCTCGCCAAATTCGGTGCGCGGTCTGCCGGACGGCTCTAGCCCGACATATCCGAAACCCGCGCGCCAACGGCGCACCGCGTGCGCACAGGAGCGGCGCGAAATCCCAGTTTTAGGGCTCGTAACTCGGCTCGCGTAAGGCTCTCTGCCGCGTCCTTCGGAGTCCCCAGCCGGGCCCCCTGTGGGATGTTACGACGGGCGTATCGGGGCCGCGCGACGTTCGGGGACCGCGCGGGGGTCGCGACACTTTTCCATTAAACCAATGTTATTTTCCGTAATGGGTTTGTGGACGCGCTCCTCGTGACCCCGCGCGGTGTCATATGACCTCTGGGGGGCCCCCGATCAACATATCCGAATCTGGAGAACGTAGCTCCAAAATAAGACAAGGTTGTCCAAATGTTCTCAAAATCACTCATCATGATCCTCTTGATGGCCTAGACCACCACACCATGTTGTTTGCCATTTGAGCTCCGTTTCTCAAATTTTTTTTCTACAGGTCCCAGGGGTCTGCGCTTCGGGGGCCCGTACGGCGGGGCCCCCAAGCACGCGGGTGCCGAATTTCGACCCGATCGGACACCGTCCGCGAACCCGCAGTTTTAGCGGGAAACTGTCAGTGCTCCCGCGAGGCCGGGAAAAGGACTAGGTGCTCGAAATTCGGCGTGCAGTCCAGTAGAGGGCCCGCGCACAACGTCTCCGAAGCCCGCGCGCATTCGGCGTACGCCGTGCCCACAGCGCCCTCGCTGTGCCTCCCAGTTCGATCGCAAAACGCCTAGGGTTAGGGTTGGCAAGTAGGGTCACGAAAGGTTCGCGGCGGGTGGGCCAGCGGATACCTCAGCGGGGCCGTCCGCGCTGCACTACCACGTGCGTTTCGAAGCCGTGCGCCCTTACGGGGCCGCGTGACGGCACTGACACGTCTCCATTAAAGCAATGTTATTTTTCGTACCTGGTTCGTGTCACTACGTCCCCAGGACCCCGAGACGGGCCGGATCTCGAAACTGACGACTGGCAAGCTAACAGCCGATGGAGGAGGAGGGGGTAGGGGTGGTTTGGTGGAGCTAGGGTCCAAATTGAGCAAAAACGGACAGGGACGACATTTTCGCGTCGAACTCTGCGCTACAGGGCATGTGAGGGGACGTAAGCCGGGCCCGTGACGTCCGTTTGGGGTTCGGACCGTTTCCCCAAAAAATAGTCTGCAAATGGACAAATAGTGGGTCCGTGTCATGGGGGGGGTCGGGGGGGTGGTCAGGTGGGGTCAGGGGGTCATCCCGCACAAATAATGGGCAAATGGACATATAGTGGGTCCGTGTCATGGGGGGGGGGTCGGGGGGGTGGTCAGGAGGGGTCAGGGGGTCAATCCGCACCAATAATGGGAAAATGGACAAATAGTGGGTTCGTGTCAGTGGGGGGGGTCGGGGGGGTGGTCAGGAGGGGTCAGGGGGTCAATCCGCACCAATAATGGGCAAATGGACAAATAGTGGGTTCGTGTCAGTGGGGGGGGTCGGGGGGGTGGTCAGGAGGGGTCAGGGGGTCAATCCGCACCAATAATGGGCAAATGGACAAATAGTGGGTTCGTGTCAGTGGGGGCGTGTCCTGGGGGGCGTGCCCGGGGGTCAGGAGGGGTGTGGAACTAAATCCGCACCAATAATGGGCAAATGGACAAATAATGGGTCTGTGGCCTGGGGGGGTTGGGGGGGGCACCCCCGTGGCTCAAGTACGCCCCTAGAGGCGTCCGATTGGCCAGTATGCTCCTTGCCTCCCACGGGGAGCCGGTAATGCAAAAGTGCCAGATCGGCTAATAACTACATTGCCCACGGCTGCCAAATAAAGTGTACGGTCCCTCGCCCAGAGTATGCGACCTTCGGCAATGTATTTGAATGGGATTTCTGACGGAAACCATGTACGTGCCCTTACTAGGGTACTAAGTTTGGTTGCTAGGGAGAAAATTGGCATCCCATAATGATCAACCTTCAAGCCACAAGTAAAACGGTCCAAACCCCGTGTCTCTATGATGTTCTGAAGCGGAGATATAAGGCTTTGTTATTCCGTTGCTAGGGTACTAAGTTTGGTTGCTAGGGAGAAAATTGGCATCCCATAATGATCAACCTTCAAGCCACAAGTAAAACGGTCCAACCCCCGTGTCTCTATGATGTTCTGAAGCGGAGATATAAGGCTTTGTTTATTCCGTTGCTAGGGTACTAAGTTTGGTTGCTAGGGAGAAAATTGGCATCCCATAATGATAATCCTTCAAGCCACAAGTAAAACGATCCAACTCCCGTGTCTCTACGATGTTCTGATGCGGAGATATAAGGCGGTGTTTTTCCGGTTGCTAGGGTACTGTATTTGGTTGCTAGGGAAAAAATTGGCATCCACTTGTGATTACCCTCCGAGTCACGAGTCAAACGGTCCAACCCCCGTGTCTCTACGATGTTCTGATGCGAAGATATAAGGCTTTGTTTATTCCGTTGCTAGGGTACTAAGTTTGGTTGCTAGGGAGAAAATTGGCATCCCATAATGATCAACCTTCAAGCCACAAGTAAAACGGTCCAACCCCCGTGTCTCTACAATGTTCTGATGCTGAGATATAAGGCTTTGTTTATTCCGTTGCTAGGGTACTAAGTTTGGTTGCTAGGGAGGAAATTGGCATCCCATAATAATCAACCTTCAAGCCACAAGTAAAACGGTCCAACCCCCGTGTCTCTAAGATGTTCTGAAGCGGAGAAATAAGGCTTTGTTTATTCCGTTGCTAGGGTACTAAGTTTGGTTGCTAGGGAGAAAAATGGCATCCCATAATGATCAACCTTCAAGCCACAAGTAAAACGGTCCAACCCCCATGTCTCTACGACACTCTAAAGTAAAGATATTCCATCTGGGACGCTTTTATTCCCTTATATGGGCATGTTCCCTGCCCCATTATAAGTCAATGGGAAATTTCGGGTGCCTCTTACACCCCAGGGGTACAGCTTACACCCCATTGTGATATATGTTCTTACAGAGCCTACCACCCTCTTCAAATGTTATAACCCACATGTTTCTACCAAATCCTCGAGCGGAGCTATGACCCGTCAAAGTTCGGCCCAATGTTAAGTCAATGGGATTTTTTGGGTGGTTTTTCGCCCCCCTTTCGGAAATCCTGCACCCGATCTCTTATAAAAGTCATAGCACACCTCTCCTCAATAATCCGGTCAATTTGAGCCCTCTTTCGTGTGTCTACGACAAACCGTGTGGGACGAGTTACGCGCCGAAAAAGTGTGCAGACATAAGAATAATAAGATATAACTAGATATTAAAGTTTGAAGACAAACTTTATGTTGGCTTGAAAAAGCGTAGCCTGAACGTTTAAAACGGTTTGACAGAAGTTTAGTTTAGTAGGCTATCTGGCTGTTGGTATGTTTAGGTATGAAGGTAGCATGATTTAGCATGATTTAGCATGATGCCAACATGATAAACATGAAGCTAGGATGATTAGCATGATTCTAGCATGATTAACATGAAGCTAGCATGATGTTAGCATGATTAGCATGAAGTTAGCATGAAGCTAGCATGATGCTAGCATGATTAGCATGAAGCTAACATGATGCTAACATGATTAGCATGAAGCTAGCATGATGTTAGCATGATTAGCATGAAGCTAGCATGATGTTAGCATGATTAGCATGAAGCTAGCATGATGCTAGCATGATTAACATTAAGCTAGCATGATGCTAGCATGATTAGCATGAAGTTAGCATGATTAGCATGAAGCTAGCATGATGCTAGCATGATTAGCATGAAGCTAGCATGATGCTAACATGATTAGCATGAAGCTAGCATGATGCTAACATGATTAGCATGAAGCTAGCATGATGTTAGCATGATTAGCATGAAGCTAGCATGATGTTAGCATGAAGCTAGCATGATGCTAGCATGATTAGCATGATTAGCATGAAGCTAGCATGATGCTAACGTGATTACCATGAAGCTAGCATCATGCTAGCGTGATTAGCATGAAGCTAGCATGATGCTAGCATGATTAGCATGAAGCTAGCATGATGCTAGCATGATTAGCATGAAGCTAACATGATGTTAGCATGATTAGCATGAAGCTAGCATGATTAATATGAAGCTAGCATGATGCTAGCATGATTAGCATGAAGCTAGCATGAAGCAAGCATGATGGTAGCATGATTAGCATGAAGCTAGCATGTTGCTAGCATGATTAGCATGATGCTAGCATGATTAGCATAAAGCTAGCATGTTGCTAGCATGATTAGCATGAAGCTAGCATGATGTTAACATGATTAGCATGAAGCTAGCATGATGCTAGCATGATTAGCATGATGCTAGCATGATGTTAGCATGATTAGCATGAAGTTAGCATGTTGCTAGCATGATTAGCATGAAGCTAGCATGATGTTAACATGATAAGCATGAAGCTAGCATGATGCTAGCATGATTAGCATGATGCTAGCATGATGTTAGCATGATTAACATGAAGTTAGCATGATGCTAGCATGATTAGCATGAAGCTAGCATAATGCTAGCAAAAAGCTAGCATGTTGCTAGCATGATTAGCATGAAGCTAGCATGATGCTAGCATGATTAGCATGAAGCTAACATGATGCTAGCATGATTAGCATGAAGCTAGCATGATTAGCATGATGCTAACATGATGTTAGCATGATAAGCATGAAGCTAGCATGATGCTAACATGAAAAGCATGTTGTTAGCATGATTAGCATGATGCTAGCATGATTAGCATAAAGCTAGCATGTTGCTAGCATGATTAGCATGAAGCTAGCATGATGTTAGCATGATTAGCATGAAGCTAACATGATTAGCATGAAGCTAGCATGAAGTTAGCATGATGGTAGCATGATTAACATCAAGCTAGCATGATTCTAGCATGATTAGCATGATGCTAGCATGATTAGCATAAAGCTAGCATGTTGCCTGCATGATTAGCATGAAGCTAGCATGATGTCAGCATGATTAGCTTGAAGCTAGCATGATGCTAGCATGAAACTATCATGATTCTAGCATAATTAGCATGAAGCTAGCATGATTTTAGCATGATTAGCATGAAGCTAGCATGATTCTAGCATGATTAGCATGAAGCTAGCATGATGTTAGCATGATTAGCATGAAGGTAGCATGAGGCTAGCATGATTAGCATGAAGTAAGCATGAGGTTAGCATGATTAGCATGAAGCTAGCATAATTTAACGTGAAGCTAGCATGATTAGCATGATGCTAACATGATTAGCATGACGCTAGCACTATTTAGCGTGCAGCTAACAAGATTTAACATGAAGTTAGCATGATTTAGCATGAAGTTAACAAGATTTATTATGAAATTAGCATAAAGCTAGCATGAAACTAGCATGAAGCTAGTATGACTTAGCATGGAGCTAGCATGAAGCTAACATGACCCAAAGACCCAACCCCCATGTCTCTATGATGTTCAGACCAAGAGATATAAGGCTTTGTTTATTATGTTGCTAGGGTGCTCAAATTTGGTTGCTAGGGGCGTGGCTTAATGCCTCAAATAGAATCCTATTAAGACTGATTGGATGCCTGAGTAAAATGAGCCCACCCCTATGTCTCTATGACACTCTGGTGTAAAGATATCCATCTGGGCTTTTTATAATGGTAGTCTATGGGAGATGTTGCTAGGGTACCCAAAATTGTTGCTAGGGGCGTGGCTAAATAGCTTTGGGGCGATCCTAAGAGACTGATTGGATGACTGAGTAAAATGAGCCCACCCCCATGTCTCTACGACACTCTAAAGTAAAGATATTTCATCTGGGACGCTTTTATTCCCTTATATGGGCATGTTTCCTGCCCCATTATAAGTCAATGGGAAATTTTGGGGGCCTCTTACACCCCAGGGGTATAGCTTACACACCATTGTGATGTATGTTCTTACAGAGCCTGTCAGCCACCTTAAATGTGGTAAGCCACAAGTTTCTACAAGTTTCTCACTCACAGCTATGACCCGTCAAAGTTTGTCTCAATGTTAAGTCAATGGAAATTTTGGGGTGTTCGAGACCCCCGTTTAGGAATTCGGAAGGTCCCATCAGTTAGAAAAGATATAGCACACTAAGTCAGACCAGTCTGAAGGTCTGTGGAAAATTTGGTGCATGTAGCTTGAAAGCCCTAGGACGAGTTAGTTGCCAAAATTTTGGGGGGAGAAAAAGAATAATAATAATAATAACTAGATAGGTACATTTCCTGAAGAAAATGTGAGTGGTGCTTGCCGTGGCATGTTTCAAGGGACAATTTATGATTATACTCCAAGCCAAAAGTCAAACGATCCAACCCCCGTGTCTCTACGATGTTCTGATGCGGAGATATAAGGCTTTGTTTACTCTGTTGCTAGGGTACTGTATATGGTTGCTAGGGAAAAAATTGGCATCCACTAGTGATTACACTTCCAGTCACGAGTCAAACGGTCCAACCCCCATGTCTCTACGATGTTCTGATGCAGAGATATAAGGCTTTGTTTACTCTGTTGCTAGGGTACTGTATTTGGTTGCTAGGGAAAAAAATGGCATCCACTAGTGATTACCCTTTGAGTCACGAGTCAAACGGTCCAAACCCCGTGTCTCTACGATGTTCTGATGCGGAGATATAAGGCTTTGTTTACTCTGTTGCTAGGGTACTGTATTTGGTTGCTAGGGGAAACAATGGCATCCACTAGTGATTACCCTCCGAGTTACGAGTCAAACGGTCCAAACCCCGTGTCTCTACGATGTTCTGATGCGGAGATATAAGGCTTTGTTTACTCTGTTGCTAGGGTACTGTATTTGGTTGCTAGGGAAAAAAATGGCATCCACTAGTGATTACCCTCCGAGTCACGAGTCAAACGGTCCAAACCCCGTGTCTCTACGATGTTCTGATGCGGAGATATAAGGCTTTGTTTACTCCGTTGCTAGGGTACTGTATTTGGTTGCTAGGGAAAAAAATGGCATCCACTAGTGATTACCCTCCGAGTCACGAGTCAAACGGTCCAACCCCCGTGTCTCTACGATGTTCTGATGCGGAGATATAAGGCTTTGTTTACTCTGTTGCTAGGGTACTGTATTTGGTTGCTAGGGAAAAAAATTGCATCCACTAGTGATTACCCTCCGAGTCATGAGTCAAACGGTCCAACCCCCGTGTCTCTACGATGTTCTGATGTGGAGATATAAGGCTTTGTTTACTCTGTTGCTAAGGTACTGTATTTGGTTGCTAGGGGCGTGGCTTGGGAGTGGCCAATGATGTGCCCAGTGATTACACTCCGAGTCACAAGTAAAACGGTCCAACCCCCGTGTCTCTACGATGTTCTGATGCGGAGATATAAGGCTTTGTTTACTCTGTTGCTAGGGTACTGTATTTGGTTGCTAGGGGCGTGGCTTGGGAGTGGCCAATTATGTGCCCAGTGATTACACTCCGAGTCACAAGTAAAACGGTCCAAACCCCGTGTTTCTACGATGTTCTGATGCGGAGATATAAGGCTTTGTTTATTCGGTTGCTAGGGTGCTCAAATTTGGTTGCTAGGGGCGTGGCTTGGGAGTGGCCAATGATGTGCCCAATTGTTACACCCCTAGTCACAAGTAAAACGGTCCAACCCCCGTGTCTCTACGATGTTCTGATGCCGAGATATAACTGTTTGTATTTTATGTTGCTAGGGTGCTCAAAAGTGGTTGCTAGGGGCGTGGCTTAGTAAGTCTGTAAGGATCCTGAGAGACTGATTGGATGCCTGAGTAAAATGAGCCCACCCCCATGTCTCTATGACACTGTGGTGCAAAGATATCCATCCGGGCATTTTATAATGGCAGTCTATGGTATAGGTTGCTAGGGTGCCCAAAATGGTTGCTATGGTAACCTTACACCCCATTGTGGGGGACGTCCTGACAGAGTCTAGCACCCTCTTCAAATTTAGTAACCCACATGTTTCTATGAAATCCTGGCTCGGACCTATGACCCGTCAAAATTTTTGCAATGTAAGTCTATGGGATTTTGCCCCATTGACTTTTCATTGGGGCACTTTTGGGCACCTCTTACACCCCAGGGGTACAACTTACACCCCATTGTGATCCATGTTCTTACAGAGCCTACCACCCTCTTCAAATGTTGTAACCCACATGTTTCTACAAAATCCTCGAGCGGAGCTATGACTCGTCAAAGTTGGGCGCAATGTTAAGTCAATGGGATTTTTTGGGTGGTTTTTCGCCCCCCTTTCGGAAATCCTGCACCCGATCGCTTATAAAAGTCATAGCACACCTCTCCTCAATAAGCCGGTCGATTTGAGCCCTAATTTATGGGTCTACGACAAAGCGTGCGGGACGAGTTACGCGCCGAAAAAGTGTCCAGAAAAAGAAGAATAATAATAATATCTTTGAGCAATAATAATAGTGATGCTTTGCATAAATGCAAGCACCACTAACTAGATATTAAAGTTTAAAGACAAACTTTATGTTGGCTTGAAAAAGCGTAGCCTGACCAATTAAAACGGTTTGACAGAAGTTTAGTTTAGTAGGCAGTCTGGCAGTTAGTATGTTTAAGTATAAAGGTAGCATGATTAGCATGAAACTAGCATGATGTTAGCATGATTAGCATGAAGCTAGCATGATGTTAGCATGATTAGCATGAAGCTAGCATGATGTTAGCATGATTAGCATGAAGCTAGCATGATGTTAGCATGATTAACATGAAGCTAGCATTATTAGCATGAATCTAACATGATGGTATCATGATTAGCATGAAGCTAGCATGATGCTAACATGATTAGCATGAAGCTAGCATGATGCTAACATGATTAGCATGAAGCTAGCATGATGCTAGCATGATTAGCATGAAGCTAGCATGAAGCTAGCATGATTAGCATGAAGCTAGCATGATGCTAGCATGATTAGCATGAAGCTAGCATGATGTTAGCATGATTAGCATGAAGTTAGCATGATGTTATCATGATTAGCATGAAGTTAGCATGATGTTAGCATGATTAACATGAAGCTAGCATGATGTTACCATGATTAGCATGACGCTAGCATGATGTTAGCATGATTACCATGAAGCTAGCATGATGTTAGCATGATTAGCATGAAGCTAGCATGATTAGCATGAATCTAACATGATGGTAGCATGATTAGCATGAAGGTAGCATGATGCTAACATGATTAGCATGAAGCTAGCATGATGCTAGCATGATTAGCATGAAGCTAGCATGATGCTAGCATGATTAGCATGAAGCTAGCATGAAGCTAGCATGATTAGCATGATTAGCATGAAGCTAGCATGATGCTAGCATGATTAGCATGAAGCTAGCATGATGCTAGCATGATTAGCATGAAGCTAGCATGATGCTAGCATGATTAGCATGAAGCTATCATGATGCTAGCATAATTAGCATGAAGCTAGCATGAAGCTAGCATGATTAGCATGAAGCTAGCATGATGCTAGCATGATTAGCATGAAGCTAGCATGATGCTAGCATGATTAGCATGAAGCTAACATGATGCTAGCATGATTAGGATGAAGATAGCATGATGCTAGCATGATGGTAGCATAATTAGCATGAAGCTAGCATGATGCTAGCATGATTAGCATGAAGCTAGCATGATTAGCATGAAGCTAGCATGATGTTAGCATGATTAGCATGAAGCTAGCATGATTAGCATGAATCTAACATGATGGTAGCATGATTAGCATGAAGCTAGCATGATGCTAACATGATTAGCATGAAGCTAGCATGATGCTAGCATAATTAGCATGAAGCTAGCATGATGCTAGCATGATTAGCATGAAGCTAGCATGAAGCTAGCATGATTAGCATGAAGCTAGCATGATGCTAGCATGATTAGCATGAAGCTAGCATGATGCTAGCATGATTAGCATGAAGCTAGCATGATGCTAGCATGATTAGGATGAAGATAGCATGATGCTAGCATGATTAGCATGAAGCTAGCATGAAGCTAGCATGATTAGCATGAAGCTAGCATGAAGCTAGCATGATTAGCATGAAGCTAGCATGATGCTAACATGATTAGCATGAGGCTAGCATGATGTTAGCATGATTAGCATGAAGTTAGCATGATGTTAGCATGATTAGCATGAAGCTAGCATGATGTTAGCATGATTAGCATGAAGCTAGCATGATGTTAGCATGATTAGCATGAAGCTAGCATGATGTTAGCATGATTAGCATGACGCTAGCATGATGTTAGCATGATTAGCATGAAGCTAGCATGATTAGCATGAATCTAACATGATGGTATCATGATTAGCATGAAGCTAGCATGATGCTAACATGATTAGCATGAAGCTAGCATGATTAGCATGAAGCTAGCATGATGCTAGCATGATTAGCATGAAGCTAGCATGAAGCTAGCATGATTAGCATGAAGCTAGCATGAAGCTAGCATGATTAGCATGAAGCTAGCATGATGCTAACATGATTAGCATGAAGCTAGCATGATGTTAGCATGATTAGCATGAAGCTAGCATGATGCTAGCATGATTAGCATGAAGCTAGCATGATGTTAGCATGATTAGCATGAAGCTAGCATGATGCTAGCATGATTAGCATGAAGCTAGCATGATGCTAGCATGATTAGCATGAAGCTAGCATGATGCTAGCATGATTAGCATGAAGCTAGCATGAAGCTAGCATGATTAGCATGAAGCTAGCATGATGCTAGCATGATTAGCATGAAGCTAGCATGATGCTAACATGATGGTAGCATGATTAGCATGAAGCTAGCATGATGGTAGCATGATTAGCATGAAGCTAACATGATGTTAGCATGATTAGCATGAAGCTAGCATGATGCTAACATGATGGTAGCATGATTAGCATGAAGCTAGCATGATGCTAGCATGAAGCTAGCATGATGCTAGCATGATTAGCATGAAGCTAGCATGATGCTAGCATGATTAGCATGATTAGCATGAAGCTAGCATGATGCTAGCATGATTAGCATGAAGCTAGCATGAAGCTAACATGATGCTAGCATGATTAGCATGAAGCTAGCATGATGCTAGCATGATTAGCATGAAGCTAACATGATGCTAGCATGATTAGCATGAAGGTAGCATGATGCTAACATGATTAGCATGAAGCTAGCATGATGCTAGCATGATTAGCATGAAGCTATCATGATGCTAGCATGATTAGCATGAAGCTAGCATGATGCTAGCATGATTAGCATGAAGCTAGCATGATGCTAGCATGATTAGCATGAAGCTAGCATGATGCTAGCATGATTAGCATGAAGCTAGCATGATGTTAGCATGAGTAGCATGAAGCTAACATGATGGTAGCATGATTAGCATGAAGCTAGCATGATGCTAGCATGATTAGCATGAAGCTAACATGATGCTAGCATGATTAGCATGAAGCTAGCATGATGCTAGCATGAATAGCATGAAGCGAAGATGATTTAGTATGAAGCTAGCATGATTAGCATGAAGCTAGCATGATGCTAGCATGATTAGCATGAAGCTAGCATGATTTAGCATGATGTTAGCATGATTTAGCATGAATTTAGAAAGATTTATTATGCAATTAGCATAAAGCTAGCATGAAACTAGCATGAAGCTAGTATGACTTAGCATGAAGCTAACATGACCCAAAGACCCAACCCCCATGTCTCTATGATGTTCAGATCCAGAGATATAAGGCTTTGTTTATTATGTTGCTAGGGTGCTCATATTTGGTTGCTAGGGGCGTGGCTTAATACCTCAATAAGAATCCTAAGAGACTGATTGGATTCCTGAGTAAAATGACCCCACCCCTATGTCTCTATGACACTCTGGTGCAAAGATATCCATCTGGGCTTTTTATAATGGTAGTCTATGGGAGAGGTTGCTAGGGTACCCAAAATTGTTGCTAGGGGCGTGGCTTAATAGCTTTGGGGTGATCCTAAGAGACTGATTGGATGCCTGAGTATAATGAGCCCACCCCCATGTCTCTACGACATTCTAAAGTGAAGATATTCCATCTGGGACGCTTTTATTCCCTTTTATGGGCATGTTTCCTGCCCCATTATAAGTCAATGGGAAATTTTGGGGGCCTCTTACACCCCAGGGGTACAGCTTACATCCCATTGTTAGGTATGTTCTTACACAGCCTGTCAGCCTCCTTAAATGTGGTAAGCCACAAGTTTCTACAAGTTTCTCACTCGCAGCTATGACCCATTAAAGTTTGTCTCAATGTTAAGTCAATGGAAATTTTGGGGTGTTCGAGCCCCCCGTTTAGGAATTCGGAAGGTCCCATCAGTTAGAAAAGATATAGCACACTAAGTCAGACCAGTCTGAAGGTACGTGGAAAATTTGGTGCATGTAGCTTGAAAGCTCTAGGACGAGTTAGTGTCGAAAATTTAGTCTCAGAAGAAAGCGGAATAATAATAATAACTAGATAGTAAAGTTTGAAGACAAACTTTATGTTGGCTTGAGAAAGCGTAGCCTGAACGTTTAAAACGGTTTGACATAAGTTTAGTTTAGTAGGCTATCTGGCTGTTAGTATGTTTAAGTATGAAGGTAGCATGATTTACCATGAAGCTAGCATGATGTTAGCATGAAGCTAGCATGATGCTAGCATGATTAGCATGAAGCTAGCATGATGCTAGCATGATTAGCATGAAGTTAGCATGATTAGCATGAAGCTAGCATGATTAGCATGAAGTTAGCATGATTAGCATGAAGCTAGCATGATGCTAATCATGATGCTAGCATGATTAGCATGAAGCTAGCATGATGCTAGCATGATTAGCATGAAGCTAGCATGATGCTAGCATGATTAGCATGAAGCTAGCATGATGCTAGCATGATTAGCATGAAGCTAGCATGAAGCTAGCATGATGCTAGCATGATTAGCATGAAGCTAGCATGATGCTAACATGATTAGCATGAAGCTAACATGATGCTAGCATGATTAGCATGAAGCTAGCATGATGTAAGCATGATTAACATGAAGCTAACATGATGCTAGCATGATTAGCATGAAGCTAGCATGATGCTAGCATGATTAGCATGAAGCTAGCATGATGCTAGCATGATTAGCATGAAGCTAGCATGATGCTAGCATGATTAGCATGAAGCTAGCATGAAGCTAGCATGAAGCTAGCATGATTAGCATGAAGTTAGCATGAAGCTAGCATGATGCTAACATGATTAGCATGATGCTAGCATGATTAGCATGAAGCTAGCATGATGTTAGCATGATTAGCATGAAGCTAGCATGAAGTTAGCATGATTAGCATGAAGCTAGCATGAAGTTAGCATGATTAGCATGAAGCTAGCATGATTAGCATTAAGCTAGCATGAAGCTAGCATGATTAGCAGGAAGCTAGCATGAAGCTAACATGTATTGCGTTGCTAGGGTACTAAGTTTGGTTGCTAGGGAGAAAATTGGCATCCCATAATGATCACACTTCAAGCCACAAGTAAAACGGTCCAACCCCAGTGTCTCTACAATTTTCTGATGCAGAGATATGAGGCTTTGTTTATTCCGTTGCTAGGGTACTAAGTTTGGTTGCTAGGGAGAAAATTGGCATCCCATAATGATCACACTTCAAGCCACAAGTAAAACGGTCCAACCCCCGTGTCTCTATGATGTTCTGAAGCGGAGATATAAGGCTTTGTTTATTCCGTTGCTAGGGTACTAAGTTTGGTTGCTAGGGAGAAAATTGGCATCCCATAATGATTACACTTCAAGCCACAAGTAAAACGGTCCAACCCCTGTGTCTCTACGATGTTCAGATCCAGAGATATAAGGCTTTGTTTATTATGTTGCTAGGGTCTTCATTTTCTGTTGCTAGGGGCGTGGCTTAATACCTCAATAAGAATCCTAAGAGACTGATTGGATGCCTGAGTAAAATGAGCCCACCCCTATGTCTCTATGACACTCTGGTGCAAAGATATCCATCTGGGCTTTTTATAATGGTAGTCTATGGGAGATGTTGCTAGGGTACCCAAAATTGTTGCTAGGGGCGTGGCTTAATAGCTCTGGGGTGATCCTAAGAGACTGATTGGATGCTTGAGTAAAATGAGCCCACCCCCATGTCTCTAAGACACTCTAAAGTGAAGATATTCCATCTGGGACGCTTTTATTCCCTTTTATGGGCATGTTTCCTGCCCCATTATAAGTCAATGGGAAATTTTGGGGGCCTCTTACACCCCAGGGGTACAGCTTACACCCCATTGTGAGGTATGTTCTTACACAGCCTGTCAGCCTCCTTAAATGTGGTAAGCCACAAGTTTCTACAAGTTTCTCACTCGCAGCTATGACCCGTCAAAGTTTGTCTCAATGTTAAGTCAATGGAAATTTTGGGGTGTTTCAGCGCCCCGTTTAGGAATTCGGAATGTCCCATCAGTTAGAAAAGATATAGCACACCTCGTCAGATCAGACCGAAAGTCTGTCCAAAGTTTGATGGCTGTAGCTTGAAAGCTCTAGGACGAGTTAGAGTTAGAAATTTTAGTCTCAGAAGAAAAAGAATAATAACTAGATAGTAAAGTTTGAAGACAAACTTTATGTTGGCTTGAGAAAGCGTAGCCTGAACGTTTAAAACGGTTTGACATAAGTTTAGTTTAGTAGGCTATCTGGCTGTTAGTATGTTTAAGTATGAAGGTAGCATGATTTACCATGAAGCTAGCATGATGTTAGCATGATTAGCATGAAGCTAGCATGATGCTAGCATGATTTACCATGAAGCTAGCATGATGTTAGCATGATTAGCATGAAGCTAGCATGATGCTAGCATGATTAGCATGAAGCTAGCATGATGCTAGCATGATTAGCATGAAGCTAGCATGATGCTAGCATGAAGCTAGCATGATTAGCATGAAGCTAGTATGATGCTAGCATGATTAGCATGAAGCTAGCATGATGCTAGCCTGATTAGCATGAAGCTAGCATGATGCTAGCATGATTAGCATGAAGCTAGCATGATGTTAGCATGATTAGCATGAAGCTAGCATGAAGCTAGCATGATTAGCATGAAGCTAGCATGATGCTAACATGATTAGCATGAAGCTAGCATGATGCTAGCATGATAAGCATGAAGCTAGCATGATGTTAGCATGATTAGCATGAAGCTAGCATGAAGTTAGCATAATTAGCATGAAGCTAGCATGAAGTTAGCATGATTAGCATGAAGCTAGCATGATGTTAGCATGATTAACATGAAGCTAGCATGAAGCTAGCATTATTAGCAGGAAGCTAGCATGAAGCTAACATTTATTGCGTTGCTAGGGTACTAAGTTTGGTTGCTAGGGAGAAAATTGGCATCCCATAATGATCACCCTTCAAGCCACAAGTAAAACGGTCCAACCCCCGTGTCTCTACAATGTTCTGATGCGGAGATATAAGGCTTTGTTTATTCCGTTGCTAGGGTACTAAGTTTGGTTGCTAGGGAGAAAATTGGCATCCCATAATGATCACCCTTCAAGCCACAAGTAAAACGGTCCAACCCCCGTGTCTCTACAATGTTCTGATGCGGAGATATAAGGCTTTGTTTATTCCGTTGCTAGGGTACTAAGTTTGGTTGCTAGGGAGAAAATTGGCATCCCATAATGATCACCCTTCAAGCCACAAGTAAAACGGTCCAACCCCCGTGTCTCTACAATGTTCTGATGCGGAGATATAAGGCTTTGTTTATTCCGTTGCTAGGGTAATAAGTTTGGTTGCTAGGGAGAAAATTGGCATCCCATAATGATCACACTTCAAGCCACAAGTAAAACGGTCCAACCCCCGTGTCTCTATGATGTTCTGAAGCGGAGATATAAGGCTTTGTTTATTCCGTTGCTAGGGTACTAAGTTTGGTTGCTAGGGAGAAAATTGGCATCCCATAATGATTACACGTCAAACCACAAGAAAAACGGTCCAACCCCTGTGTCTCTACGATGTTCAGATCCAGAGATATAAGGCTTTGTTTATTATGTTGCTAGGGTCTTCATATTTTGTTGCTAGGGGCGTGGCTTAATACCTCAATAAGAATCCTAAGAGACTGATTGGATGCCTGAGTAAAATGAGCCCACCCCTATGTCTCTATGACACTCTGGTGCAAAGATATCCATCTGGGCTTTTTATAATGGTAGTCTATGGGAGATGTTGCTAGGGTACCCAAAATTGTTGCTAGGGGCGTGGCTTAATAGCTCTGGGGTGATCCTAAGAGACTGATTGGATGCTTGAGTAAAATGAGCCCACCCCCATGTCTCTAAGACCCTCTAAAGTGAAGATATTCCATCTGGGACGCTTTTATTCCCTTTTATGGGCATGTTTCCTGCCCCATTATAAGTCAATGGGAAATTTTGGGGGCCTCTTACACCCCAGGGGTACAGCTTACACCCCATTGTGAGGTATGTTCTTACACAGCCTGTCAGCCTCCTTAAATGTGGTAAGCCACAAGTTTCTACAAGTTTCTCACTCGCAGCTTTGACCCGTCAAAGTTTGTCTCAATGTTAAGTCAATGGAAATTTTGGGGTGTTTCAGCGCCCCGTTTAGGAATTCGGAAGGTCCCATCAGTTAGAAAAGATATAGCACACCTCGTCAGATCAGACCGAAAGTCTGTCCAAAGTTTGATGGCTGTAGCTTGAAAGCTCTAGGACGAGTTAGAGTTAGAAATTTTAGTCTCAGAAGAAAAGAAGAGGGAATAATAATAAGTTTAAGTGCAACAACAGTATGTTGGCTTTCTCAAGCCAACATAATAATAATAATAATAAGTTTAAGTGCAACAACAGTATGTTGGCTTTCTCAAGCCAACATAACTAGATATTAAAGTTTGAAGACAAACTTTATGTTGGCTTGAAAAAGCGTAGCCTGAACGTTTAAAACGGATTGACAGAAGTTTAGTTTAGTAGGCTATCTGGCAGTTAGTATGTTTAAGTATAAAGCTAACATGATTAGCATGAAGCTAGCATGAAGCTACCATGATTAGCATGAAGCTAGCATGATGCTAGCATGATTAGCATGAAGCTAGCATGATGCTAGCATGATTAGCATGAAGCTACCATGATGCTAGCATGAAGCTAGCATGATTAGCATGAAGCTAGCATGATGTTACCATGATTAGCATGAAGCTAGCATGATGCTAGCATGATTAGCATGAAGCTAGCATGATGCTAGCATGATTAGCATGAAGCTAACATGAAGCTAGCATGATTAGCATGTAGCTAGCATGATGTTAGCATGATTAGCATGTAGCTAGCATGAAGCTAGCATGATGCTAGCATGATTAGCATGAAGCTAGCATGATGCTAGCATGATTAGCATGAAGCTAGCATGATGCTAGCATGATTAGCATGAAGCTAGCATGATGCTAGCATGATTAGCATGAAGCTAGCATGATGTTAGCATGATGTTAGCATGATTAGCATGAAGCTAGCATGATGCTAGCATGATTAGCATGAAGCTAGCATGATTAGCATGAAGCTAGCATGATGCTAGCATGATTAGCATGTAGCTAGCATGAAGCTAGCATGAAGCTAGCATGATGCTAGCATGATTAGCATGAAGCTAGCATGATGCTAGCATGATTAGCATGATGCTAGCATGATTAGCATGAAGCTAGCATGATTAGCATGAAGCTAGCATGATGCTAGCATGATTAGCATGTAGCTAGCATGATGCTAGCATGATTAGCATGAAGCTAGCATGATGCTAGCATGATTAGCATGAAGCTAGCATGATGCTAGCATGATTAGCATGAAGCTAGCATGATGCTAGCATGATTAGCATGAAGCTAGCATGAAGCTAGCATGATGCTAGCATGATTAGCATGAAGCTAGCATGATGCTAGCATGATTAGCATGAAGCTAGCATGATTAGCATGAAGCTAGCATGATGCTAGCATGATTAGCATGTAGCTAGCATGAAGCTAGCATGAAGCTAGCATGATGCTAGCATGATTAGCATGAAGCTAGCATGATGCTAGCATGATTAGCATGATGCTAGCATGATTAGCATGAAGCTAGCATGATTAGCATGAAGCTAGCATGATGCTAGCATGATTAGCATGTAGCTAGCATGATGCTAGCATGATTAGCATGAAGCTAGCATGATGCTAGCATGATTAGCATGAAGCTAGCATGATGCTAGCATGATTAGCATGAAGCTAGCATGATGCTAGCATGATTAGCATGAAGCTAGCATGAAGCTAGCATGATGCTAGCATGATTAGCATGAAGCTAGCATGATGCTAGCATGATTAGCATGAAGCTAGCATGATGCTAGCATGATTAGCATGTAGCTAGCATGATGTTAGCATGATTAGCATGAAGCTAGCATGAAGCTAGCATGATGCTAGCATGATTAGCATGAAGCTAGTATGATGCTAGCATGATTAGCATGAAGCTAGCATGATTAGCATGAAGCTAGCATGATGCTAGCATGATTAGCATGTAGCTAGCATGAATCTAGCATGAAGCTAGCATGATGCTAGCATGATTAGCATGAAGCTAGCATGATGCTAGCATGATTAGCATGAAGCTAGCATGATTAGCATGAAGCTAGCATGATGCTAGCATGATTAGCATGTAGCTAGCATGAAGCTAGCACGATTAGCATGAAGCTAGCATGATGCTAGCACGATTAGCATGAAGCTAGCATAAAGCTAGCATGATTAGCATGAAACTAGCATGATTCTAGCATGATTAGCATGAAGCTAGCATAATGCTAGCATGATTAGCATGAAGCTAGCATGATGCTAGCATGATTAGCATGAAGCTAGCATGAAACTAGCAAGATTAGCATGAAGCTAGCATGAAGCTAGCATGAGAATAGCATGATTAGCATGAAGCTAGCATGATTTAACGTGAAGCTAGCATGATTAGCATGATGCTAGCATGATTAGCATTAAGCTAGCACTATTTAGCGTGCAGCTAACAAGATTTAACATGAAGTTAGCATGATTTAGCATGAAGTTAGCAAGATTTATTATGAAATTAGCATAAAGCTAGCATGAAACTAGCATGAAGCTAGTATGACTTAGCATGGAGCTAGCATGAAGCTAACATGACCCAAAGACCCAACCCCCATGTCTCTATGATGTTCAGATCCAGAGATATAAGGCTTTGTTTATTATGTTGCTAGGGTGCTCAAATTGGTTGCTAGGGGCGTGGTTTAATACCTCAGTAGGAATCCTAAGAGACTGATTGGATGCCTGAGTAAAATGAGCCCACGCCTATGTCTCTATGACACTCTGGTGTAAAGATATCCATCTGGGCTTTTTATAATGGTAGTCTATGGGAGATGTTGCTAGGGTACCCAAAATTGTTGCTAGGGGCGTGGCTTAATAGCTCTGGGGCGATCCTAAGAGACTGATTGGATGACTGAGTAAAATGAGCCCACCCCCATGTCTATACGACACTCTAAAGTGAAGATATTCCATCTGGGACGCTTTTACTCCCTTATATGGGCATGTTTCCTGCCCCATTATAAGTCAATGGGAAATTTTGGGGGCCTCTTACACCCCAGGGGTACAGCTTACACCTTAATGTGATGTATGTTCTTACAGAGCCTGTCAGCCTCCTTAAATGTGGTAAGCCACAAGTTTCTACAAGTTTCTCACTCGCAGCTATGGCCCGTCAAAGTTTGTCTCCATGTTAAGTAAATGGGAAATTTGGGGTGTTTGAGCGCCCCGTTTAGGAATTCGGAAGGTCCCATCAGTTAGAAAAGATATAGCACACTAAGTCAGACCAGTCTGAAGGTCCGTGGAAAATTTGGTGCATGTAGCTTGAAAGCTCTAGGACGAGTTAGTGTCCAAAATTTTGGGGTGCTAAGAAGAATAATAATAATAATAACTAGATAGGTACATTTCCTGAAGAAAATGTGAGTGGTGCTTGCCGTGGCAAGTTTCGGGGGACAATTTATGATTATACTCCAAGCCAAAAGTAAAATGGTCCAACCCCCATGTCTCTACGATGTTCTGATGCGGAGATATAAGGCTTTGTTTACTCTGTTGCTAGGGTACTGTATTTGGTTGCTAGGGGAAAAAATGGCATCCACTAGTGATTACCCTCCGAGTCATGAGTCAAACGGTCCAACCCCCATGTCTCTACGATGTTCTGATGTGGAGATATAAGGCTTTGTTTACTCTGTTGCTAGGGTACTGTATTTGGTTGCTAGGGGCGTGGCTTGGGAGTGGCCAATGATGTGCCCAGTGATTACACTCCTAGTCACAAGTAAAACGGTCCAACCCCCGTGTCTCTACGATGTTCTGAAGCGGAGATATGAGGTTTTGTTTACTCTGTTGCTAGGGTACTGTATTTGGTTGCTAGGGGCGTGGCTTGGGAGTGGCCAATTATGTGCCCAGTGATTACACTCCGAGTCACAAGTAAAACGGTCTAACCCCCGTGTCTCTACGATGTTCTGATGCGGAGATATAAGGCTTTGTTTACTCTGTTGCTAGGGTACTGTATTTGGTTGCTAGGGGCGTGGCTTGGGAGTGGCCAATGAGGTGCCCAGTGATTACACTCCGAGTCACAAGTAAAACGGTCCAAACCCCGTGTCTCTACGATGTTCTGATGCGGAGATATAAGGCTTTGTTTATTCGGTTGCTAGGGTGCTCAAATTTGGTTGCTAGGGGCGTGGCTTGGGAGTGGCCAATGATGTGCCCAATTGTTACACCCCTAGTCACAAGTAAAACGGTCCAACCCCCGTGTCTCTACGATGTTCTGATGCCGAGATATAACTGTTTGTATTTTATGTTGCTAGGGTGCTCAAAAGTGGTTGCTAGGGGCGTGGCTTAGTAAGTCTGTAAGGATCCTGAGAGACTGATTGGATGCCTGAGTAAAATGAGCCCACCCCCATGTCTCTATGACACTGTGGTGCAAAGATATCCATCCGGGCATTTTATAATGGCAGTCTATGGTATAGGTTGCTAGGGTGCCCAAAATGGTTGCTATGGTAACCTTACACCCCATTGTGGGGGACGTCCTGACAGAGTCTAGCACCCTCTTCAAATTTAGTAACCCACATGTTTCTATGAAATCCTGGCTCGGACCTATGACCCGTCAAAATTTTTGCAATGGTAAGTCTATGGGATTTTGCCCCATTGACTTTTCATTGGGGCACTTTTGGGCACCTCTTACACCCCAGGGGTACAACTTACACCCCATTGTGATCCATGTTTTTACAGAGCCTACCACCCTCTTCAAATGTTGTAACCCACATGTTTCTACAAAATCCTCGAGCGGAGCTATGACTCGTCAAAGTTTGGCGCAATGTTAAGTCAATGGGATTTTTTGGGTGGTTTTTCGCCCCCCTTTCGGAAATCCTGCACCCGATCGCTTATAAAAGTCATAGCACACCTCTCCTCAATAAGCCGGTCGATTTGAGCCCTAATTTATGGGTCTACGACAAAGCGTGCGGGACGAGTTACGCGCCGAAAAAGTGTCCAGAAAAAGAATAATAATAATAATAATAATAATAATAAGTATGCAAGATAGTAATAGTGATGCTTTGCATAAATGCAAGCACCACTAACTAGATAGGTACATTTCCTGAAGAAAATGTGAAGTGGTGCTTGCCGTGGCAAATTTCGGGGGACAATATATGATTATACTCCAAGCCAAAAGTAAAACAATTCAACCCACATGTCTCTACGATATTCTGATGCAAAGATATAAGGCTTTGTTTATTCGGTTGCTATGGTACTGTATTTGGTTGCTAGGGAAAAAATTGGCATCCACTAGTGATTACACTCCGAGTCACGAGTCAAACGGTCAAACCACCGTGTCTCTACGATGTTCTGATGCGGAGATATAAGGCTTTGTTTACTCTGTTGCTAGGGTACTGTATTTGGTTGCTAGGGAAAAAATTGGCATCCACTAGTGATTACACTCCGAGATACGAGTCAAACGGTCCAACCCCCGTGTCTCTGCGATGTTCTGATGTGGAGATAAAAGGCTTTGTTTACTCTGTTGCTAGGGTAATGTATTTGGTTGCTAGGGAGAAAATTGGCATCCACTAGTGATTACACTCCGAGTCACGAGTCAAACGGTCCAAACCCCGTGTCTCTACGATGTTCTGATGCGGAGATATAAGGGTTTGTTTACTCTGTTGCTAGGGTACTGTATTTGGTTGCTAGGGAAAAAATGGCATCCACTAGTGATTACCCTCCGAGTCATGAGTCAAACGGTCCAACCCCCGTGTCTCTACGATGTTCTGATGCAGAGATATAAGGCTTTGTTTACTCTGTTGCTAGGGTACTGTATTTGGTTGCTAGGGAAAAAAATGGCATCCACTAGTGATTACCCTCCGAGTCACGAGTCAAACGGTCCAAACCCCGTGTCTCTACGATGTTCTGATGCGGAGATATAAGGCTTTGTTTACTCTGTTGCTAGGGTACTGTATTTGGTTGCTAGGGAAAAAATGGCATCCACTAGTGATTACCCTCCGAGTCACGAGTCAAACGGTCCAACCCCCGTGTCTCTACGATGTTCTGATGCGGAGACATAAGGCTTTGTTTACTCTGTTGCTAGGGTACTGTATTTGGTTGCTAGGGAAAAAAATTGCATCCACTAGTGATTACCCTCCGAGTCATGAGTCAAACGGTCCAACCCCCGTGTCTCTACGATGTTCTGATGCGGAGATATAAGGCTTTGTTTACTCTGTTGCTATGGTAATGTATTTGGTTGCTAGGGAAAAAAATGGCATCCACTAGTGATTACCCTCCGAGTCACGAGTCAAACGGTCCAACCCCCGTGTCTCTACGATGTTCTGATGCGGAGATATAAGGCTTTGTTTACTCTGTTGCTAGGGCACTGTATTTGGTTGCTAGGGGAAAAAATGGCATCCACTAGTGATTACCCTCCGAGTCATGAGTCAAACGGTCCAACCCACATGTCTCTACGATGTTCTGATGCGGAGATATAAGGCTTTGTTTACTCTGTTGCTAGGGTACTGTATTTGGTTGCTAGGGGCGTGGCTTGGGAGTGGCCAATGATGTGCCCAGTGATTACACTCCGAGTCACAAGTAAAACGGTCCAAACCCCGTGTCTCTACGATGTTCTGATGCGGAGATATAAGGCTTTGTTTATTCGGTTGCTAGGGTGCTCAAATTTGGTTGCTAGGGGCGTGGCTTGGGAGTGGCCAATGATGTGCCCAATTGTTACACCCCTAGTCACAAGTAAAACGGTCCAACCCCCGTGTCTCTACGATGTTCTGATGCAGAGATATAACTGTTTGTATTTTATGTTGCTAGGGTGCTCAAAAGTGGTTGCTAGGGGCGTGGCTTAGTAAGTCTGTAAGGATCCTGAGGGACTGATTGGATGCCTGAGTAAAATGAGCCCACCCCCATGTCTCTGTGACACTGTGGTGCAAAGATATCCATCTGGGCATTTTATAATGGCAGTCTATGGGATAGGTTGCTAGGGTGCCCAAAATGGTTGCTAGGGTAAACGTACACCCCATTGTGGGGGACGTCCTGACAGAGTCTAGCACCCTCTTTAATTTTAGCAACCCACATGTTTCTACGAAATCCTCGCTCGTACCTATGACCCGTCAAAGTATTTGCAATGTTAAGTCTATGGGATTTTCGCCCCATTGACTTTTCATTGGGGCACTTTTGGGCGCCTCTTACACCCCAGGGGTACAACTTACACCCCATTGTGATCCATGTTCTTACAGAGCCTACCACCCTCTTCAAATGTTATAACCCACATGTTTCTACAAAATCCTCGAGCGGAGCTATGACTCGTCAAAGTTGGGCTCAATGTTAAGTCAATGGGATTTTTCGGGTGGTTTTTCGCCCCCCTTTCGAAAATCCTGCACCCGATCGCTTATAAAAGTCATAGCAGTCGTGTCCTCAATAAGCCGGTCGATTTGAGCCCTCTTTCATGGGTCTACGACAAACTGTGCGGGACGAGTTAGGTGCCGAAAAAACGTGCAGATGTAAGAATAAAATATAATAATAATAATAATAATATCCCTGAGGAATAGTAATAGTGATGCCTTGCATAAATGCAAGCACCACTAATAACTAGATAGTAAAGTTTGAAGACAAACTTTATGTTGGCTTGAGAAAGCGTAGCCTACACGTTTAAAACGGTTTGACATAAGTTTAGTTTAGTAGGCTATCTGGCTGTTAGTATGTTTAAGTATGAAGGTAGCATGATTTACCATGAAGCTAGCATGATGCTAGCATGATTAGCATGAAGCTAGCATGATGCTAGCATGATTGGCATGAAGCTAGCTTGATGCTAGCATGATTAGCATGAAGCTAGCATGATTAGCATGAAGCTAGCATGATTAGCATGAAGCTAGCATGATGCTAGCATGATTAGCATGAAGCTAGCATGATGCTAGCAAGATTAGCATGAAGCTAGCATGATGTTAGCATGATTAGCTTGAAGCTAACATGATTAGCATGAAGCTAGCATGATGCTAGCATGATTAGCATGAAGCTAGCATGATGCTAGCATGATTAGCATGAAGCTAGCATGATGCTAGCATGATTAGCATGATGCTAGCATGATTAGCATGAAGCTAGCATGAAGCTAGCATGATTAACATGAAGCTAGCATGATGCTAGCATGATTAGCATGAAGCTAGCATGATGCTAGCATGATTAGCATGAAGCTAGCATGATGCTAGCATGATTAGCATGAAGCTAGCATGATGCTAGCATGATTAGCATGAAGCTAGCATGAAGCTAGCATGATTAGCATGAAGCTAGCATGAAGCTAGCATGATTAGCATGAAGTTAGCATGAAGCTAGCATGATGCTAGTATGATTAGCATGATGCTAGCATGATGTTAGCATGATTAGCATGAAGCTAGCATGATGTTAGCATGATTAGCATGAAGCTAGCATGAAGGTAGCATGATTAGCAGGAAGCTAGCATGAAGCTAACATTTATTGCGTTGCTAGGGTACTAAGTTTGGTTGCTAGGGAGAAAATTGGCATCCCATAATGATCACCCTTCAAGCCACAAGTAAAACGGTCCAACCCCCGTGTCTCTACAATGTTCTGATGCGGAGATATAAGGCTTTGTTTATTCCGTTGCTAGGGTACTAAGTTTGGTTGCTAGGGAGAAAATTGGCATGCCATAATGATTACACTTCAAGCCACAAGTAAAACGGTCCAACCCCTGTGTCTCTACGATGTTCAGATCCAGAGATATAAGGCTTTGTTTATTATGTTGCTAGGGTCTTCATATTTTGTTGCTAGGGGCGTGGCTTAATACCTCAATAAGAATCCTAAGAGACTGATTGGATGCCTGAGTAAAATGAGCCCACCCCTATGTCTCTATGACACTCTGGTGCAAAGATATCCATCTGGGCTTTTTATAATGGTAGTCTATGGGAGATGTTGCTAGGGTACCCAAAATTGTTGCTAGGGGCGTGGCTTAATAGCTCTGGGGTGATCCTAAGAGACTGATTGGATGCTTGAGTAAAATGAGCCCACCCCCATGTCTCTAAGACACTCTAAAGTGAAGATATTCCATCTGGGACGCTTTTATTCCCTTTTATGGGCATGTTTCCTGCCCCATTATAAGTCAATGGGAAATTTTGTGGGCCTCTTACACCCCAGGGGTACAGCTTACACCCCATTGTGAGGTATGTTCTTACACAGCCTGTCAGCCTCCTTAAATGTGGTAAGCCACAAGTTTCTACAAGTTTCTCACTCGCAGCTATGACCCGTCAAAGTTTGTCTCAATGTTAAGTCAATGGAAATTTTGGGGTGTTTCAGCGCCCCGTTTAGGAATTCGGAAGGTCCCATCAGTTAGAAAAGATATAGCACACCTCGTCAGATCAGACCGAAAGTCTGTCCAAAGTTTGATGGCTGTAGCTTGAAAGCTCTAGGACGAGTTAGAGTTAGAAATTTTAGTCTCAGAAGAAAAAGAATAATAATAATAAAGATAGGTACATTTCCTGAAGAAAATGTGAGTGGTGCTTGCCGTGGCAAAATTCTGGGGAACATATATGATTATACTCCAAGCCAAAAGTAAAACGATCCAACTCCTGTGTCTCTACGATGTTCTGATGCGAAGATATTAGGCTTTGTTTACTCTGTTGCTAGGGTACTGTATTTGGTTGCTAGGGAAAAAATTGGCATCCCATAGTGATTACACTCTGAGTCACGAGTCAAACGGTCCAACCCCCGTGTCTCTACGATGTTCTGATGCTGAGATATAAGGCTTTGTTTACTCTGTTGCTAGGGTACTGTATTTGGTTGCTAGGGAAAAAAATGGCATCCCATAATGATTACACTCTGAGTCACGAGTCAAACGGTCCAACCCCCGTGTCTCTACGATGTTCTGATGCTGAGATATAAGGCTTTGTTTACTCTGTTGCTAGGGTACTGTATTTGGTTGCTAGGGAAAAAATTGGCATCCCATAATGATTACACTCTGAGTCACGAGTCAAACGGTCCAACCCCCGTGTCTCTACGATGTTCTGATGCGGAGATATAAGGCTTTGTTTACTCTGTTGCTAGGGTACTGTATTTGGTTGCTAGGGAAAAAATTGGCATCCCATAATGATTACACTCTGAGTCACGAGTCAAACGGTCCAACCCCCGTGTCTCTACGATGTTCTGATGCGGAGATATAAGGCTTTGTTTACTCTGTTGCTAGGGTACTGTATTTGGTTGCTAGGGAAAAAATTGGCATCCCATAATGATTACACTCCGAGTCACGAGTCACACGGTCCAACCCCCGTGTCTCTACGATGTTCTGATGCCGAGATATAAGGCTTTGTTTACTCTGTTGCTAGGGTACTGTATTTGGTTGCTAGGGAAAAAATTGGCATCCCATAATGATTACACTCTGAGTCATGAGTCAAACGGTCCAACCCCCGTGTCTCTACGATGTTCTGTTGCCGAGATATAAGGCTTTGTTTACTCTGTTGCTAGGGTACTGTATTTGGTTGCTAGGGAAAAAATTGGCATCCCATAATGATTACACTCTGAGTCACGAGTCAAACGGTCCAACCCCCGTGTCTCTACGATGTTCTGATGCGGAGATATAAGGCTTTGTTTACTCTGTTGCTAGGGTACTGTATTTGGTTGCTAGGGAAAAAATTGGCATCCCATAATGATTACACTCTGAGTCACGAGTCAAACGGTCCAACCCCCGTGTCTCTACGATGTTCTGATGCGGAGATATAATGCTTTGTTTACTCTGTTGCTAGGGTACTGTATTTGGTTGCTAGGGAAAAAATTGGCATCCCATAATGATTACACTCCGAGTCACGAGTCACACGGTCCAACCCCCGTGTCTCTACGATGTTCTGATGCCGAGATATAAGGCTTTGTTTACTCTGTTGCTAGGGTACTGTATTTGGTTGCTAGGGAAAAAATTGGCATCCCATAATGATTACACTCTGAGTCATGAGTCAAACGGTCCAACCCCCGTGTCTCTACGATGTTCTGTTGCCGAGATATAAGGCTTTGTTTACTCTGTTGCTAGGGTACTGTATTTGGTTGCTAGGGAAAAAATTGGCATCCCATAATGATTACACTCTGAGTCACGAGTCAAACGGTCCAACCCCCGTGTCTCTACGATGTTCTGATGCCGAGATATAACTGTTTGAATTTTAAGTTGCTAGGGTGCTCAAAAGTGGTTGCTAGGGGCGTGGCTTAATACCTATGTAAGGATCCTGAGAGACTGATTGGGTGCCTGAGTAAAATGAGCCCACCCCCATGTCTCTGTGACAGTGTGATGCAAAGATATCCATCTGGGCATTTTATAATGGCAGTCTATGGGAGATGTTGCTAGGGTGCCCAAAATTGTTGCTAGGGGCGTGGCTTAATAGCTCTGGGATGATCCTGAGAGACTGATTGGATGCCCGAGTGAAATGAGCCCACCCACTTATCTCTATGACACTGTAAAGCAAAGATATCCCATCTGGAACTGTTTTATTCCCTTATATGGGTATGTTTCCTGCCCCATTATAAGTCAATGGGAATTTTTGGGTGCCTCTTACACCCCAGGGGTACAACTTACACCCCATTGTGATCCATGTTCTTACAGAGCCTACCACCCTCTTCAAATGTTGTAACCCACATGTTTCTATAAAATCCTCTAGCGGAGCTATGACCTGTCAAAGTTGGGCGCAATGTTAAGTCAATGGGATTTTTCGGGTGGTTTTTTGCCCCCCTTTCAGAAATCCTGCACCCGATCCCTTATAAAAGTCATAGCACACCTCTCCTCAATAATCCGGTTGATTTGAGCCCTCTTTCGTGGGACTACGTTAAACCGTGCGGGACGAGTTACGCGCCGAAAAAGTGTCCAGAAAAAGAAGAATAATAATTATAAACTAGATAGGTACATTTCCTGAAGAAAATGTGAAGTGGTGCTTGCCGTGGCAAATTTCGGGGGACAATATATGATTATACTCCAAGCCAAAAGTAAAACAATTCAACCCACATGTCTCTACGATATTCTGATGTGAAGATATAAGGCTTTGTTTATTCGGTTGCTAGGGTACTGTATTTGGTTGCTAGGGAGAAAATTGGCATCCACTAGTGATTACACTCCGAGTCACGAGTCAAACGGTCAAACCCCCGTGTCTCTACGATGTTCTGATGCGGAGATATAAGGCTTTGTTTACTCTGTTGCTAGGGTACTGTATTTGGTTGCTAGGGAAAAAATTGGCATCCACTAGTGATTACACTCCGAGATACGAGTCAAACGGTCCAACCCCCGTGTCTCTGCGATGTTCTGATGTGGAGATAAAAGGCTTTGTTTACTCTGTTGCTAGGGTAATGTATTTGGTTGCTAGGGAGAAAATTGGCATCCACTAGTGATTACACTCCGAGTCACGAGTCAAACGGTCCAAACCCCGTGTCTCTACGATGTTCTGATGTGGCGATATAAGGGTTTGTTTACTCTGTTGCTAGGGTACTGTATTTGGTTGCTAGGGAAAAAATGGCATCCACTAGTGATTACCCTCCGAGTCATGAGTCAAACGGTCCAACCCCCGTGTCTCAACGATGTTCTGATGCGGAGATAAAAGGCTTTGTTTACTCTGTTGCTAGGGTACTGTATTTGGTTGCTAGGGGAAAAAATGGCATCCACTAGTGATTACCCTCCGAGTCACGAGTCAAACGGTCCAAACCCCGTGTCTCTACGATGTTCTGATGCGGAGATATAAGGCTTTGTTTACTCTGTTGCTAGGGTACTGTATTTGGTTGCTAGGGAAAAAAATTGCATCCACTAGTGATTACCCTCCGAGTCATGAGTCAAACGGTCCAACCCCCGTGTCTCTACGATGTTCTGATGCGGAGATATAAGGCTTTGTTTACTCTGTTGCTAGGGTACTGTATTTGGTTGCTAGGGGCGTGGCTTGGGAGTGGCCAATGATGTGCCCAGTGATTACACTCCGAGTCACAAGTAAAACGGTCCAACCCCCGTGTCTCTACGATGTTCTGATGCGGAGATATAAGGCTTTGTTTACTCTGTTGCTAGGGTACTGTATTTGGTTGCTAGGGGCGTGGCTTGGGAGTGGCCAATTATGTGCCCAGTGATTACACTCCGAGTCACAAGTAAAATGGTCCAACCCCCGTGTCTCTACGATGTTCTGATGCGGAGATATAAGGCTTTGTTTACTCTGTTGCTAGGGTACTGTATTTGGTTGCTAGGGGCGTGGCTTGGGAGTGGCCAATGATGTGCCCAGTGATTACACTTCGAGTCACAAGTAAAACGGTCCAAACCCCGTGTCTCTACGATGTTCTGATGCGGAGATATAAGGCTTTGTTTATTCGGTTGCTAGGGTGCTCAAATTTGGTTGCTAGGGGCGTGGCTTGGGAGAGGCCAATGATGTGCCCAATTGTTACACCCCTAGTCACAAGTAAAACGGTCCAACCCCCGTGTCTCTACAATGTTCTGATGCCGAGATATAACTGTTTGTATTTTATGTTGCTAGGGTGCTCAAAAGTGGTTGCTAGGGGCGTGGCTTAGTAAGTATGTAAGGATCCTGAGAGACTGATTGGATGCCTGAGTAAAATGAGCCCACCCCCATGTCTCTGTGACAGTGTGATGCAAAGATATCCATCTGGGCATTTTATAATGGCAGTCTATGGGAGATGTTGCTAGGGTGCCCAAAATTGTTGCTAGGGGCGTGGCTTAATAGCTCTGGGATGATCCTGAGAGACTGATTGGATGCCCGAGTGAAATGAGCCCACCCACTTATCTCTATGACACTGTAAAGCAAAGATATTCCATCTGGAACTGTTTTATTCCCTTATATGGGCATGTTTCCTGCCCCATTATAAGTCAATGGGAATTTTCGGGTGCCTCTTACACCCCAGGGGTACAACTTACACCCCATTGTGATCCATGTTCTTACAGAGCCTACCACCCTCTTCAAATGTTGTAACCCACATGTTTCTACAAAATCCTCTAGCGGAGCTATGACCTGTCAAAGTTGGGCGCAATGTTAAGTCAATGGGATTTTTCGGGTGGTTTTTTGCCCCCCTTTCAGAAATCCTGCACCCGATCCCTTATAAAAGTCATAGCACACCTCTCCTCAATAATCCGGTCGATTTGAGCCCTCGTTCGTGGGACTACGTTAAACCGTGCGGGACGAGTTACGCGCCGAAAAAGTGTCCAGAAAAAGAAGAATAATAATTATAAACTAGATAGGTACATTTCCTGAAGAAAATGTGAGTGGTGCTTGCCGTGGCAAAATTCTGGGGACCATATATGATTATACTCCAAGCCAAAAGTTAAACGATCCAACTCCCGTGTCTGTACGATGTTCTGATGTGGAGATATAAGGCTGGGTTTATCCGGTTGCTAGGGTACTGTCTTTGGTTGCTAGGGAAAAATTTGGCATCCCATAATGATTACACTCTGAGTCACGAGTCATACGGTCCATCCCCCGTGTCTCAACGATGTTCTGATGCAGAGATATAAGGCTTTGTTTATTCGGGTGCTAGGGTACTGTATTTGGTTGCTAGGGAAAATTTTGACATCCCATAGTGATTACCCTCCGAGTCACGAGTCAAACGGTCCAACCCCCTTGTCTCTACGATGTTCTGATGCGGAGATATAAGGCTTTGTTTACTCTGTTGCTAGGGTACTGTATTTGGTTGCTAGGGAAAAAATTGGCATCCCATAGTGATTACCCGCCGAGTCACGAGTCAAACGGTCCAACCCCCGTGTCTCTACGATGTTCTGATGCGGAGATATAAGGCTTTGTTTACTCTGTTGCTAGGGTACTGTATTTGGTTGCTAGGGAAAAAATTGGCATCCCATAATGATTACACTCTGAGTCACGAGTCAAACGGTCCAACCCCCATGTCTCTACGATGTTCTGATGCGGAGATATAAGGCTTTGTTTACTCTGTTGCTAGGGTACTGTATTTGGTTGCTAGGGAAAAAATTGGCATCCCATAATGATTACACTCTGAGTCACGAGTCAAACGGTCCAACCCCCGTGTCTCTACAATGTTCTGATGCTGAGATATAAGGCTTTGTTTACTCTGTTGCTAGGGTACTGTATTTGGTTGCTAGGGAAAAAATTGGCATCCCATAATGATTACACTCAGAGTCACGAGTCAAACGGTCCAACCCCCGTGTCTCTACGATGTTCTGATGCGGAGATATAAGGCTTTGTTTACTCTGTTGCTAGGGTACTGTATTTGGTTGCTAGGGAAAAAATTGGCATCCCATAATGATTACACTCAGAGTCACGAGTCAAACGGTCCAACCCCCGTGTCTCTACGATGTTCTGATGCGGAGATATAAGGCTTTGTTTACTCTGTTGCTAGGGTGCTGTATTTGGTTGCTAGGGAAAAAATTGGCATCCCATAATGATTACACTCTGAGTCACGAGTCAAACGGTCCAACCCCCGTGTCTCTAAGATGTTCTGATGCGGAGATATAAGGCTTTGTTTAGTCTGTTGCTAGGGTACTGTATTTGGTTGCTAGGGAAAAAATGGCATCCACTAGTGATTACCCTTCGAGTCACAAGTCAAACGGTCCAACCCCCGTGTCTCTATGATGTTCTGATGCGGAGATATAAGGCTTTGTTTACTCTGTTGCTAGGGTACTGTATTTGGTTGCTAGGGGCGGGGCTTGGGAGTGGCCAATGATGTGACCAGTTGTTACACTCCGAGTCACAAAGTAAAACGGTCCAACCCCCGTGTTTCTACGATGTTCTGATGCGAAGATATAAGGCTTTGTTTGTTTTGTTGCTAGGGTGCTCATATTTGGTTGCTAGGGGCGTGGCTTAATAACTCTGTAAAGATCCTGAGAGACCGATTGGATGCCTGAGTAAAATGAGCCCACCCCCATGTTTGTATGACACTGTGATGCAAAGATATCCATTTGGGCATTTTATAATGGCAGTCTATGGGAGATGTTGCTAGGGTGCCCAAAATGGTTGCTAGGGGCGTGGCTTAATAGCTCTGGGAAGTTCCTGAGAGACTGATTGGGTGCCTGACAAAAATAAGCCCACCCCCTTGTCCCTACGAAGCTGCAATGCGAAGATATCCCATCAGGAACATTTTTATTCCCTTATATGGGCGTGTTCCCTGTCCCATTGACTTTTCATTAGGGCACTTTTGGGAGCCTCTTACACCCCAGGGGTACAACTGACACCCCATTGTGATGTATGTTCTTACAGAGCCTACCACCGTCTTCAAATGTTATAACCCACATGTTTCTACAAAATCCTCGAGCGGAGCTATGACTCGTCAAAGTTGGGCGCAATGTTAAGTCAATGGGATTTTTCGGGTGGTTTTTCGCACCCCTTTCCGAAATCCTGCACCCGATCGCTTATAAAAGTCATAGCACACCTCTCCTCAATAAGCCGCTCGATTTGAGCCCTCTTTCATGGGTCTACGACAAACCGTGCGGGACGAGTTAGGTGCCGAAAAAACGTGCAGATGTAAGAATAAAATATAATAATAACTAGATAGGTACATTTCCTGAAGAAAATGTGAAGTGGTGCTTGCCGTGGCAAAATCCTCGGGACAATATATGATTATACTCCAACCCAAAAGTAAAACGTTCCAACCCCCGTGTCTCTATGAGGTTTTGATGCAGAGATATGAGGCTTTGTTTATGCGGTTGCTAGGGTACTGTATTTGGTTGCTATGGAAAAATTTGGCATCCACTAGTGATTACACTCAGAGTCACGAGTTAAACGGTCCAACCCCCATGTCTCTACGATGTTCTGATGCGGAGATATAAGGCTTTGTTTACTCTGTTGCTAGGGTACTGTATTTGGTTGCTAGGGAAAAAAATGGCATCCCATAATGATTACACTCTGAGTCACGAGTCAAACGGTCCAACCCCCGTGTCTCTACGATGTTCTGATGCGGAGATATAAGGCTTTGTTTACTCTGTTGCTAGGGTACTGTATTTGGTTGCTAGGGAAAAAATTGGCATCCCATAATGATTACACTCCGAGTCACGAGTCAAACGGTCCAACCCCCGTGTCTCTACGATGTTCTGATGCGGAGATATAAGGCTTTGTTTACTTTGTTGCTAGGGTACTGTATTTGGTTGCTAGGGAAAAAATTGGCATCCCATAATGATTACACTCCGAGTCACGAGTCAAACGGTCCAACCCCCGTGTCTCTACGATGTTCTGATGCGGAGATATAAGGCTTTGTTTACACTGTTGCTAGGGTACTGTATTTGGTTGCTAGGGAAAAAATTGGCATCCACTAGTGATTACACTCTGATTCACGAGTCAAACGGTCCAACCCCCGTGTCTCTACGATGTTCTGATGCGGAGATATAAGGCTTTGTTTACTCTGTTGCTAGGGTACTGTATTTGGTTGCTAGGGAAAAAATGGCATCCCATAATGGTTACACTCTGAGTCACGAGTCAAACGGTCCAACCCCCATGTCTCTACGATGTTCTGATGCGGAGATATAAGGCTTTGTTTACTCTGTTGCTAGGGTACTGTATTTGGTTGCTAGGGAAAAAATTGGCATCCCATAATGATTACACTCCGAGTCACGAGTCAAACGGTCCAACCCCCGTGTCTCTACGATGTTCTGATGCGGAGATATAAGGCTTTGTTTACTCTGTTGCTAGGGTACTGTATTTGGTTGCTAGGGAAAAAATTGGCATCCCATAATGATTACACTCTGAGTCACTAGTCAAACGGTCCAAGCCCCGTGTCTCTACGATGTTCTGGTGCGGAGATATAAGGCTTTGTTTACTCTGTTGCTAGGGTACTGTATTTGGTTGCTAGGGAAAAAATTGGCATCCCATAATGATTACACTCTAAGTCAGGAGTCAAACGGTCCAACCCCCGTGTCTCTACGATGTTCTGATGCGGAGATATAAGGCTTTGTTTACTCTGTTGCTAGGGTACTGTATTTGGTTGCTAGGGAAAAAATGGCATCCACTAGTGATTACACTCCGAGTCACGAGTCAAACGGTCCAACCCCCGTGTCTCTACAATGTTCTGATGCGGAGATATAAGGCTTTGTTTACTCTGTTGCTAGGGTACTGTATTTGGTTGCTAGGGAAAAAAATGGCATCCCATAATGATTACACTCTGAGTCACGAGTCAAACGGTCCAGCCCCTGTGTCTCTACGATGTTCTGATGCGGAGATATAAGGCTTTGTTTACTCTGTTGCTAGGGTACTGTATTTGGTTGCTAGGGAAAAAAATGGCATCCCATAATGATTACACTCTGAGTCACGAGTCAAACGGTCCAACCCCCGTGTCTCTACGATGTTCTGATGCTGAGATATAACTGTTTGAATTTTATGTTGCTAGGGTGCTCAAAAGTGGTTGCTAGGGGCGTGGCTTAATACCTATGTAAGGATCCTGAGAGACTGATTGGATGCCTGAGTAAAATGAGCCCACCCCCATGTCTCTATGACAGTGTGATGCAAAGATATCCATCTGGGCATTTTATAATGGCAGTCTATGGGAGATGTTGCTAGGGTGCCCAAAATTGTTGCTAGGGGCGTGGCTTAATAGCTCTGGGATGATCCTGAGAGACTGATTGGATGCCCGAGTAAAATGAGCCCACCCACTTATCTCTACGACACTGTAAAGCAAAGATATCCCATCTGGAACTGTTTTATTCCCTTATATGGGCATGTTTCCTGCCCCATTATAAGTCAATGGGAATTTTTGGGTGCCTCTTACACCCCAGGGGTACAACTTACACCCCATTGTGATCCATGTTCTTACAGAGCCTACCACCCTCTTCAAATGTTGTAACCCACATGTTTCTATAAAATCCTCGAGCGGAGCTATGACCTGTCAAAGTTGGGCGCAATGTTAAGTCAATGGGATTTTTCGGGTGGTTTTTCGCCCCCCTTTCAGAAATCCTGCACCCGATCTCTTATAAAAGTCATAGCACACCTCTCCTCAATAATCCGGTCGATTTGAGCCCTCTTTCGTGGGACTACGTTAAACCGTGCGGGACGAGTTACGCGCCGAAAAAGTGTCCAGAAAAAGAAGAATAATAACTAGATAGGTACATTTCCTGAAGAAAATGTGAGTGGTGCTTGCCGTGGCAAAATTCTGGGGAACATATATGATTATACTCTAAGCCAAAAGTAAAACGATCCAACTCCTGTGTCTCTACGATGTTCTGATGCGAAGATATTAGGCTTTGTTTACTCTGTTGCTAGGGTACTGTATTTGGTTGCTAGGGAAAAAATTGGCATCCCATAATGATTACACTCTGAGTCACGAGTCAAACAGTCCAACCCCCGTGTCTCTACGATGTTCTGATGCTGAGATATAAGGCTTTAATTACTCTGTTGCTAGGGTACTGTATTTGGTTGCTAGGGAAAAAATTGGCATCCCATAATGATTACACTCTGAGTCACGAGTCAAACGGTCCAACCCCCGTGCCTCTACGATGTTCTGATGCGGAGATATAAGGCTTTGTTTACTCTGTTGCTAGGGTACTGTATTTGGTTGCTAGGGAAAAAATTGGCATCCCATAATGATTACACTCTGAGTCACGAGTCAAACGGTCCAACCCCCGTGTTTCTACGATGTTCTGATGCGGAGATATAAGGCTTTGTTTACTCTGTTGCTAGGGTACTGTATTTGGTTGCTAGGGAAAAAATTGGCATCCCATAATGATTACACTCCGAGTCACGAGTCAAACGGTCCAACCCCCGTGTCTCTACGATGTTCTGATGCCGAGATATAAGGCTTTGTTTACTCTGTTGCTAGGGTACTGTATTTGGTTGCTAGGGAAAAAATTGGCATCCCATAATGATTACACTCTGAGTCATGAGTCAAACGGTCCAACCCCCGTGTCTCTACGATGTTCTGATGCCGAGATATAAGGCTTTGTTTACTCTGTTGCTAGGGTACTGTATTTGGTTGCTAGGGAAAAAATTGGCATCCCATAATGATTACACTCTGAGTCACGAGTCAAACAGTCCAACCCCCGTGTCTCTACGATGTTCTGATGCTGAGATATAAGGCTTTGTTTACTCTGTTGCTAGGGTACTGTATTTGGTTGCTAGGGAAAAAATTGGCATCCCATAATGATTACACTCTGAGTCAAGAGTCAAACGGTCCAACCCCCGTGCCTCTACGATGTTCTGATGCGGAGATATAAGGCTTTGTTTACTCTGTTGCTAGGGTACTGTATTTGGTTGCTAGGGAAAAAATTGGCATCCCATAATGATTACACTCTGAGTCACGAGTCAAACGGTCCAACCCCCGTGTCTCTACGATGTTCTGATGCGGAGATATAAGGCTTTGTTTACTCTGTTGCTAGGGTACTGTATTTGGTTGCTAGGGAAAAAATTGGCATCCCATAATGATTACACTCTGAGTCACGAGTCAAACGGTCCAACCCCCGTGTCTCTACGATGTTCTGATGCCGAGATATAAGGCTTTGTTTACTCTGTTGCTAGGGTACTGTATTTGGTTGCTAGGGAAAAAATTGGCATCCCATAATGATTACACTCTGAGTCATGAGTCAAACGGTCCAACCCCCGTGTCTCTACGATGTTCTGATGCCGAGATATAAGGCTTTGTTTACTCTGTTGCTAGGGTACTGTATTTGGTTGCTAGGGAAAAAATTGGCATCCCATAATGATTACACTCTGAGTCACGAGTCAAACGGTCCAACCCTCGTGTCTCTACGATGTTCTGATGCCGAGATATAACTGTTTGAATTTTAAGTTGCTAGGGTGCTCAAAAGTGGTTGCTAGGGGCGTGGCTTAATACCTATGTAAGGATCCTGAGAGACTGATTGGGTGCCTGAGTAAAATGAGCCCACCCCCATGTCTCTGTGACAGTGTGATGCAAAGATATCCATCTGGGCATTTTATAATGGCAGTCTATGGGAGATGTTGCTAGGCTGCCCAAAATTGTTGTTAGGGGCGTGGCTTAATAGCTCTGGGATGATCCTGAGAGACTGATTGGATGCCCGAGTGAAATGAGCCCACCCACTTATCTCTATGACACTGTAAAGCAAAGATATCCCATCTGGAACTGTTTTATTCCCTTATATGGGCATGTTTCCTGCCCCATTATAAGTCAATGGGAATATTTGGGTGCCTCTTACACCCCAGGGGTACAACTTACACCCCATTGTGATCCATGTTCTTACAGAGCCTACCACCCTCTTCAAATGTTGTAACCCACATGTTTCTATAAAATCCTCTAGCGGAGCTATGACCTGTCAAAGTTGGGCGCAATGTTAAGTCAATGGGATTTTTCGGGTGGTTTTTTGCCCCCCTTTCAGAAATCCTGCACCCGATCCCTTATAAAAGTCATAGCACACCTCTCCTCAATAATCCAGTCGATTTGAGCCCTCTTTTGTGGGACTACGTTAAACCGTGCGGGACGAGTTACGCGCCGAAAAAGTGTCCAGAAAAAGAAGAATAATAACTAGATAGGTACATTTCCTGAAGAAAATGTGAGTGGTGCTTGCCGTGGCAAATTTCAGGGGACAATTTATGATTATACTCCAAGCCAAAAGTAAAACGGTCCAACCCCCGTGTCTCTACGATGTTCGGAAGCAGAGATATAAGGCTTTGTTTACTCTGTTGCTAGGGTACTGTATTTGGTTGCTAGGGGAAAAAATGGCATCCACTAGTGATTACCCTCCGAGTCACGAGTCAAACGGTCCAACCCCCATGTCTTTACGATGTTCTGATGCGGAGTTATAAGGCTTTGTTTACTCTGTTGCTAGGGTACTGTATTTGGTTGCTAGGGGCGTGGCTTGGGAGTGGCCAATGATGTGCCTAGTGATTACACTCCGGGTCACAAGTAAAACGGTCCAACCCCCGTGTCTCTACGATGTTCTGATGTGGAGATATAAGGCTTTGTTTACTCTGTTGCTAGGGTACTGTATTTGGTTGCTAGGGGCGTGGCTTGGGAGTGGCCAATGATGTGCCTAGTGATTACACTCCGAGTCACAAGTAAAACGGTCCAACCCCCGTGTCTCTACAATGTTCTGATGCGGAGATATAAGGCTTTGTTTACTCTGTTGCTAGGGTACTGTATTTGGTTGCTAGGGGCGTGGCTTGGGAGTGGCCAATTATGTGCCCAGTGATTACACTCCGAGTCACAAGTAAAACGGTCCAACCCCCGTGTCTCTACGATGTTCTGATGCGGAGATATAAGGCTTTGTTTACTCTGTTGCTAGGGTACTGTATTTGGTTGCTAGGGGCGTGGCTTGGGAGTGGCCAATGATGTGCCCAGTGATTACACTCCGAGTCACAAGTAAAACGGTCCAAACCCCGTGTCTCTACGATGTTCTGATGCGGAGATATAAGGCTTTGTTTATTCGGTTGCTAGGGTGCTCAAATTTGGTTGCTAGGGGCGTGGCTTGGGAGTGGCCAATGATGTGCCCAATTGTTACACCCCTAGTCACAAGTAAAACGGTCCAACCCCCGTGTCTCTACGATGTTCTGATGCCGAGATATAACTGTTTGTATTTTATGTTGCTAGGGTGCTCAAAAGTGGTTGCTAGGGGCGTGGCTTAGTAAGTCTGTAAGGATCCTGAGAGACTGATTGGATGCCTGAGTAAAATGAGCCCACCCCCATGTCTCAATGACACTGTGGTGCAAAGATATCCATCCGGGCATTTTATAATGGCAGTCTATGGTATAGGTTGCTAGGGTGCCCAAAATGGTTGCTATGGTAACCTTACACCCCATTGTGGGGGACGTCCTGACAGAGTCTAGCACCCTCTTCAAATTTAGTAACCCACATGTTTCTATGAAATCCTGGCTCGGACCTATGACCCGTCAAAATTTTTGCAATGGTAAGTCTATGGGATTTTGCCCCATTGACTTTTCATTGGGGCACTTTTGGGCACCTCTTACACCCCAGGGGTACAACTTACACCCCATTGTGATCCATGTTCTTACAGAGCCTACCACCCTCTTCAAATGTTGTAACCCACATGTTTCTACAAAATCCTCGAGCGGAGCTATGACTCGTCAAAGTTGGGCGCAATGTTAAGTCAATGGGATTTTTTGGGTGGTTTTTCGCCCCCCTTTCGGAAATCCTTCACCCGATCGCTTATAAAAGTCATAGCACACCTCTCCTCAATAAGCCGGTCGATTTGAGCCCTAATTTATGGGTCTACGACAAAGCGTGCGGGACGAGTTACGCGCCGAAAAAGTGTCCAGAAAAAGAATAATAATAACTAGATAGGTACATTTCCTGAAGAAAATGTGAAGTGGTGCTTGCCGTGTCAAAATACCCGGGACAATATATGATTATACTCCAACCCAAAAGTAAAATGGTCCAACCCCCGTGTCTCTACGATGTTCTGATGCGGAGATATAAGGCTTTGTTTACTCTGTTGCTAGGGTACTGTATTTGGTTGCTAGGGAAAAAAATGGCATCCACTAGTGATTACCCTCCGAGTCATGAGTCAAACGGTCCAACCCCCATGTCTCTACGATGTTCTGATGTGGAGATATAAGGCTTTGTTTACTCTGTTGCTAGGGTACTGTATTTGGTTGCTAGGGGCGTGGCTTGGGAGTGGCCAATTATGTGCCCAGTGATTACACTCCGAGTCACAAGTGAAACGGTCCAACCCCCGTGTCTCTACGATGTTCTGATGCGGAGATATAAGGCTTTGTTTATTCGGTTGCTAGGGTGCTCAAATTTGGTTGCTAGGGGCGTGGCTTGGGAGTGGCCAATGATGTGCCCAATTGTTACACCCCTAGTCACAAGTAAAACGGTCCAAACCCCGTGTCTCTACGATGTTCTGATGCGGAGATATAAGGCTTTGTTTATTCGGTTGCTAGGGTGCTCAAATTTGGTTGCTAGGGGCGTGGCTTGGGAGTGGCCAATGATGTGCCCAATTGTTACACCCCTAGTCACAAGTAAAACGGTCCAACCCCCGTGTCTCTACGATGTTCTGATGCCGAGATATAACTGTTTGTATTTTATGTTGCTAGGGTGCTCAAAAGTGGTTGCTAGGGGCGTGGCTTACTAAGTCTGTAAGGATCCTGAGAGACTGATTGGATGCCTGAGTAAAATGAGCCCACCCCCATGTCTCTATGACACTGTGGTGCAAAGATATCCATCCGGGCATTTTATAATGGCAGTCTATGGTATAGGTTGCTAGGGTGCCCAAAATGGTTGCTATGGTAACCTTACACCCCATTGTGGGGGACGTCCTGACAGAGTCTAGCACCCTCTTCAAATTTAGTGACCCACATGTTTCTATGAAATCCTGGCTCGGACCTATGACCCGTCAAAATTTTTGCAATGGTAAGTCTATGGGATTTTGCCCCATTGACTTTTCATTGGGGCACTTTTGGGCACCTCTTACACCCCAGGGGTACAACTTACACCCCATTGTGATCCATGTTCTTACAGAGCCTACCACCCTCTTCAAATGTTGTAACCCACATGTTTCTACAAAATCCTCGAGCGGAGCTATGACCCGTCAAAGTTGGGCGCAATGTTAAGTCAATGGGATTTTTTGGGTGGTTTTTCGCCCCCCTTTCGGAAATCCTGCACCCGATCGCTTATAAAAGTCATAGCACACCTCTCCTCAATAAGCCGGTCGATTTGAGCCCTAATTTATAGGTCTACGACAAAGCGTGCGGGACGAGTTACGCGCCGAAAAAGTGTCCAGAAAAAGAAGAATAATAATAATAACTAGATAGGTACATTTCCTGAAGAAAATGTGAGTGGTGCTTGCCGTGGCAAAATTCTGGGGACCATATATGATTATACTCCAAGCCAAAAGTTAAACGATCCAACTCCCGTGTCTGTACGATGTTCTGATGTGGAGATATAAGGCTGTGTTTATCCGGTTGCTAGGGTACTGTATTTGGTTGCTAGGGAAAAATTTGGCATCCCATAATGATTACACTCTGAGTCACGAGTCATACGGTCCAACCCCCGTGTCTCAACGATGTTCTGGTGCAGAGATATAAGGCTTTGTTTATTCGGTTGCTAGGGTACTGTATTTGGTTGCTAGGGAAAATTTTGACATCCCATAATGATTACACTCTGAGTCACGAGTCAAACGGTCCAACCCCCGTGTCTCTACGATGTTCTGATGCGGAGATATAAGGCTTTGTTTACCCTGTTGCTAGGGTACTGTATTTGGTTGCTAGGGAAAAAATTGGCATCCCATAATGATTACACTCTGAGTCACGAGTCAAACGGTCCAACCCCCATGTCTCTACGATGTTCTGATGCTGAGATATAAGGCTTTGTTTACTCTGTTGCTAGGGTACTATATTTGGTTGCTAGGGAAAAAATTGGCATCCCATAATGATTACAATCTGAGTAACGAGTCAAACGGTCCAACCCCCGTGTCTCTACGATGTTCTGATGCTGAGATATAAGGCTTTGTTTACTCTGTTGCTAGGGTACTATATTTGGTTGCTAGGGAAAAAATTGGCATCCCATAATGATTACACTCTGAGTCACGAGTCAAACGGTCCAACCCCCATGTCTCTACGATGTTCTGATGCGGAGATATAAGGCTTTGTTTACTCTGTTGCTAGGGTACTGTATTTGGTTGCTAGGGAAAAATTGGCATCCCATAATGATTTCACTCCGAGTCACGAGTCAAACGGTCCAACCCCCATGTCTCTACGATGTTCTGATGCGGAGATATAAGGCTTTGTTTACTCTGTTGCTAGGGTACTGTATTTGGTTGCTAGGGAAAAAAATGGCATCCACTAGTGATTACCCTCCGAGTCACGAGTCAAACGGTCCAAACCCCGTGTCTCTACGATGTTCTGATGCGGAGATATAAGGCTTTGTTTACTCTGTTGCTAGGGTACTGTATTTGGTTGCTAGGGAAAAAAATGGCATCCACTAGTGATTACCCTCCGAGTCACGAGTCAAACGGTCCAACCCCCGTGTCTCTACGATGTTCTGATGCGGAGATATAAGGCTTTGTTTACTCTGTTGCTAGGGTACTGTATTTGGTTGCTAGGGAAAAAAATTGCATCCACTAGTGATTACCCTCCGAGTCATGAGTCAAACGGTCCAACCCCCGTGTCTCTACGATGTTCTGATGTGGAGATATAAGGCTTTGTTTACTCTGTTGCTAAGGTACTGTATTTGGTTGCTAGGGGCGTGGCTTGGGAGTGGCCAATGATGTGCCCAGTGATTACACTCCGAGTCACAAGTAAAACGGTCCAACCCCCGTGTCTCTACGATGTTCTGATGCAGAGATATAAGGCTTTGTTTACTCTGTTGCTAGGGTACTGTATTTGGTTGCTAGGGGCGTGGCTTGGGAGTGGCCAATTATGTGCCCAGTGATTACACTCCGAGTCACAAGTAAAACGGTCCAAACCCCGTGTCTCTACGATGTTCTGATGCGGAGATATAAGGCTTTGTTTATTCGGTTGCTAGGGTGCTCAAATTTGGTTGCTAGGGGCGTGGCTTGGGAGTGGCCAATGATGTGCCCAATTGTTACACCCCTAGTCACAAGTAAAACGGTCCAACCCCCGTGTCTCTACGATGTTCTGATGCCGAGATATAACTGTTTGTATTTTATGTTGCTAGGGTGCTCAAAAGTGGTTGCTAGGGGCGTGGCTTAGTAAGTCTGTAAGGATCCTGAGAGACTGATTGGATGCCTGAGTAAAATGAGCCCACCCCCATGTCTCTATGACACTGTGGTGCAAAGATATCCATCCGGGCATTTTATAATGGCAGTCTATGGTATAGGTTGCCCAAAATGGTTGCTATGGTAACCTTACACCCCATTGTGGGGGACGTCCTGACAGAGTCTAGCACCCTCTTCAAATTTAGTAACCCACATGTTTCTATGAAATCCTGGCTCGGACCTATGACCCGTCAAAATTTTTGCAATGTAAGTCTATGGGATTTTGCCCCATTGACTTTTCATTGGGGCACTTTTGGGCACCTCTTACACCCCAGGGGTACAACTTACACCCCATTGTGATCCATGTTCTTACAGAGCCTACCACCCTCTTCAAATGTTGTAACCCACATGTTTCTACAAAATCCTCGAGCGGAGCTATGACTCGTCAAAGTTGGGCGCAATGTTAAGTCAATGGGATTTTTTGGGTGGTTTTTCGCCCCCCTTTCGGAAATCCTGCACCCGATCGCTTATAAAAGTCATAGCACACCTCTCCTCAATAAGCCGGTCGATTTGAGCCCTAATTTATGGGTCTACGACAAAGCGTGCGGGACGAGTTACGCGCCGAAAAAGTGTCCAGAAAAAGAAGAATAATAATAATATCTTTGAGCAATAATAATAGTGATGCTTTGCATAAATGCAAGCACCACTAATAATAAGTATGAGCAATAGTAATAGTGATGCCTTGCATAAATGCAAGCACCACTAATAATAAGTATGAGCAATAGTAATAGTGATGCCTTGCATAAATGCAAGCACCACTAATAAGTTTAAAAGCAATAACAATATGTTGGCTTTTTCAAGCCAACATAACTAGATAGTAAAGTTTGAAGACAAACTTTATGTTGGCTTGAGAAAGTGTAGCCGGAACGTTTAAAACGGTTTGACATAAGTTTAGTTTATCTGGCTGTTAGTATGTTTAAGTATGAAGGTAGCATGATTTACCATAAAGCTAGCATGATGCTAGCATGATTAGCATGAAGCTAGCATGATGCTAGCATGATTAGCATGAAGCTAGCATGATGCTAGCATGATTAGCATGAAGTTAGCATGATTAGCATGAAGCTAGCATGAAGTTAGCATGATTAGCAAGAAGCTAGCATGATGCTAGCATGATTAGCATGAAGCTAGCATGATGCTAGCATTATTAGCATGAAGCTAGCATGATGCTAGCATGATTAGCATGAAGCTAGCATGATGCTAGCATGATTAGCATGAAGCTAGCATGATGCTAGCATGATTAGCATGAAGCTAGCATGATGCTAGCATGATTAGCATGAAGCTAGCATGATGCTAGCATGATTAGCATGAAGCTAGCATGATTAGCATGAAGCTAGCATGATGCTAGCATGATTAGCATGAAGCTAACATGATGTTAGCATGATTAGCATGAAGCTAGCATGATGCTAGCATGATTAGCATGAAGCTAGCATGATGCTAGCATGATTAGCATGAAGCTAACATGATGATAGCATGATTAGCATGATGCTAGCATGATTAGCATGAAGCTAGCATGATGTTAGCATGATTAGCATGAAGCTAGCATGATGCTAGCATGATTAGCATGAAGCTAGCATGATGCTAGCATGATTAGCATGAAGCTAACATGATGCTAGCATGATTAGCATGAAGCTAGCATGAAGCTAGCATGATTAGCATGAAGTTAGCATGAAGCTAGCATGATGCTAGCATGATTAGCATGAAGCTAGCATGATGCTAGCATGATTAGCATGAAGCTAGCATGATGCTAGCATGATTAGCATGAAGCTAGCATGAAGCTAGCATGATTAGCATGAAGCTAGCATGATGCTAGCATGATTAGCATGAAGCTAGCATGATGCTAGCATGATTAGCATGAAGCTAGCATGATGCTAGCATGATTAGCATGAAGCTAGCATGATGCTAACATGATTAGCATGAAGCTAGCATGATGCTAGCATGATTAGCATGAAGCTAACATGATGATAACATGATTAGCATGATGCTAGCATGATTAGCATGAAGCTAGCATGATGCTAGCATGATGCTAGCATGATTAGCATGAAGCTAGCATGATGCTAGCATGATTAGCATGAAGCTAGCATGATGCTAGCATGAAGCTAGCATGATGCTAGCATGATTAGCATGAAGCTAGCATGATGCTAGCATGATTAGCATGAAGCTAGCATGATGCTAGCATGATTAGCATGAAGCTAGCATGAAGCTAACATGATTAGCATGACGTTAGCATGAAGCTAGCATGATGCTAGCATGATTAGCATGAAGCTAGCATGATGCTAGCATGATTAGCATGAAGCTAGCATGATGCTAGCATGATTAGCATGAAGCTAGCATGAAGTTAGCATGATTAACATGAAGCTAGCATGAAGTTAGCATGATTAGCATGAAGCTAGCATGATTAGCATGAAGCTAGCATGAAGCTAGCATGATTAGCAGGAAGCTAGCATGAAGCTAACATGTATTGCGTTGCTAGGGTACTAAGTTTGGATGCTAGTGAGAAAATTGGCATCCCATAATGATCACCCTTCAAGCCACAAGTAAAACGGTCCAACCCCTGTGTCTCTACGATGTTCAGATCCAGAGATATAAGGCTTTGTTTATTATGTTGCTAGGGTCTTCATATTTTGTTGCTAGGGGCGTGGCTTAATACCTCAATAAGAATCCTAAGAGACTGATTGGATGCCTGAGTAAAATGAGCCCACCCCTATGTCTCTATGACACTCTGGTGCAAAGATATCCATCTGGGCTTTTTATAATGGTAGTCTATGGGAGATGTTGCTAGGGTACCCAAAATTGTTGCTAGGGGCGTGGCTTAATAGCTCTGGGGTGATCCTAAGAGACTGATTGGATGCTTGAGTAAAATGAGCCCACCCCCATGTCTCTAAGACACTCTAAAGTGAAGATATTCAATCTGGGACGCTTTTATTCCCTTTTATGGGCATGTTTCCTGCCCCATTATAAGTCAATGTGAACTTTTGGGGGCCTCTTACACCCCAGGGGTACAGCTTACACCCCATTGTGAGGTATGTTCTTACACAGCCTGTCAGCCTCCTTAAATGTGGTAAGCCACAAGTTTCTACAAGTTTCTCACTCGCAGCTATGACCCGTCAAAGTTTGTCTCAATGTTAAGTCAATGGAAATTTTGGGGTGTTTCAGCGCCCCGTTTAGGAATTCGGAAGGTCCCATCAGTTAGAAAAGATATAGCACACCTCGTCAGATCAGACCGAAAGTCTGTCCAAAGTTTGATGGCTGTAGCTTGAAAGCTCTAGGACGAGTTAGAGTTAGAAATTTTAGTCTCAGAAGAAAAAGAATAATAATAATAACTAGATAGGTACATTTCCTGAAGAAAATGTGAGTGGTGCTTGCCGTGGCAAAATTCTGGGGAACATATATGATTATACTCCAAGCCAAAAGTAAAACAATCCAACTCCCGTGTCTCTACGATGTTCTGATGCGAAGATATTAGGCTTTGTTTACTCTGTTGCTAGGGTACCGTATTTGGTTGCTAGGGAAAAAAATGGCATCCCATAGTGATTACACTCTGAGTCACGAGTCAAACGGTCCAACCCTCGTGTCTCTACGATGTTCTGATGCGGAGATATAAGGCTTTGTTTACTCTGTTGCTAGGGTACTGTATTTGGTTGCTAGGGAAAAAAATGGCATCCACTAGTGATTACCCTCCGAGTCACGAGTCAAACGGTCCAAACCCCATGTCTCTACGATGTTCTGATGCGGAGATATAAGGCTTTGTTTACTCTGTTGCTAGGGTACTGTATTTGGTTGCTAGGGAAAAAAATGGCATCCACTAGTGATTACCCTCCGAGTCATGAGTCAAACGGTCCAACCCCCATGTCTCTACGATGTTCTGATGTGGAGATATAAGGCTTTGTTTACTCTGTTGCTAGGGTACTGTATTTGGTTGCTAGGGGCGTGGCTTGGGAGTGGCCAATGATGTGCTCAGTGATTACACTCCGAGTCACAAGTAAAACGGTCCAACCCCCGTGTCTCTACGATGTTCTGATGCGGAGATATAAGGCTTTGTTTACTCTGTTGCTAGGGTACTGTATTTGGTTGCTAGGGGCGTGGCTTGGGAGTGGCCAATTATGTGCCCAGTGATTACACTCCGAGTCACAAGTAAAACGGTCCAACCCCCGTGTCTCTACGATGTTCTGATGCGGAGATATAAGGCTTTGTTTACTCTGTTGCTAGGGTACTGTATTTGGTTGCTAGGGGCGTGGCTTGGGAGTGGCCAATGATGTGCCCAGTGATTACACTCCGAGTCACAAGTAAAACGGTCCAAACCCCGTGTCTCTACGATGTTCTGATGCGGAGATATAAGGCTTTGTTTATTCGGTTGCTAGGGTGCTCAAATTTGGTTGCTAGGGGCGTGGCTTGGGAGTGGCCAATGATGTGCCCAATTGTTACACCCCTAGTCACAAGTAAAACGGTCCAACCCCCGTGTCTCTACGATGTTCTGATGCCGAGATATAACTGTTTGTATTTTATGTTGCTAGGGTGCTCAAAAGTGGTTGCTAGGGGCGTGGCTTAGTAAGTCTGTAAGGATCCTGAGAGACTGATTGGATGCCTGAGTAAAATGAGCCCACCCCCATGTCTCTATGACACTGTGGTGCAAAGATATCCATCCGGGCATTTTATAATGGCAGTCTATGGTATAGGTTGCCCAAAATGGTTGCTATGGTAACCTTACACCCCATTGTGGGGGACGTCCTGACAGAGTCTAGCACCCTCTTCAAATTTAGTAACCCACATGTTTCTATGAAATCCTGGCTCGGACCTATGACCCGTCAAAATTTTTGCAATGTAAGTCTATGGGATTTTGCCCCATTGACTTTTCATTGGGGCACTTTTGGGCACCTCTTACACCCCAGGGGTACAACTTACACCCCATTGTGATCCATGTTCTTACAGAGCCTACCACCCTCTTCAAATGTTGTAACCCACATGTTTCTACAAAATCCTCGAGCGGAGCTATGACTCGTCAAAGTTGGGCGCAATGTTAAGTCAATGGGATTTTTTGGGTGGTTTTTCGCCCCCCTTTCGGAAATCCTGCACCCGATCGCTTATAAAAGTCATAGCACACCTCTCCTCAATAAGCCGGTCGATTTGAGCCCTAATTTATGGGTCTACGACAAAGCGTGCGGGACGAGTTACGCGCCGAAAAAGTGTCCAGAAAAAGAAGAATAATAATAATATCTTTGAGCAATAATAATAGTGATGCTTTGCATAAATGCAAGCACCACTAATAATAAGTATGAGCAATAGTAATAGTGATGCCTTGCATAAATGCAAGCACCACTAATAATAAGTATGAGCAATAGTAATAGTGATGCCTTGCATAAATGCAAGCACCACTAATAAGTTTAAAAGCAATAACAATATGTTGGCTTTTTCAAGCCAACATAACTAGATAGTAAAGTTTGAAGACAAACTTTATGTTGGCTTGAGAAAGTGTAGCCGGAACGTTTAAAACGGTTTGACATAAGTTTAGTTTATCTGGCTGTTAGTATGTTTAAGTATGAAGGTAGCATGATTTACCATAAAGCTAGCATGATGCTAGCATGATTAGCATGAAGCTAGCATGATGCTAGCATGATTAGCATGAAGCTAGCATGATGCTAGCATGATTAGCATGAAGTTAGCATGATTAGCATGAAGCTAGCATGAAGTTAGCATGATTAGCATGAAGCTAGCATGATGCTAGCATGATTAGCATGAAGCTAGCATGATGCTAGCATTATTAGCATGAAGCTAGCATGATGCTAGCATGATTAGCATGAAGCTAGCATGATGCTAGCATGATTAGCATGAAGCTAGCATGATGTTAGCATGATTAGCATGAAGCTAGCATGATTAGCATGAAGCTAGCATGATGCTAGCATGATTAGCATGAAGCTAACATGATGTTAGCATGATTAGCATGAAGCTAGCATGATGCTAGCATGATTAGCATGAAGCTAGCATGATGCTAGCATGATTAGCATGAAGCTAACATGATGATAGCATGATTAGCATGATGCTAGCATGATTAGCATGAAGCTAGCATGATGTTAGCATGATTAGCATGAAGCTAGCATGATGCTAGCATGATTAGCATGAAGCTAGCATGATGCTAGCATGATTAGCATGAAGCTAACATGATGCTAGCATGATTAGCATGAAGCTAGCATGAAGCTAGCATGATTAGCATGAAGTTAGCATGAAGCTAGCATGATGCTAGCATGATTAGCATGAAGCTAGCATGATGCTAGCATGATTAGCATGAAGCTAGCATGATGCTAGCATGATTAGCATGAAGCTAGCATGAAGCTAGCATGATTAGCATGAAGCTAGCATGATGCTAGCATGATTAGCATGAAGCTAGCATGATGCTAGCATGATTAGCATGAAGCTAGCATGATGCTAGCATGATTAGCATGAAGCTAGCATGATGCTAACATGATTAGCATGAAGCTAGCATGATGCTAGCATGATTAGCATGAAGCTAACATGATGATAACATGATTAGCATGATGCTAGCATGATTAGCATGAAGCTAGCATGATGCTAGCATGATGCTAGCATGATTAGCATGAAGCTAGCATGATGCTAGCATGATTAGCATGAAGCTAGCATGATGCTAGCATGAAGCTAGCATGATGCTAGCATGATTAGCATGAAGCTAGCATGATGCTAGCATGATTAGCATGAAGCTAGCATGATGCTAGCATGATTAGCATGAAGCTAGCATGAAGCTAACATGATTAGCATGACGTTAGCATGAAGCTAGCATGATGCTAGCATGATTAGCATGAAGCTAGCATGATGCTAGCATGATTAGCATGAAGCTAGCATGATGCTAGCATGATTAGCATGAAGCTAGCATGAAGTTAGCATGATTAACATGAAGCTAGCATGAAGTTAGCATGATTAGCATGAAGCTAGCATGATTAGCATGAAGCTAGCATGAAGCTAGCATGATTAGCAGGAAGCTAGCATGAAGCTAACATGTATTGCGTTGCTAGGGTACTAAGTTTGGATGCTAGTGAGAAAATTGGCATCCCATAATGATCACCCTTCAAGCCACAAGTAAAACGGTCCAACCCCTGTGTCTCTACGATGTTCAGATCCAGAGATATAAGGCTTTGTTTATTATGTTGCTAGGGTCTTCATATTTTGTTGCTAGGGGCGTGGCTTAATACCTCAATAAGAATCCTAAGAGACTGATTGGATGCCTGAGTAAAATGAGCCCACCCCTATGTCTCTATGACACTCTGGTGCAAAGATATCCATCTGGGCTTTTTATAATGGTAGTCTATGGGAGATGTTGCTAGGGTACCCAAAATTGTTGCTAGGGGCGTGGCTTAATAGCTCTGGGGTGATCCTAAGAGACTGATTGGATGCTTGAGTAAAATGAGCCCACCCCCATGTCTCTAAGACACTCTAAAGTGAAGATATTCAATCTGGGACGCTTTTATTCCCTTTTATGGGCATGTTTCCTGCCCCATTATAAGTCAATGTGAACTTTTGGGGGCCTCTTACACCCCAGGGGTACAGCTTACACCCCATTGTGAGGTATGTTCTTACACAGCCTGTCAGCCTCCTTAAATGTGGTAAGCCACAAGTTTCTACAAGTTTCTCACTCGCAGCTATGACCCGTCAAAGTTTGTCTCAATGTTAAGTCAATGGAAATTTTGGGGTGTTTCAGCGCCCCGTTTAGGAATTCGGAAGGTCCCATCAGTTAGAAAAGATATAGCACACCTCGTCAGATCAGACCGAAAGTCTGTCCAAAGTTTGATGGCTGTAGCTTGAAAGCTCTAGGACGAGTTAGAGTTAGAAATTTTAGTCTCAGAAGAAAAAGAATAATAATAATAACTAGATAGGTACATTTCCTGAAGAAAATGTGAGTGGTGCTTGCCGTGGCAAAATTCTGGGGAACATATATGATTATACTCCAAGCCAAAAGTAAAACAATCCAACTCCCGTGTCTCTACGATGTTCTGATGCGAAGATATTAGGCTTTGTTTACTCTGTTGCTAGGGTACCGTATTTGGTTGCTAGGGAAAAAAATGGCATCCCATAGTGATTACACTCTGAGTCACGAGTCAAACGGTCCAACCCTCGTGTCTCTACGATGTTCTGATGCGGAGATATAAGGCTTTGTTTACTCTGTTGCTAGGGTACTGTATTTGGTTGCTAGGGAAAAAAATGGCATCCACTAGTGATTACCCTCCGAGTCACGAGTCAAACGGTCCAAACCCCATGTCTCTACGATGTTCTGATGCGGAGATATAAGGCTTTGTTTACTCTGTTGCTAGGGTACTGTATTTGGTTGCTAGGGAAAAAAATGGCATCCACTAGTGATTACCCTCCGAGTCATGAGTCAAACGGTCCAACCCCCATGTCTCTACGATGTTCTGATGTGGAGATATAAGGCTTTGTTTACTCTGTTGCTAGGGTACTGTATTTGGTTGCTAGGGGCGTGGCTTGGGAGTGGCCAATGATGTGCTCAGTGATTACACTCCGAGTCACAAGTAAAACGGTCCAACCCCCGTGTCTCTACGATGTTCTGATGCGGAGATATAAGGCTTTGTTTACTCTGTTGCTAGGGTACTGTATTTGGTTGCTAGGGGCGTGGCTTGGGAGTGGCCAATTATGTGCCCAGTGATTACACTCCGAGTCACAAGTAAAACGGTCCAACCCCCGTGTCTCTACGATGTTCTGATGCGGAGATATAAGGCTTTGTTTACTCTGTTGCTAGGGTACTGTATTTGGTTGCTAGGGGCGTGGCTTGGGAGTGGCCAATGATGTGCCCAGTGATTACACTCCGAGTCACAAGTAAAACGGTCCAAACCCCGTGTCTCTACGATGTTCTGATGCGGAGATATAAGGCTTTGTTTATTCGGTTGCTAGGGTGCTCAAATTTGGTTGCTAGGGGCGTGGCTTGGGAGTGGCCAATGATGTGCCCAATTGTTACACCCCTAGTCACAAGTAAAACGGTCCAACCCCCGTGTCTCTACGATGTTCTGATGCCGAGATATAACTGTTTGTATTTTATGTTGCTAGGGTGCTCAAAAGTGGTTGCTAGGGGCGTGGCTTAGTAAGTCTGTAAGGATCCTGAGAGACTGATTGGATGCCTGAGTAAAATGAGCCCACCCCCATGTCTCTATGACACTGTGGTGCAAAGATATCCATCCGGGCATTTTATAATGGCAGTCTATGGTATAGGTCGCTAGGGTGCCCAAAATGGTTGCTATGGTAACCTTACACCCCATTGTGGGGGACGTCCTGACAGAGTCTAGCACCCTCTTCAAATTTAGTAACCCACATGTTTCTATGAAATCCTGGCTCGGACCTATGACCCGTCAAAATTTTTGCAATGGTAAGTCTATGGGATTTTGCCCCATTGACTTTTCATTGGGGCACTTTTGGGCACCTCTTACACCCCAGGGGTACAACTTACACCCCATTGTGATCCATGTTCTTACAGAGCCTACCACCCTCTTCAAATGTTGTAACCCACATGTTTCTACAAAATCCTCGAGCGGAGCTATGACTCGTCAAATTTGGGCGCAATGTTAAGTCAATGGGATTTTTTGGGTGGTTTTTCGCCCCCCTTTCGGAAATCCTGCACCCGATCGCTTATAAAAGTCATAGCACACCTCTCCTCAATAAGCCGGTCGATTTGAGCCCTAATTTATGGGTCTACGACAAAGCGTGCGGGACGAGTTACGCGCCGAAAAAGTGTCCAGAAAAAGAATAATAATAATAATAATAACTAGATAGGTACATTTCCTGAAGAAAATGTGAGTGGTGCTTGCCGTGGCAAATTTCGGGGGACAATTTATGATTATACCCCAAAACAAAAGTAAAACGGTCCAACCCCTGTGTCTCTACGATGTTCTGATGCAGAGATATAAGGCTTTGTTTATTTTGTTGCTAGGGTACTGTATTTGGTTGCTAGGGGCGTGGCTTGGGAGTGGCCAATGATGTGCCCAGTGATTACACTTCAAGTCACAAGTAAAACGGTCCAACCCCCATGTCTCTACGATGTTCTGAAGGCGAGATATAAGGCTTTGTTTACTCTGTTGCTAGGGTAATGTATTTGGTTGCTAGGGAGAAAATTGGTATCCAATAGTGATTACACTCCGAGTCACGAGTCTACCGGTCCAACCCCCGTGTCTCTACGATTTTCTGATGCCGAGATATAAGGCTTTGTTTACTCTGTTGCTAGGGTAATGTATTTGGTTGCTAGGGAGAAAATTGGCATCCACTAGTGATTACACTCCGAGTCACGAGTCTAACGGTCCAACCCCCGTGTCTTTACGATGTTCTGATGCCGAGATATAAGGCTTTGTTTACTCTGTTGCTAGGGTAATGTATTTGGTTGCTAGGGAGAAAATTGGCATCCACTAGTGATTACACTCCGAGTCACGAGTCAAACGGTCCAAACCCCGTGTCTCTACGATGTTCTGATGCGGAGATATAAGGCTTTGTTTACTCTGTTGCTAGGGTAATGTATTTGGTTGCTAAGGAAAAAAATGGCATCCACTAGTGATTACCCTCCGAGTCATGAGTCAAACGGTCCAACCCCCGTGTCTCTACGATGTTTTGATGCGGAGATATAAGGCTTTGTTTACTCTGTTGCTAGGGTACTATATTTGGTTGCTAAGGAAAAAAATGGCATCCACTAGTGATAACCCTCCGAGTCACGAGTCAAACGATCCAAACCCCGTGTCTCTACGATGTTCTGATGCGGAGATATAAGGCTTTGTTTACTCTGTTGCTAGGGTACTGTATTTGGTTGCTAGGGAAAAAAATGGCATCCACTAGTGATTACCCTCCGAGTCACGAGTCAAACGGTCCAAACCCCGTGTCTCTACGATGTTCTGATGCGGAGATATAAGGCTTTGTTTACTCTGTTGCTAGGGTACTGTATTTGGTTGCTAGGGAAAAAAATGGCATCCACTAGTGATTACCCTCCGAGTCACGAGTCAAACGGTCCAACCCCCGTGTCTCTACGATGTTCTGATGCGGAGATATAAGGCTTTGTTTACTCTGTTGCTAGGGTACTGTATTTGGTTGCTAGGGAAAAAAATTGCATCCACTAGTGATTACCCTCCGAGTCATGAGTCAAACGGTCCAACCCCCGTGTCTCTACGATGTTCTGATGCGGAGATATAAGGCTTTGTTTACTCTGTTGCTAGGGTACTGTATTTGGTTGCTAGGGAAAAAAATGGCATCCACTAGTGATTACCCTCCGAGTCACGAGACAAACGGTCCAAACCCCATGTCTCTACGATGTTCTGATGCGGAGATATAAGGCTTTGTTTACTCTGTTGCTAGGGTACTGTATTTGGTTGCTAGGGGAAAAATGGCATCCACTAGTGATTACCCTCCGAGTCACGAGTCAAACGGTCCAACCCCCATGTCTTTACGATGTTCTGATGCGGAGATATAAGGCTTTGTTTACTCTGTTGCTAGGGTACTGTATTTGGTTGCTAGGGGCGTGGCTTGGGAGTGGCCAATGATGTGCCTAGTGATTACACTCCGAGTCACAAGTAAAACGGTCCAACCCCCGTGTCTCTACGATGTTCTGATGTGGAGATATAAGGCTTTGTTTACTCTGTTGCTAGGGTACTGTATTTGGTTGCTAGGGGCGTGGCTTGGGAGTGGCCAATGATGTGCCTAGTGATTACACTCCGAGTCACAAGTAAAACGGTCCAACCCCCGTGTCTCTACGATGTTCTGATGCGGAGATATAAGGCTTTGTTTACTCTGTTGCTAGGGTACTGTATTTGGTTGCTAGGGGCGTGGCTTGGGAGTGGCCAATTATGTGCCCAGTGATTACACTCCGAGTCACAAGTAAAACGGTCCAACCCCCGTGTCTCTACGATGTTCTGATGCGGAGATATAAGGCTTTGTTTACTCTGTTGCTAGGGTACTGTATTTGGTTGCTAGGGGCGTGGCTTGGGAGTGGCCAATGATGTGCCCAGTGATTACACTCCGAGTCACAAGTAAAACGGTCCAAACCCCGTGTCTCTACGATGTTCTGATGCGGAGATATAAGGCTTTGTTTATTCGGTTGCTAGGGTGCTCAAATTTGGTTGCTAGGGGCGTGGCTTGGGAGTGGCCAATGATGTGCCCAATTGTTACACCCCTAGTCACAAGTAAAACGGTCCAACCCCCGTGTCTCTACGATGTTCTGATGCCGAGATATAACTGTTTGTATTTTATGTTGCTAGGGTGCTCAAAAGTGGTTGCTAGGGGCGTGGCTTAGTAAGTCTGTAAGGATCCTGAGAGACTGATTGGATGCCTGAGTAAAATGAGCCCACCCCCATGTCTCTATGACACTGTGGTGCAAAGATATCCATCCGGGCATTTTATAATGGCAGTCTATGGTATAGGTTGCTAGGGTGCCCAAAATGGTTGCTATGGTAACCTTACACCCCATTGTGGGGGACGTCCTGACAGAGTCTAGCACCCTCTTCAAATTTAGTAACCCACATGTTTCTATGAAATCCTGGCTCGGACCTATGACCCGTCAAAATTTTTGCAATGGTAAGTCTATGGGATTTTGCCCCATTGACATTTCATTGGGGCACTTTTGGGCACCTCTTACACCCCAGGGGTACAACTTACACCCCATTGTGATCCATGTTCTTACAGAGCCTACCACCCTCTTCAAATGTTGTAACCCACATGTTTCTACAAAATCCTCGAGCGGAGCTATGACTCGTCAAAGTTGGGCGCAATGTTAAGTCAATGGGATTTTTTGGGTGGTTTTTCGCCCCCCTTTCGGAAATCCTGCACCCGATCGCTTATAAAAGTCATAGCACACCTCTCCTCAATAAGCCGGTCGATTTGAGCCCTAATTTATGGGTCTACGACAAAGCGTGCGGGACGAGTTACGCGCCGAAAAAGTGTCCAGAAAAAGAATAATAATAATAATAATAATAATAAGTATGCAAGATAGTAATAGTGATGCTTTGCATAAATGCAAGCACCACTAATAATAATAATAATAAGTATGCAAGATAGTAATAGTGATGCTTTGCATAAATGCAAGCACCACTAATAATAATAACTAGATATTAAAGTTTGAGGACAAACTTTATGTTGGCTTGAAAAAGCATAGCCTGAACATTTAAAATGGTTTGACAGAAGTTTATTTTAGTAGGCTATCTCGCTGTTAGCATGATTAGCATGAAGTTAGCATGATTAGCATGAAGCTAGCATGATTAGCATGAAGCTAGCATGATGTTAGCATGATCAGTATGAAGCTAGCATGAAGCTAACATGATTAGCATGAAGCTAACATGAAGCTAACATGATTAGCATGAAGCTAGCATGATGCTAGCATGATTAGCATGAAGCTAGCATGAAGCTAACATGATTAGCATGAAGCTAGAATGAAGCTAACATTTATTCCGTTGCTAGGGTACTAAGTTTGGTTGCTAGGGAGAAAATTGGCATCCCATAATGATCAACCTTCAAGCCACAAGTAAAACGGTCCAACCCCCGTGTCTCTATGATGTTCTGAAGCGGAGATATAAGGCTTTGTTTATTCCGTTGCTAGGGTACTAAGTTTGGTTGCTAGGGAGAAAATTGGCATCCCATAATGATCAACCTTCAAGCCACAAGTAAAACGGTCAAACCCCCGTGTCTCTAAGATGTTCTGAAGCTGAGATAAAAGGCTTTGTTTATTCCGTTGCTAGGGTACTAAGTTTGGTTGCTAGGGAGAAAATTGGCATCCCATAATGATCAACCTTCAAGCCACAAGTAAAACAGTCCAACCCCCATGTCTCTATGATGTTCTGAAGCGGAGATATAAGGCTTTGTTTATTCCGTTGCTAGGGTACTAAGTTTGGTTGCTAGGGAGAAAATTGGCATCCCATAATGATCAACCTTCAAGCCACAAGTAAAACGGTCCGACCCCCGTGTCTCTACAATGTTCTGATGCTGAGATATAAGGCTTTGTTTATTCCGTTGCTAGGGTACTAAGTTTGGTTGCTAGGGAGAAAAATGGCATCCCATAATGATCAACCTTCAAGCCACAAGTAAAACGGTCCAACCCCCGTGTCTCTATGATGTTCTGAAGCGGAGATAAAAGGCTTTGTTTATTCCGTTGCTAGGGTACTAAGTTTGGTTGCTAGGGAGAAAATTGGCATCCCATAATGATCAACCTTCAAGCCACAAGTAAAACGGTCCAACCCCCGTGTCTCTATGATGTTCTGAAGCGGAGATATAAGGCTTTGTTTATTCCGTTGCTAGGGTACTAAGTTTGGTTGCTAGGGAGAGAATTGGCATCCCATAATGATCAACCTTCAAGCCACAAGTAAAACGGTCCAACCCCCGTGTCTCTATGATGTTCTGAAGCGGAGATATAAGGCTTTGTTTATTCCGTTGCTAGGGTACTAAGTTTGGTTGCTAGGGAGAAAATTGGCATCCCATAATGATCAACCTTCAAGCCACAAGTAAAACGGTCCAACCCCCGTGTCTCTATGATGTTCTGAAGCGGAGATATAAGGCTTTGTTTATTCCGTTGCTAGGGTACTAAGTTTGGTTGCTAGGGAGAAAATTGGCATCCCATAATGATCAACCTTCAAGCCACAAGTAAAACGGTCCAACCCCCGTGTCTCTACAATGTTCTGATGCTGAGTTATAAGGCTTTGTTTATTCCGTTGCTAGGGTACTAAGTTTGGTTGCTAGGGAGGAAATTGGCATCCCATAATAATCAACCTTCAAGCCACAAGTAAAACGGTCCAACCCCCGTGTCTCTATGATGTTCTGAAGCGGAGAAATAAGGCTTTGTTTATTCCGTTGCTAGGGTACTAAGTTTGGTTGCTAGGGAGAAAATTGGCATCCCATAATGATCAACCTTCAAGCCACAAGTAAAACGGTCCAACCCCCATGTCTCTATGATTTTCTGAAGCGGAGATATAAGGCTTTGTTTATTCCGTTGCTAGGGTACTAAGTTTGGTTGCTAGGGAGAAAATTGGCATCCCATAATGATCAACCTTCAAGCCACAAGTAAAACGGTCCAACCCCCGTGTCTCTATGATGTTCTGAAGCGGAGATATAAGACTTTGTTTATTCCGTTGCTAGGGTACTAAGTTTGGTTGCTAGGGAGAAAATTGGCATCCCATAATGATCAACCTTCAAGCCACAAGTAAAACGGTCCAACCCCCGTGTCTCTATGATGTTCTGAAGCGGAGATATAAGGCTTTGTTTATTCCGTTGCTAGGGTACTAGGTTTGGTTGCTAGGGAGAAAATTGGCATCCCATAATGATCAACCTTCAAGCCACAAGTAAAACGGTCCAACCCCCGTGTCTCTATGATGTTCTGAAGCGGAGATATAAGGCTTTGTTTATTCCGTTGCTAGGGTACTAAGTTTGGTTGCTAGGGAGAAAATTGGCATCCCATAATGATCAACCTTCAAGCCACAAGTAAAACGGTCCAACCCCCGTGTCTCTATGATGTTCTGAAGCGGAGATATAAGGCTTTGTTTATTCCGTTGCTAGGGTACTAAGTTTGGTTGCTAGGGAGAAAATTGGCATCCCATAATGATCAACCTTCAAGCCACAAGTAAAACGGTCCAACCCCCGTGTCTCTATGATGTTCTGAAGCGGAGATATAAGGCTTTGTTTATTCCGTTGCTAGGGTACTAAGTTTGGTTGCTAGGGAGAAAATTGGCATCCCATAATGATCAACCTTCAAGCCACAAGTAAAACGGTCCAACCCCCGTGTCTCTAAGATGTTCTGAAGCAGAGATAAAAGGCTTTGTTTATTCCGTTGCTAGGGTACTAAGTTTGGTTGCTAGGGAGAAAATTGGCATCCCATAATGATCAACCTTCAAGCCACAAGTAAAACAGTCCAACCCCCATGTCTCTATGATGTTCTGAAGCGGAGATATAAGGCTTTGTTTATTCCGTTGCTAGGGTACTAAGTTTGGTTGCTAGGGAGAAAATTGGCATCCCATAATGATCAACCTTCAAGCCACAAGTAAAACGGTCCAACCCCCGTGTCTCTAAGATTTTCTGAAGCAGAGATAAAAGGCTTTGTTTATTCCGTTGCTAGGGTACTAAGTTTGGTTGCTAGGGAGAAAATTGGCATCCCATAATGATCAACCTTCAACCCACAAGTAAAACAGTCCAACCCCCGTGTCTCTATGATGTTCTGAAGCGGAGATATAAGGCTTTGTTTATTCCGTTGCTAGGGTACTAAGTTTGGTTGCTAGGGAGAAAATTGGCATCCCATAATGATCAACCTTCAAGCCACAAGTAAAACGGTCCAACCCCCGTGTCTCTAAGATGTTCTGAAGCAGAGATAAAAGGCTTTGTTTATTCCGTTGCTAGGGTACTAAGTTTGGTTGCTAGGGAGAAAATTGGCATCCCATAATGATCAACCTTCAAGCCACAAGTAAAACGGTCCAACCCCCGTGTCTCTACGACACTCTAAAGTAAAGATATTCCATCTGGGATGCTTTTATTCCCTTATATGGGCATGTTTCCTGCCCCATTATAAGTCAATGGGAAATTTTGGGGGCCTCTTACACCCCAGGGGTATAGCTTACACCCCATTGTGATGTATGTTCTTACAGAGCCTGTCAGCCACCTTAAATGTGGTAAGCCAAAAGTTTCTACAAGTTTCTCACTCACAGCTATGACCCGTCAAAGTTTGTCTCAATGTTAAGTCAATGGAAATTTTGGGGTGTTCGAGACCCCCGTTTAGGAATTCGGAAGGTCCCATCAGTTAGAAAAGATATAGCACACTAAGTCAGACCAGTCTGAAGGTCTGTGGAAAATTTGGTGCATGTAGCTTGAAAGCTCTAGGACGAGTTAGTGTCAGAAATTTTGGGGGGAGAAAAAGAATAATAATAAGTTTAAAAGCAATAACAATATATTGGCTTTTTCAAAGCCAACATAATAATAAGTTTAAGTGCAACAACAGTATGTTGGCTTTCTCAAGCCAACATAACTAGAGAGGTACATTTCCTGAAGAAAATGTGAAGTGGTGCTTGCCGTGGCAAATTTCGGGGGACAGTATATGTTTATACTCCATACCACAAGTAAAACAATCCAACCCCCGTGTCTCTACGATGTTCTGATGCGGAGTTATAAGGCTTTGTTTACTCTGTTGCTAGGGTACTGTATTTGGTTGCTAGGGGAAAAAATGGCATCCACTAATGATTACACTCCGAGTCACGAGTCAAACGCTCCAACCCCGTGTCTCTACAATGATCTGATGCTGAGATATAAGGCTTTGTTTACTCTGTTGCTAGGGTACTGTATTTGGTTGCTAAGGAAAAAAATGGCATCCACTAGTGATTACTCACCCAGTCATAAGTCAAACGGTCCAACCCCCGTGTCTCTACGATGTTCTGATGCGGAGATATAAGGGTTTGTTTACTCTGTTGCTAGGGTACTGTATTTGGTTGTTAGGGAAAAAATTGGCATCCCATAATGATTACACGCCGAGTCAGGAGTCAAACGGTCCAACCCCCGTGTCTCTACGATGTTCTGATGCGGAGATATAAGGCTTTGTTTACTCTGTTGCTAGGGTACTGTATTTGGTTGCTAAGGAAAAATTTGGCATCCCATAATGATTACACTCCGAGTCACGAGTCAAACGGTCCAACCCCCGTGTCTCTACGATGTTCTGATGTGGAGATATAAGGCTTTGTTTACTCTGTTGCTAGGGTACTGTATTTGGTTGCTAGGGAAAAAATTGGCATCCCATAATGATTACACTCTGAGTCAGGAGTCAAACGGTCCAACCCCCGTGTCTCTACGATGTTCTGATGCGGAGATATAAGGCTTTGTTTACTCTGTTGCTAGGGTACTGTATTTGGTTGCTAGGGAAAAAATTGGCATCCCATAATGATTACACTCCGAGTCACGAGTCAAACGGTCCAACCCCCGTGTCTCTACGATGTTCTGATGCGGAGATATAAGGCTTTGTTTACTCTGTTGCTAAGGTACTGTATTTCGTTGCTAGGGAAAAAATTGGCATACCATAATGATTACACGCCGAGTCAGGAGTCAAACGGTCCAACCCCCGTGTCTCTACGATGTTCTGATGCGGAGATATAAGGCTTTGTTTACTCTGTTGCTAGGGTACTGTATTTGGTTGCTAGGGAAAAATTGGCATACCATAATGATTACACTCCGAGTCACGAGTCAAACGGTCCAACCCCCGTGTCTCTACGATGTTCTGATGCGGAGATATAAGGCTTTGTTTACTCTGTTGCTAAGGTATTGTATTTCGTTGCTATGGAAAAAATTGGCATACCATAATGATTACACTCCGAGTCACGAGTCAAACGGTCCAACCCCCGTGTCTCTACGATGTTCTGATGCGGAGATATAAGGATTTGTTTACTCTGTTGCTAGGGTACTGTATTTGGTTGCTAGGGGGAAAATTGGCATCCCATAATGATTACACACCGAGTCACGAGTCAAACGGTCCAACCCCCGTGTCTCTACGATGTTCTGATGCGGAGATATAAGGCTTTGTTTACTCTGTTGCTAGGGTACTGTATTTGGTTGCTAGGGAAAAAATTGGCATCCCATAATGATTACACGCCGAGTCACGAGTCAAACGGTCCAACCCCTGTGTCTCTACGATGTTCTGATGCGGAGATATAAGGCTTTGTTTACTCTGTTGCTAGGGTACTGTATTTGGTTGCTAGGGAAAAAATTGGCATCCCATAATGATTACACACCGAGTCACGAGTCAAACGGTCCAATCCCTGTGTCTCTACGATGTTCTGATGCGGAGATATAAGGCTTTGTTTACTCTGTTGCTAGGGTACTGTATTTGGTTGCTAGGGAAAAAAATGGCATCCCATAATGATTACACTCCGAGTCACGAGTCAAACGGTCCAACCCCCATGTCTCTACGATGTTCTGATGCGGAGATATAAGGCTTTGTTTACTCTGTTGCTAGGGTACTGTATTTGGTTGCTAGGGGAAAAAATGGCATCCCATAATGATTACACTCCGAGTCACGAGTCAAACGGTCCAACCCCTGTGTCTCTACGATGTTCTGATGCGGAGATATAAGGCTTTGTTTACTCTGTTGCTAGGGTACTGTATTTGGTTGCTAGGGGAAAAATGGCATCCCATAATGATTACACTCCGAGGCACGAGTCAAACGGTCCAACCCCTGTGTCTCTACGATGTTCTGATGCGGAGATATAAGGCTTTGTTTACTCTGTTGCTAGGGTACTGTATTTGGTTGCTAGGGAAAAAATGGCATCCCATAATGATTACACTCCGAGTCACTAGTGAAACAGTCCAACCCCCGTGTCTCTACGATGTTCTGGTGCGGAGATATAAGGCTTTGTTTACTCTGTTGCTAGGGTACTGTATTTGGTTGCTAGGGAAAAAATTGGCATCCCATAATGATTACACTCCGAGTCACGAGTCAAACGGTTCAACCCCCGTGTCTCTACGATGTTCTGATGCGGAGATATAAGGCTTTGTTTACTCTGTTGCTAGGGTACTGTATTTGGTTGCTAGGGAAAAAATTGGCATACCATAATGATTACACGCCGAGTCAGGAGTCAAACGGTCCAACCCCCGTGTCTCTACGATGTTCTGATGCGGAGATATAAGGCTTTGTTTACTCTGTTGCTAGGGTACTGTATTTGGTTGCTAGGGAAAAATTGGCATACCATAATGATTACACTCCGAGTCACGAGTCAAATGGTCCAACCCCCGTGTCTCTACGATGTTCTGATGCGGAGATATAAGGCTTTGTTTACTCTGTTGCTAAGGTATTGTATTTCGTTGCTATGGAAAAAATTGGCATACCATAATGATTACACTCCGAGTCACGAGTCAAACGGTCCAACCCCCGTGTCTCTACGATGTTCTGATGCGGAGATATAAGGCTTTGTTTACTCTGTTGCTAGGGTACTGTATTTGGTTGCTAGGGGGAAAATTGGCATCCCATAATGATTACACACCGAGTCACGAGTCAAACGGTCCAACCCCCGTGTCTCTACGATGTTCTGATGCGGAGATATAAGGCTTTGTTTACTCTGTTGCTAGGGTACTGTATTTGGTTGCTAGGGAAAAAATTGGCATCCACTAATGATTACACGCCGAGTCACGAGTCAAACGGTCCAACCCCTGTGTCTCTACGATGTTCTGATGCGGAGATATAAGGCTTTGTTTACTCTGTTGCTAGGGTACTGTATTTGGTTGCTAGGGAAAAAATTGGCATCCCATAATGATTACACACCGAGTCACGAGTCAAACGGTCCAATCCCTGTGTCTCTACGATGTTCTGATGCGGAGATATAAGGCTTTGTTTACTCTGTTGCTAGGGTACTGTATTTGGTTGCTAGGGAAAAAAATGGCATCCCATAATGATTACACTCCGAGTCACGAGTCAAACGGTCCAACCCCCATGTCTCTACGATGTTCTGATGCGGAGATATAAGGCTTTGTTTACTCTGTTGCTAGGGTACTGTATTTGGTTGCTAGGGGAAAAAATGGCATCCCATAATGATTACACTCCGAGTCACGAGTCAAACGGTCCAACCCCTGTGTCTCTACGATGTTCTGATGCGGAGATATAAGGCTTTGTTTACTCTGTTGCTAGGGTACTGTATTTGGTTGCTAGGGGAAAAATGGCATCCCATAATGATTACACTCCGAGGCACGAGTCAAACGGTCCAACCCCTGTGTCTCTACGATGTTCTGATGCGGAGATATAAGGCTTTGTTTACTCTGTTGCTAGGGTACTGTATTTGGTTGCTAGGGAAAAAATGGCATCCCATAATGATTACACTCCGAGTCACTAGTGAAACAGTCCAACCCCCGTGTCTCTACGATGTTCTGGTGCGGAGATATAAGGCTTTGTTTACTCTGTTGCTAGGGTACTGTATTTGGTTGCTAGGGAAAAAATTGGCATCCCATAATGATTACACTCCGAGTCACGAGTCAAACGGTTCAACCCCCGTGTCTCTACGATGTTCTGATGCGGAGATATAAGGCTTTGTTTACTCTGTTGCTAGGGTACTGTATTTGGTTGCTAGGGAAAAAATTGGTATCCCATAATGATTACACTCAGAGTCACGAGTCAAACGGTCCAACCCCCGTGTCTCTACGATGTTCTGATGCCGAGATATAACTGTTTGAATTTTATGTTGCTAGGGTGCTCAAAAGTGGTTGCTAGGGGTGTGGCTTAATACCTATGTAAGGATCCTGAGAGACTGATTGGATGTCTGAGTAAAATGAGCCCACCCCCATGTCTCTATGCCACTGTGGTGTAAAGATATCCATCTGGGCATTTTATAATGGCAGTCTATGGGAGATGTTGCTAGGGTGCCCAAAATTGTTGCTAGGGGCGTGGCTTAATAGATCTGAGATGATCCTGAGAGACTGATTGGATGCCCGAGTAAAATGAGCCCACCCACTTATCTCTACGACACTGTAAAGCAAAGATATCCCATCTGGAACAATTTTATTCCCTTATATGGGCGTGTTCCCTGCCCCATTAAAAGTCAATGGGAAATTTTGGGTGCCTCCTACACCCCAGGGGGACAACTTACACCCCAATGTTATGTATGTTCTTACAGAGTCTACCACCCTCTTCAAATGTTGTAACCCACACGTTTCTACAAAATCCTTGAGCGGAGCTATGACTCGTCAAAGTTCGGCCCAATGTTAAGTCAATGGGATTTTTCGGGTGATTTTTTGCCCCCCTTTCGGAAACCCTGCACCCGATCACTTATAAAAGATATAGCCACCATCTCCTCAACAAGCCGGTTGATTTGAGCCCTCTTTCATGGGTCTGCGACAAACCGTGCGGGACGAGTTACGCGCCGAATTTTTGTCCAGAAATAAGAATAAAAATAATAATAATATCCCTGAGCAATAGTAATAGTGATGCCTTGCATAAATGCAAGCACCACTAACTAGATAGGTACATTTCCTGAAGAAAATGTGAGTGGTGCTTGCCGTGGCAAATTTCGGGGGACAACATATGATTATACTCAAAGCCAAAAGTAAAACAATTCAACCCACATGTCTCTACGATATTCTGATGCGAAGATATAAGGCTTTGTTTATTCGGTTGCTAGGGTACTGTATTTGGTTGCTAGGGAGAAAATTGGCATCCACTAGTGATTACACTCCGAGTCACGAGTCAAACGGTCAAACCCCCGTGTCTCTACGATGTTCTGATGCGGAGATATAAGGCTTTGTTTACTCTGTTGCTAGGGTACTGTATTTGGTTGCTAGGGAAAAAATTGGCATCCACTAGTGATTACACTCCGAGATACGAGTCAAATGGTCCAACCCCCGTGTCTCTGCGTTGTTCTGATGTGGAGATAAAAGGCTTTGTTTACTCTGTTGCTAGGGTAATGTATTTGGTTGCTAGGGAGAAAAGTGGCATCCACTAGTGATTACACTCCGAGTCACGAGTCAAACGGTCCAAACCCCGTGTCTCTACGATGTTCTGATGCGGAGATATAAGGCTTTGTTTACTCTGTTGCTAGGGTACTGTATTTGGTTGCTAGGGAAAAAAATTGCATCCACTAGTGATTACCCTTCGAGTCATGAGTCAAACGGTCCAACCCCCGTGTCTCTACGATGTTCTGATGCGGAGATATAAGGCTTTGTTTACTCTGTTGCTAGGGTACTGTATTTGGTTGCTAGGGGCGTGGCTTGGGAGTGGCCAATTATGTGCCCAGTGATTACACTCTGAGTCACAAGTAAAACGGTCCAACCCCCGTGTCTCTACGATGTTCTGAAGCGGAGATATAAGGCTTTGTTTACTCTGTTGCTAGGGTACTGTATTTGGTTGCTAGGGGCGTGGCTTGGGAGTGGCCAATGATGTGCCCAGTGATTACACTCCGAGTCACAAGTAAAACGGTCCAAACCCCGTGTCTCTACGATGTTCTGATACGGAGATATAAGGATTTGTTTATTCGGTTGCTAGGGTGCTCAAATTTGGTTGCTAGGGGCGTGGCTTGGGAGTGGCCAATGATGTTCCCAATTGTTACACCCCTAGTCACAAGTAAAACGGTCCAACCCCCGTGTCTCTACGATGTTCTGATGCCGAGATATAACTGTTTGTATTTTATGTTGCTAGGGTGCTCCAAAGTGGTTGCTAGGGGCGTGGCTTAGTAAGTCTGTAAGGATCCTGAGAGACTGATTGGATGCCTGAGTAAAATGAGCCCACCCCCATGTCTCTATGACACTGTGGTGCAAAGATATCCATCCGGGCATTTTATAATGGCAGTCTATGGTATAGGTTGCTAGGGTGCCCAAAATGGTTGCTATGGTAACCTTACACCCCATTGTGGGGGACGTCCTGACAAAGTCTAGCACCCTCTTCAAATTTAGTAACCCACATGTTTCTATGAAATCCTGGCTCGGACCTATGACCCGTCAAAATTTTTGCAATGGTAAGTCTATGGGATTTTGCCCCATTGACTTTTCATTGGGGCACTTTTGGGCACCTCTTACACCCCAGGGGTACAACTTACACCCCATTGTGATCCATGTTCTTACAGAGCCTACCACCCTCTTCAAATGTTGTAACCCACATGTTTCTACAAAATCCTCGAGCGGAGCTATGACTCGTCAAATTTGGGCGCAATGTTAAGTCAATGGGATTTTTTGGGTGGTTTTTCGCCCCCCTTTCGGAAATCCTGCACCCGATCGCTTATAAAAGTCATAGCACACCTCTCCTCAATAAGCCGGTCCATTTGAGCCCTAATTTATGGGTCTACGACAAAGCGTGCGGGACAAGTTACGCGCCGAAAAAGTGTCCAGAAAAAGAATAATAATAATAACTAGATAGGTACATTTCCTGAAGAAAATGTGAAGTGGTGCTTGCCGTGGCAAATTTCGGGGGACAATATATGATTATACTCCAAGCCAAAAGTAAAACAATTCAACCCACATGTCTCTACGATATTCTGATGCGAAGATATAAGGCTTTGTTTATTCGGTTGCTAGGGTACTGTATTTGGTTGCTAGGGAGAAAATTGGCATCCACTAGTGATTACACTCCGAGTCACGAGTCAAACGGTCAAACCCCCGTGTCTCTACGATGTTCTGATGCGGAGATATAAGGCGTTGTTTACTCTGTTGCTAGGGTACTGTATTTGGTTGCTAGGGAAAAAATGGCATCCACTAGTGATTACACTCCGAGATACGAGTCAAACGGTCCAACCCCCGTGTCTCTGCGATGTTCTGATGTGGAGATAAAAGGCTTTGTTTACTCTGTTGCTAGGGTAATGTATTTGGTTGCTAGGGAGCAAATTGGCATCCACTAGTGATTACACTCCGAGTCACGAGTCAAACGGTCCAAACCCCGTGTCTCTACGATGTTCTGATGCGGAGATATAAGGGTTTGTTTACTCTGTTGCTAGGGTACTGAATTTGGTTGCTATGGAAAAAATGGCATCCACTAGTGATTACCCTCCGAGTCATGAGTCAAACGGTCCAACCCCCGTGTCTCTACGATGTTCTGATGCGGAGATATAAGGCTTTGTTTACTCTGTTGCTAGGGTACTGTATTTGGTTGCTAGGGAAAAAATGGCATCCACTAGTGATTACACTCCGAGATACGAGTCAAACGGTCCAACCCCCGTGTCTCTGCGATGTTCTGATGTGGAGATAAAAGGCTTTGTTTACTCTGTTGCTAGGGTAATGTATTTGGTTGCTAGGGAGCAAATTGGCATCCACTAGTGATTACACTCCGAGTCACGAGTCAAACGGTCCAAACCCCGTGTCTCTACGATGTTCTGATGCGGAGATATAAGGCTTTGTTTACTCTGTTGCTAGGGTACTGTATTTGGTTGCTAGGGAAAAAATTGGCATCCCATAATGATTACACTCTAAGTCACGAGTCAAACGGTCCAACCCCCATGTCTCTACGATGTTCTGATGCGGAGATATAAGGCTTTGTTTACTCTGTTGCTAGGGTACTGTATTTGGTTGCTAGGGAAAAAATTGGCATCCCATAATGATTACACTCTGAGTCACGAGTCAAACGGTCCAACCCCCGTGTCTCTACGATGTTCTGATGCGGAGATATAAGGCTTTGTTTACTCTGTTGCTAGGGTACTGTATTTGGTTTGCTAGGGAAAAAATTGGCATCCCATAATGATTACACTCTGAGTCACGAGTCAAACGGTCCAACCCCCATGTCTCTACGATGTTCTGATGCGGAGATATAAGGCTTTGTTTACTCTGTTGCTAGGGTACTGTATTTGGTTGCTAGGGAAAAAATTGGCATCCCATAATGATTACACTCTGAGTCACGAGTCAAACGGTCCAACCCCCATGTCTCTACGATGTTCTGATGCGGAGATATAAGGCTTTGTTTACTCTGTTGCTAGGGTACTGTATTTGGTTGCTAGGGAAAAAATTGGCATCCCATAATGATTACACTCAGAGTCACGAGTCAAACGGTCCAACCCCCGTGTCTCTACGATGTTCTGATGCGGAGATATAAGGCTTTGTTTACTCTGTTGCTAGGGTACTGTATTTGGTTGCTAGGGAAAAAATTGGCATCCCATAATGATTACACTCTGAGTCACGAGTCAAACGGTCCAACCCCCGTGTCTCTACGATGTTCGGATGCTGAGATATAACTGTTTGAATTTTATGTTGCTAGGGTGCTGAAAAGTGGTTGCTAGGGGCGTGGCTTAGTAAGTCTTTAAGGATCCTGAGAAACTGATTGGATGCCTGAGTAAAATGAACCCACCCCCATGTCTCTATGACACTCAGGTGCAAAGATATCCATCTGGGCATTTTATAATGGCAGTCTATGGGAGATGTTGCTAGGGTGGCCAAAATTGTTGCTAGGGGCGTGGCTTAATAGCTCTGAGATGATCCTGAGAGACTGATTGGATGCCGGAGTGAAATGAGCCCACCCACTTGTCTGTAGGACATTGTAAAGCGAAGATATCCCAGCTGGAACTTTTTTATTTCCTTATATGGGCATGTTTCCTGCCCCATTATAAGTCAATGGGAATTTTCGGGTGCCTCTTACACCCCAGGGGTGCAACTTACACCCCATTGTGATCCATATTCTTACAGAGCCTACCACCCTCTTCAAATGTTGTAACCCACATGTTTCTATAAAATCCTCTAGCGGAGCTATGACCTGTCAAAGTTGGGCGCAATGTTAAGTCAATGGGATTTTTCGGGTGGTTTTTTGCCCCCCTTTCAGAAATCCTGCACCCGATCCCTTATAAAAGTCATAGCACACCTCTCCTCAATAATCCGGTCGATTTGAGCCCTCTTTCGTGGGACTACGTTAAACCGTGCGGGACGAGTTACGCGCCGAAAAAGTGTCCAGAAAAAGAAGAATAATAACTAGATAGTAAAGTTTGAACACAAACTTTATGTTGGCTTGAGAAAGCGTAGCCTGAACGTTTAAAACGGTTTGACATAAGTTTAGTTTAGTAGGCTATCTGGCTGTTAGTATGTTTAAGTATGAAGGTAGCATGATTTACCATGAAGCTAGCATGATGCTAGCATGATTAGAATGAAGCTAGCTTGATGTTAGCATGATTAGCATGAAGCTAGCATGATTAGCATGATGCTAACATGAAGCTAGCATGATTAGCATGAAGCTAACATGATTAGCATGAAGCTAACATGAAGCTAGCATGATTAGCATGAATCTAACATGATTAGCATGAAGCTAGCATGATGCTAACATGAATTAGCATGAAGCTAGCATGATGCTAACATGAATTAGCATGAAGCTAGCATGAATTAGCATGAAGCTACCATGATGCTAACATGAATTAGCATGAAGCTAACATGAATTAGCATGAAGTTAGCATGATGCTAACATGAATTAACATAAAGCTAGCATTAAGCTAACATGAATTAGCATAAAGCTAGCATGATGTTAACATGAATTAGCATGAAGCTAGCACGATGCTAACATGAATTAGCATGAAGCTAGCACGATGCTAACATGAATTAGCATGAAGCTAGCACGATGCTAACATGAATTAGCATGAAGCTAGCACAATGCTAAAATGAAGAAGCATGAAGCTAGCATAATGTTAACATGAATTAGTATGAAGCTAGCATGATGCTAACATAAATTAGCATGAAGCTAGCATGATGCTAACATAAATAAGCATCAAGCTACCATGATGCTAACATTATTTAGCATGAAGTTAGCAAGATATATTATGAAATTAGCATAAAGCTAGCATGAAACTAGCATGAAGCTAGTATGACCTAGCATGAAGCTAGCATGAAGCTAACATGACCCAAACACCCAACCCCCATGTCTCTATGATGTTCGGATCCAGAGATATAAGGCTTTGTTTATTATGTTGCTAGGGTGCTCAAAAGTGGTTGCTAGGGGCGTGGCTTAATACCTATGAAAGGATCCTGAGGGACTGATTGGATGCCTGAGTAAAATGAGTCCACCCCCATGTCTCTATGACACTGTTGTGCAAAGATATCCATCTGGGCATTTTATAATGGCAGTCTATGGGAGATGTTGCTAGGGTGCCCAAAATTGTTGCTAGGGGCGTGGCTTAATAGCTCTGGGGTGATCCTGAGAGACTGATTGGATGCCCGAGTAAAATGAGCCCACCCACTTATCTCTACGACACTGTAAAGCAAAGATATTCCATCTGGAACTGCTTTATTCCCTTATATGGGCATGTTTCCTGCCCCATTTTAAGTCAATGGGAATTTTCGGGTGCCTCTTACACCCCAGGGGTACAACTTACACCCCAATGTCATGTATGTTCTTACAGAGCCTACCACCCTCTTCAAATGTTCTAACCCACATGTTTCTACAAAATCCTCGAGCGGAGCTATGACTCGTCAAAGTTGGGCGCAATGTTAAGTCAATGGGATTTTTCGGGTGGTTTTTCGCCCCCCTTTCAGAAACCCTGCACCCGATCGCTTATAAAAGTCATAGCACACCTCTCCTCAATAAGCCGGTCGATTTGAGCCCTCTTTCATGGGTCTACGACAAACCGTGTGGGACGAGTTAGGTGCCGAAAAAACGTGCAGACATAAGAATAATAATTATAACTAGATAGGTACATTTCCTGAAGAAAATCTGAAGTGGTGCTTGCCGTGGCAAATTTCGGGGGACAATATATGATTATACTCCAAGCCAAAAGTAAAACAATTCAACCCACATGTCTCTACGATATTCTGATGCGAAGATATAAGGCTTTGTTTATTCGGTTGCTAGGGTACTGTATTTGGTTGCTAGGGAGAAAATTGGCATCCACTAGTGATTACACTCCGAGTCACGAGTCAAACGGTCAAACCCCCGTGTCTCTACGATGTTCTGATGCGGAGATATAAGGCTTTGTTTACTCTGTTGCTAGGGTACTGTATTTGGTTGCTAGGGAAAAAATTGGCATCCACTAGTGATTACACTCCAAGATACGAGTCAAACGGTCCAACCCCCGTGTCTCTGCGATGTTCTGATGTGGAGATAAAAGGCTTTGTTTACTCTGTTGCTAGGGTACTGTATTTGGTTGCTAGGGAAAAAATTGGCATCCCATAGTGATTACACTCTGAGTCACGAGTCAAACGGTCCAACCCCCGTGTCTCTGCGATGTTCTGATGCGGAGATACAAGGCTTTGTTTACTCTGTTGCTAGGGTACTGTATTTGGTTGCTAGGGAAAAAATTGGCATCCCATAATGATTACACTCCGAGTCACGAGTCAAAAGGTCCAACCCCCGTGTCTCTGCGATGTTCTGATGCGGAGATATAAGGCTTTGTTTACTCTGTTGCTAGGGTACTGTATTTGGTTGCTAGGGAAAAAATTGGCATCTCATAATGATTACACTCCGAGTCACGAGTCAAACGGTCCAACCCCCGTGTCTCTACGATGTTCTGATGCGGAGATATAAGGCTTTGTTTACTCTGTTGCTAGGGTACTGTATTTGGTTGCTAGGGAAAAAATTGGCATCTCATAATGATTACACTCCGAGTCACGAGTCAAACGGTCCAACCCCCGTGTCTCTACGATGTTATGATGCCGAGATATAAGGCTTTGTTTACTCTGTTGCTAGGGTACTGTATTTGGTTGCTAGGGAAAAAATTGGCATCCCATAATGATTACACTCCGAGTCACGATTCAAACGGTCCAACCCCCGTGTCTCTACGATGTTCTGATGCCGAGATATAACTGTTTGAATTTTAAGTTGCTAGGGTGCTCAAAAGTGGTTGCTAGGGGCGTGGCTTAATACCTATGTAAGGATCCTGAGAGACTGATTGGGTGCCTGAGTAAAATGAGCCCACCCCCATGTCTCTGTGACAGTGTGATGCAAAGATATCCATCTGGGCATTTTATAATGGCAGTCTATGGGAGATGTTGCTAGGGTGCCCAAAATTGTTGCTAGGGGCGTGGCTTAATAGCTCTGGGATGATCCTGAGAGACTGATTGGATGCCCGAGTGAAATAAGCCCACCCACTAATCTCTATGACACTGTAAAGCAAAGATATCCCATCTGGAACTGTTTTATTCCCTTATATGGGCATGTTTCCTGCCCCATTATAAGTCAATGGGAATTTTTGGGTGCCTCTTACACCCCAGGGGTACAACTTACACCCCATTGTGATCCATGTTCTTACAGAGCCTACCACCCTCTTCAAATGTTGTAACCCACATGTTTCTATAAAATCCTCTAGCGGAGCTATGACCTGTCAAAGTTGGTCGCAATGTTAAGTCAATGGGATTTTTCGGGTGGTTTTTTGCCCCCCTTTCAGAAATCCTGCACCCGATCCCTTATAAAAGTCATAGCACACCTCTCCTCAATAATCCGGTCGATTTGAGCCCTCTTTCGTGGGACTACGTTAAACCGTGCGGGACGAGTTACGCGCCGAAAAAGTGTCCAGAAAAAGAAGAATAATAATTATAAATAATAAGTATGAGCAATAGTAATAGTGATGCCTTGCATAAATGCAAGCACCACTAATAATAAGTATGCAAGATAGTAATAGTGATGCCTTGCATAAATGCAAGCACCACTAATAATAAGTATGAGCAATAGTAATAGTGATGCCTTGCATAAATGCAAGCACCACTAACTAGATAGGTACATTTCCTGAAGAAAATGTGAAGTGGTGCTTGCCGTGGCAAATTTCGGAGGACAATATATGATTATACTCCAAGCCAAAAGTAAAACAATTCAACCCACATGTCTCTACGATATTCTGATGCGAAGATATAAGGCTTTGTTTATTCGGTTGCTAGGGTACTGTATTTGGTTGCTAGGGAGAAAATTGGCATCCACTTGTGATTACACTCTGAGTCACGAGTCAAACAGTCAAACCCCCGTGTCTCTACGATGTTCTGATGCGGAGATATAAGGCTTTGTTTACTCTGTTGCTAGGGTACTGTATTTGGTTGCTAGGGAAAAAATTGGCATCCACTAGTGATTACACTCCGAGATACGAGTCAAACGGTCCAACCCCTGTGTCTCTGCGATGTTCTGATGTGGAGATAAAAGGCTTTGTTTACTCTGTTGCTAGGGTAATGTATTTGGTTGCTAGGGAGAAAATTGGCATCCACTAGTGATTACACTCCGAGTCACGAGTCAAACGGTCCAAACCCCGTGTCTCTACGATGTTCTGATGCGGAGATATAAGGGTTTGTTTACTCTGTTGCTAGGGTACTGTATTTGGTTGCTAGGGAAAAAATGGCATCCACTAGTGATTACCCTCCGAGTCATGAGTCAAACGGTCCAACCCCCGTGTCTCTACGATGTTCTGATGCGGAGATATAAGGCTTTGTTTACTCTGTTGCTAGGGTACTGTATTTGGTTGCTAAGGAAAAAAATGGCATCCACTAGTGATTACCCTCCGAGTCACGAGTCAAACGATCCAACCCCCGTGTCTCTATGATGTTCTGATGCGGAGATATAAGGCTTTGTTTACTCTGTTGCTAGGGTACTGTATTTGGTTGCTAGGGAAAAAAATGGCATCCACTAGTGATTACCCTCCGAGTCACGAGTCAAACGGTCCAAACCCCGTGTCTCTACGATGTTCTGATGCGGAGATATAAGGCTTGGTTTACTCTGTTGCTAGGGTACTGTATTTGGTTGCTAGGGAAAAAAATGGCATCCACTAGTGATTACCCTCCGAGTCACGAGTCAAACGGTCCAACCCCCGTGTCTCTACGATGTTCTGATGCGGAGATATAAGGCTTTGTTTACTCTGTTGCTAGGGTACTGTATTTGGTTGCTAGGGAAAAAAATTGCATCCACTAGTGATTACCCTCCGAGTCATGAGTCAAACGGTCCAACCCCCGTGTCTCTACGATGTTCTGATGCGGAGATATAAGGCTTTGTTTACTCTGTTGCTAGGGTACTGTATTTGGTTGCTAAGGAAAAAAATGGCATCCACTAGTGATTACCCTCCAAGTCACGAGTCAAACGGTCCAAACCCCATGTCTCTACGATGTTCTGATGCGGAGATATAAGGCTTTGTTTACTCTGTTGCTAGGGTACTGTATTTGGTTGCTAGGGAAAAAATTGGCATCCACTAGTGATTACCCTCCGAGTCATGAGTCAAACGGTCCAACCCCCATGTCTCTACGATGTTCTGATGTGGAGATATAAGGCTTTGTTTACTCTGTTGCTAGGGTACTGTATTTGGTTGCTAGGGGCGTGGCTTGGGAGTGGCCAATGATGTGCCCAGTGATCACACTCAGAGTCACAAGTAAAACGGTCCAACCCCCGTGTCTCTACGATGTACTGATGCGGAGATATAAGGCTTTGTTTATTCTGTTGCTAGGGTACTGTATTTGGTTGCTAGGGGCGTGGCTTGGGAGTGGCCAATTATGTGCCCAGTGATTACACTCCGAGTCACAAGTAAAACGGTCCAACCCCCGTGTCTCTACGATGTTCTGATGCGGAGATATAAGGCTTTGTTTACTCTGTTGCTAGGGTACTGTATTTGGTTGCTAGGGGCGTGGCTTGGGAGTGGCCAATGATGTGCCCAGTGATTACACTCCGAGTCACAAGTAAAACGGTCCAAACCCCGTGTCTCTACGATGTTCTGATGCGGAGATATAAGGCTTTGTTTATTCGGTTGCTAGGGTGCTCAAATTTGGTTGCTAGGGGCGTGGCTTGGGAGTGGCCAATGATGTGCCCAATTGTTACACCCCTAGTCACAAGTAAAACGGTCCAACCCCCGTGTCTCTACGATGTTCTGATGCCGAGATATAACTGTTTGTATTTTATGTTGCTAGGGTGCTCAAAAGTGGTTGCTAGGGGCGTGGCTTAGTAAGTCTGTAAGGATCCTGAGAGACTGATTGGATGCCTGAGTAAAATGAGCCCACCCCCATGTCTCTATGACACTGTGGTGCGAAGATATCCATCTAGGCATTTTATAATGGCAGTCAATGGTATAGGTTGCTAGGGTGCCCAAAATGGTTGCTATGGTAACCTTACACCCCATTGTGGGGTACGTCCTGACAGAGTCTAGCACCCTTTTCAAATTTAGTAACCCACATGTTTCTATGAAATCCTGGCTCGGACCTATGACCCGTCAAAATTTTTGCAATGGTAAGTCTATGGGATTTTGCCCCATTGACTTTTCATTGGGGCACTTTTGGGCACCTCTTACACCCCAGGGGTACAACTTACACCCCATTGTGATCCATGTTTTTACAGAGCCTACCACCCTCTTCAAATGTTGTAACCCACATGTTTCTACAAAATCCACGAGCGGAGCTATGACCCATCAAAGTTGGGCCCAATGTTAAGTCAATGGGATTTTTGGGGTGGTTTTACGCCCCCCTTTCGGAAATCCTGCACCCGATCCCTTATAAAAGTCATAGCACACCTCTCCTCAATAATCCGGTCGATTTGAGCCCTCTTTCATGGGTCTACAACAAAGCGTGCGGGACGAGTTAATCGCCGAAAAAAGTGTCCGGATGTAAGAATAAAATATAATAATAACTAGATAGGTACATTTCCTGAAGAAAATGTGAGTGGTGCTTGCCGTGGCAAAATTCTGGGGACCATATATGATTATACTCCAAGCCAAAAGTTAAAAGATCCAACTCCCGTGTCTGTACGATGTTCTGATGTGGAGATATAAGGCTGTGTTTATCCAGTTGCTAGGGTACTGTATTTGGTTGCTAGGGAAAAATTTGGCATCTCATAATGATTACACTCTGAGTCCTGAGGCATACGGTCCAACCCCCGTGTCTCAACGATGTTCTGATGCAGAGATATAAGGCTTTGTTTATTCGGTTGCTAGGGTACTGTATTTGGTTGCTGGGGAAAATTTTGACATCCCATAGTGATTACCCTCCGAGTCATGAGTCAAACGGTCCAACCCCCGTGTCTCTACGATGTTCTGATGCGGAGATATAAGGCTTTGTTTACTCTGTTGCTAGGGTACTGTATTTGGTTGCTAGGGAAAAAATTGGCATCCCATAATGATTACACTCTGAGTCACGAGTCAAACGGTCCAACCCCCGTGTCTCTACGATGTTCTGATGCGGAGATATAAGGCTTTGTTTACTCTGTTGCTAGGGTACTGTATTTGGTTGCTAGGGAAAAAATTGGCATCCCATAATGATTACACTCTGAGTCACGAGTCAAACGGTCCAACCCCCATGTCTCTACGATGTTCTGATGCGGAGATATAAGGCTTTGTTTACTCTGTTGCTAGGGTACTGTATTTGGTTGCTAGGGAAAAAATTGGCATCCCATAATGATTACACTCTGAGTCACGAGTCAAACGGTCCAACCCCCATGTCTCTACGATGTTCTGATGCGGAGATATAAGGCTTTGTTTACTCTGTTGCTAGGGTACTGTATTTGGTTGCTAGGGAAAAAATTGGCATCCCATAATGATTACACTCTGAGTCACGAGTCAAACGGTCCAACCCCCATGTCTCTACGATGTTCTGATGCGGAGATATAAGGCTTTGTTTACTCTGTTGCTAGGGTACTGTATTTGGTTGCTAGGGAAAAAATTGGCATCCCATAATGATTACACTCTGAGTCACGAGTCAAACGGTCCAACCCCCGTGTCTCTACGATGTTCTGATGCGGAGATATAAGGCTTTGTTTACTCTGTTGCTAGGGTACTGTATTTGGTTGCTAGGGAAAAAATTGGCATCCCATAATGATTACACTCTGAGTCACGAGTCAAACGGTCCAACCCCCATGTCTCTACGATGTTCTGATGCGGAGATATAAGGCTTTGTTTACTCTGTTGCTAGGGTACTGTATTTGGTTGCTAGGGAAAAAATTGGCATCCCATAATGATTACACTCTAAGTCACGAGTCAAACGGTCCAACCCCCATGTCTCTACGATGTTCTGATGCGGAGATATAAGGCTTTGTTTACTCTGTTGCTAGGGTACTGTATTTGGTTTGCTAGGGAAAAAATTGGCATCCCATAATGATTACACTCTGAGTCACGAGTCAAACGGTCCAACCCCCATGTCTCTACGATGTTCTGATGCGGAGATATAAGGCTTTGTTTACTCTGTTGCTAGGGTACTGTATTTGGTTGCTAGGGAAAAAATTGGCATCCCATAATGATTACACTCTGAGTCACGAGTCAAACGGTCCAACCCCCATGTCTCTACGATGTTCTGATGCGGAGATATAAGGCTTTGTTTACTCTGTTGCTAGGGTACTGTATTTGGTTGCTAGGGAAAAAATTGGCATCCCATAATGATTACACTCAGAGTCACGAGTCAAACGGTCCAACCCCCGTGTCTCTACGATGTTCTGATGCGGAGATATAAGGCTTTGTTTACTCTGTTGCTAGGGTACTGTATTTGGTTGCTAGGGAAAAAATTGGCATCCCATAATGATTACACTCTGAGTCACGAGTCAAACGGTCCAACCCCCGTGTCTCTACGATGTTCGGATGCTGAGATATAACTGTTTGAATTTTATGTTGCTAGGGTGCTGAAAAGTGGTTGCTAGGGGCGTGGCTTAGTAAGTCTTTAAGGATCCTGAGAAACTGATTGGATGCCTGAGTAAAATGAACCCACCCCCATGTCTCTATGACACTCAGGTGCAAAGATATCCATCTGGGCATTTTATAATGGCAGTCTATGGGAGATGTTGCTAGGGTGGCCAAAATTGTTGCTAGGGGCGTGGCTTAATAGCTCTGAGATGATCCTGAGAGACTGATTGGATGCCGGAGTGAAATGAGCCCACCCACTTGTCTGTAGGACATTGTAAAGCGAAGATATCCCAGCTGGAACTTTTTTATTTCCTTATATGGGCATGTTTCCTGCCCCATTATAAGTCAATGGGAATTTTCGGGTGCCTCTTACACCCCAGGGGTGCAACTTACACCCCATTGTGATCCATATTCTTACAGAGCCTACCACCCTCTTCAAATGTTGTAACCCACATGTTTCTATAAAATCCTCTAGCGGAGCTATGACCTGTCAAAGTTGGGCGCAATGTTAAGTCAATGGGATTTTTCGGGTGGTTTTTTGCCCCCCTTTCAGAAATCCTGCACCCGATCCCTTATAAAAGTCATAGCACACCTCTCCTCAATAATCCGGTCGATTTGAGCCCTCTTTCGTGGGACTACGTTAAACCGTGCGGGACGAGTTACGCGCCGAAAAAGTGTCCAGAAAAAGAAGAATAATAACTAGATAGTAAAGTTTGAACACAAACTTTATGTTGGCTTGAGAAAGCGTAGCCTGAACGTTTAAAACGGTTTGACATAAGTTTAGTTTAGTAGGCTATCTGGCTGTTAGTATGTTTAAGTATGAAGGTAGCATGATTTACCATGAAGCTAGCATGATGCTAGCATGATTAGAATGAAGCTAGCTTGATGTTAGCATGATTAGCATGAAGCTAGCATGATGCTAGCATGATTAGCATGAAGCTAGCATGATGCTAGCATGATTAGCATGAAGCTAGCATGATGCTACCATGATTAGCATGAAGCTAGCATGATGCTAGCATGATTAGCATGAAGCTAGCATGATGCTAGCATGATTTGCATGAAGCTAGCATGATGCTAGCATGATTAGCATGATGCTAGCATGAATAGCATGAAGCTAGCATGATGCTAGCATGATAAGCATGAAGCTAGCATGATGCTAGCATGATTAGCATGAAGCTAGCATGATTAGCATGAAGCTAGCATGATGCTAGCATGGTTAGCATGAAGCTAGCATGATGCTAGCATGGTTAGCATGAAGCTAGCATGATGCTAGCATGATTAGCATGAAGCTAGCATGAAGCTAGCATGATTAGCATGAAGCTAGCATGAAGCTAGCATGATGCTAGTATGATTAGCATGAAGCTAGCATGATGCTAGCATGATTAGCATGAAGCTAGCATGATGTTAGCATGATTAGCATGAAGCTAGCATGAAGTTAGCATGATTAGCATGAAGCTAGCATGAAGTTAGCATGATTAGCATGAAGCTAGCATGATGTTAGCATGATTAGCATGAAGCTAGCATGAAGCTAGCATGATTAGCAAGAAGCTAGCATGAAGCTAACATTTATTGCGTTGCTAGGGTACTAAGTTTGGTTGCTAGGGAGAAAATTGGCATCCCATAATGATCACCCTTCAAGCCACAAGTTAAACGGTCCAACCCCCGTGTCTCTATGATGTTCTGAAGCGGAGATATAAGGCTTTGTTTATTCCGTTGCTAGGGTACTAAGTTTGGTTGCTAGGGAGAAAATTGGCATCCCATAATGATCACACTTCAAGCCACAAGTAAAACGGTCCAACCCCCGTGTCTCTATGATGTTCTGAAGCGGAGATATAAGGCTTTGTTTATTCCGTTGCTAGGGTACTAAGTTTGGTTGCTAGGGAAAAAATTGGCATCCCATAATGATTACACTTCAAGCCACAAGAAAAACGGTCCAACCCCTGTGTCTCTACGATGTTCAGATCCAGAGATATAAGGCTTTGTTTATTATGTTGCTAGGGTCTTCATATTTTGTTGCTAGGGGCGTGGCTTAATACCTCAATAAGAATCCTAAGAGACTGATTGGATGCCTGAGTAAAATGAGCCCACCCCTATGTCTCTATGACACTCTGGTGCAAAGATATCCATCTGGGCTTTTTATAATGGTAGTCTATGGGAGATGTTGCTAGGGTACCCAAAATTGTTGCTAGGGGCGTGGCTTAATAGCTCTGGGGTGATCCTAAGAGACTGATTGGATGCTTGAGTAAAATGAGCCCACCCCCATGTCTCTAAGACACTCTAAAGTGAAGATATTCCATCTGGGACGCTTTTTTTCCCTTTTATGGGCATGTTTCCTGCCCCATTATAAGTCAATGGGAAAATTTGGGGGCCTCTTACACCCCAGGGGTACAGCTTACACCCCATTGTGAGGTATGTTCTTACACAGCCTGTCAGCCTCCTTAAATGTGGTAAGCCACAAGTTTCTACAAGTTTCTCACTCGCAGCTTTGACCCGTCAAAGTTTGTCTCAATGTTAAGTCAATGGAAATTTTGGGGTGTTTCAGCGCCCCGTTTAGGAATTCGGAAGGTCCCATCAGTTAGAAAAGATATAGCACACCTCGTCAGATCAGACCGAAAGTCTGTCCAAAGTTTGATGACTGTAGCTTGAAAGCTCTAGGACGAGTTAGAGTTAGAAATTTTAGTCTCAGAAGAAAAAGAATAACTAGATAGTAAAGTTTGAAGACAAACTTTATGTTGGCTTGAGAAAGCGTAGCCTACACGTTTAAAACGGTTTGACATAAGTTTAGTTTAGTAGGCTATCTGGCTGTTAGTATGTTTAAGTATGAAAGTAGCATGATTTACCATGAAGCTAGCATGATGCTAGCATGATTAGCATGAAGCTAGCATGATGCTAGCATGATTAGCATGAAGCTAGCATGATGCTAGCATGATTAGCATGATGTTAACATGATTAGCATGATGCTAGCATGATTAGCATGAAGCTAGCATGATGCTAGCATGATAAGCATGAAGCTAGCATGATGCTAGCATGATTAGCATGAAGCTAGCATGATGCTAGCATGATTAGCATAAAGCTAGCATTATGCTAGCATGATTAGCATGAAGCTAACATGATTAGCATGAAGCTAGCATGATGCTAGCATGATTAGCATGAAGCTAGCATGATGCTAGCATGATTAGCATGAAGCTAGCATGATGTTAGCATGATTAGCATGATGCTAGCATGATTAGCATGAAGCTAGCATGAAGCTAGCATGATTAACATGAAGCTAGCATGATGCTAGCATGATTAGCATGAAGCTAGCATGATGCTAGCATGATTAGCATGAAGCTAGCATGATGCTAGCATGATTAGCATGAAGCTAGCATGAAGCTAGCATGATTAGCATGAAGCTAGCATGAAGCTAGCATGAAGTTAGCATGAAGCTAGCATGATGCTAGTATGATTAGCATGATGCTAACATGATGCTAGCATGATTAGCATGAAGCTAGCATGATGTTAGCATGATTAGCATGAAGCTAGCAGGACGTTAGCATGAAGCTAGCATGATGTTAGCATGATTAGCATGAAGCTAGCATGAAGGTAGCATGATTAGCAGGAAGCTAGCATGAAGCTAACATTTATTGCGTTGCTAGGGTACTAAGTTTGGTTGCTAGGGAGAAAATTGGCATCCCATAATGATCACCCTTCAAGCCACAAGTAAAACGGTCCAACCCCCGTGTCTCTACAATGTTCTGATGCGGAGATATAAGGCTTTGTTTATTCCGTTGCTAGGGTACTAAGTTTGGTTGCTAGGGAGAAAATTGGCATCCCATAATGATTACACTTCAAGCCACAAGTAAAACGGTCCAACCCCTGTGTCTCTATGATGTTCAGATCCAGAGATATAAGGCTTTGTTTATTATGTTGCTAGGGTCTTCATATTTTGTTGCTAGGGGCGTGGCTTAATACCTCAATAAGAATCCTAAGAGACTGATTGGATGCCTGAGTAAAATGAGCCCACCCCTATGTCTCTATGACACTCTGGTGCAAAGATATCCATCTGGGCTTTTTATAATGGTAGTCTATGGGAGATGTTGCTAGGGTACCCAAAATTGTTGCTAGGGGCGTGGCTTAATAGCTCTGGGGTGATCCTAAGAGACTGATTGGATGCTTGAGTAAAATGAGCCCACCCCCATGTCTCTAAGACACTCTAAAGTGAAGATATTCCATCTGGGACGCTTTTTTTCCCTTTTATGGGCATGTTTCCTGCCCCATTATAAGTCAATGGGAAAATTTGGGGGCCTCTTACACCCCAGGGGTACAGCTTACACCCCATTGTGAGGTATGTTCTTACACAGCCTGTCAGCCTCCTTAAATGTGGTAAGCCACAAGTTTCTACAAGTTTCTCACTCGCAGCTTTGACCCGTCAAAGTTTGTCTCAATGTTAAGTCAATGGAAATTTTGGGGTGTTTCAGCGCCCCGTTTAGGAATTCGGAAGGTCCCATCAGTTAGAAAAGATATAGCACACCTCGTCAGATCAGACCGAAAGTCTGTCCAAAGTTTGATGGCTGTAGCTTGAAAGCTCTAGGACTAGTTAGAGTTAGAAATTTTAGTCTCAGAAGAAAAAGAATAATAATAACTAGATATTAAAGTTTGAAGACAAACTTTATGTTGGCTTGAAAAAGCGTAGCCTGAACGTTTAAAACGGATTGACAGAAGTTTAGTTTAGTAGGCTATCTGGCAGTTAGTATGTTTAAGTATAAAGCTAACATGATTAGCATGAAGCTAGCATGAAGCTACAATGATTAGCATGAAGCGAGCATGATGCTAGCATGATTAGCATGAAGCTAGCATGATGCTAGCATGATTAGCATGAAGCTAGCATAAAGCTAGCATGATTAGCATGAAACTAGCATGATTCTAGCATGATTAGCATGAAGCTAGCATGATGCTAGCATGATTAGCATGAAGCTAGCATGATGTTAGCATGATTAGCATGAAGCTAGCATGAAACTAGCAAGATTAGCATGAAGCTAGCATGAAGCTAGCATGAGAATAGCATGATTAGCATGAAGCTAGCATGATGTTACCATGATTAGCATGATGCTAGCATGAAGCTAGCATGATTAGCATGAAGCTAGCATGATGCTAGCATGATTAGCATGAAGCTAACATGAAGCTAGCATGATTAGCATGAAGCTAGCATGATGCTAGCATGATTAGCATGAAGCTAGCATGATTAGCATGAAGCTAGCATGATGCTAGCATGATTAGCATGTAGCTAGCATGAAGCTAGCACGATTAGCATGAAGCTAGCATGATGTTAGCACGATTAGCATGAAGCTAGCATAAAGCTAGCATGATTAGCATGAAACTAGCATGATTCTAGCATGATTAGCATGAAGCTAGCATGATGCTAGCATGATTAGCATGAAGCTAGCATGATGTTAGCATGATTAGCATGAAGCTAGCATGAAACTAGCAAGATTAGCATGAAGCTAGCATGAAGCTAGCATGAGAATAGCATGATTAGCATGAAGCTAGCATGATTTAACGTGAAGCTAGCATGATTAGCATGATGCTAGCATGATTAGCATTAAGCTAGCACTATTTAGCGTGCAGCTAACAAGATTTAACATGAAGTTAGCATGATTTAGCATGAAGTTAGCAAGATTTATTATGAAATTAGCATAAAGCTAGCATGAAACTAGCATGAAGCTGGTATGACTTAGCATGGAGCTAGCATGAAGCTAACATGACCCAAAGACCCAACCCCCATGTCTCTATGATGTTCAGATCCAGAGATATAAGGCTTTGTTTATTATGTTGCTAGGGTGCTAAAATTGGTTGCTAGGGGCGTGGTTTAATACCTCAGTAGGAATCCTAAGAGACTGATTGGATGCCTGAGTAAAATGAGCCCACCCCTATGTCTCTATGACACTCTGGTGTAAAGATATCCATCTGGGCTTTTTATAATGGTAGTCTATGGGAGATGTTGCTAGGGTACCCAAAATTGTTGCTAGGGGCGTGGCTTAATAGCTCTGGGGCGATCCTAAGAGACTGATTGGATGACTGAGTAAAATGAGCCCACCCCCATGTCTATACGACACTCTAAAGTGAAGATATTCCATCTGGAACGCTTTTACTCCCTTATATGGGCATGTTTCCTGCCCCATTATAAGTCAATGGGAAATTTTGGGGGCCTCTTACACCCCAGGGGTACAGCTTACACCTTAATGTGATGTATGTTCTTACAGAGCCTGTCAGCCTCCTTAAATGTGGTAAGCCACAAGTTTCTACAAGTTTCTCACTCGCAGCTATGGCCCGTCAAAGTTTGTCTCCATGTTAAGTAAATGGGAAATTTGGGGTGTTTGAGCGCCCCGTTTAGGAATTCGGAAGGTCCCATCAGTTAGAAAAGATATAGCACACTAAGTCAGACCAGTCTGAAGGTCCGTGGAAAATTTGGTGCATGTAGCTTGAAAGCTCTAGGACGAGTTAGTGTCCAAAATTTTGGGGTGCTAAGAAGAATAATAACTAGATAGAAAAGTTCGTCGGAACAAACTTTATGTTGGCTTGAGAAAGCCTAGTCTGAGAGTAGAGTTTGACAACTTAGCATGAAGCTATCATGATTTAAGATAAAGCTAGCATGATTTAACATGAAGCGAACATGATTTAGCATGAAGCTAGCATGATTTAGCATGAAGCTAGCATGAAGCTAGCATAATTTAACATGAGGCTAGCATGATGATAGCATGATTAGCATAAAGCTAGCATGATTAGCATGAAGCTAGTATGATGCTAGCATGATTAGCATGATGCTAGCATGATTAGCATGAAGCTAGCATGATGCTAGCATGATTAGCATGATGCTAACATGATTAGCATGAAGCTAGCATGATTAGCATGAAGCTAGCATGATTAGCATGAAGCTAGCATGATGTTAACATGATTAGCATGAAGCTAGTATGATTAGCATGAAGCTAGCATGATGCTAGCATGATTAGCATGAAGCTAGCATGAAGTTAGCATGATTAGCATGAAGCTAGCATGATGCTAGCATGATTAGCATGAAGCTAGCATGAAGTTAGCATGATTAGCATGAAGCTAGCATGAAGCTAGCATGATGCTAGCATGATTAGCCTGAAGCTAGCATGATGTTAGCATGATTAGCATGATGCTAGCATGATTAGCATGAAGCTAGCATGAAGATAGCATGATTAGCATGAAGCTAGCATGATGTTAGCATGAAGCTAGCATGATGTTAGCATGATTAGCATGAAGCTAGTATGATTAGCATGAAGCTAGCATGATGTTAGCATAATTAGCATGAAGCTAGCATGAAGCTAGCATGATGTTAGCATGATTAGCATGAAGCTAGCATGATGTTAGCATGATTAGCATGAAGTTAGCATGATGCTAGCATGATTAGCATGAAGCTAGCATGATGTTAGCATGATTAGCATGAAGCTAGTATGATTAGCATGAAGCTAGCATGATGTTAGCATAATTAGCATGAAGCTAGCATGATTAGCAGTAAGCTAGCATGAAGCTAACATTTATTGCGTTGCTAGGGTACTAAGTTTGGTTGCTAGGGAGAAAATTGCCATCCCATAATGATCACCCTTCAAGCCACAAGTAAAACGGTCCAACCCCCGTGTCTCTACAATGTTCTGATGCGGAGATATAAGGCTTTGTTTATTCCGTTGCTAGGGTACTAAGTTTGGTTGCTAGGGAGAAAATTGGCATCCCATAATGATCACACTTCAAGCCACAAGTAAAACGGTCCAACCCCCGTGTCTCTACAATGTTCTGATGCGGAGATATAAGGCTTTGTTTATTCCGTTGCTAGGGTACTAAGTTTGGTTGCTAGGGAGAAAATTGGTATCCCATAATGATTACACTTCAAGCCACAAGTAAAACGGTCCAACCCCTGTGTCTCTACGATGTTCAGATCCAGAGATATAAGGCTTTGTTTATTATGTTGCTAGGGTCTTCATATTTTGTTGCTAGGGGCGTGGCTTAATACCTCAATAAGAATCCCAAGAGACTGATTGGATGCCTGAGTAAAATGAGCCCACCCCTATGTCTCTATGACACTCTGGTGCAAAGATATCCATCTGGGCTTTTTATAATGGTAGTCTATGGGAGATGTTGCTAGGGTACCCAAAATTGTTGCTAGGGGCGTGGCTTAATAGCTCTGGGGTGATCCTAAGAGACTGATTGGATGCTTGAGTAAAATTAGCCCACCCCCATGTCTCTAAGACACTCTAAAGTGAAGATATTCCATCTGGGACGCTTTTTTTCCCTTTAATGGGCATGTTTCCTGCCCCATTATAAGTCAATGGGAAATTTTGGGGGCCCCTTACACCCCAGGGGTACAGCTTACACCCCATTGTGAGGTATGTTCTTACAGAGCCTGTCAGCCTCCTTAAATGTGGTAAGCCACAAGTTTCTACAAGTTTCTCACTCGCAGCTATGACCCGTCAAAGTTTGTCTCAATGTTAAGTCAATGGAAATTTTGGGGTGTTTCAGCGCCCCGTTTAGGAATTCGGAAGGTCCCATCAGTTAGAAAAGATATAGCAACTCGAGTCAGATCAGACCGAAGGTATGTCCAAAGTTTGATGGCTGTAGCTTGAAAGCTCTAGGACGAGTTAGAGTTAGAAATTTTATTCTCAGAAGAAAAAGAATAACTAGATAGGTACATTTCCTGAAGAAAATGTGAAGTGGTGCTTGCCGTGGCAAAATTCGGGGGACAAAATATTCTAAGAGTGATTTTACACGCAGTCACAAGTAAAATGATCCAACCCCGTGTCTCTACAATGTTCTGATGCAGAGATATAAGGCTTTGTTTACTCTGTTGCTAGGGTACTGTATTTGGTTGCTAGGGAAAAAATTGGCATCCCATAATGATTACACTCCGAGTCACGAGTCAAACGGTCCAACCCCCGTGTCTCTACGATGTTGTGATGCGGAGATATAAGGCTTTGTTTACTCTGTTGCTAGGGTACTGTATTTGGTTGCTAGGGAAAAAATTGGCATCCCATAATGATTACACTCTGAGTCACTAGTCAAACGGTCCAACCCCCGTGTCTCTACGATGTTCTGATGCGGAGATATAAGGCTTTTTTACTCTGTTGCTAGGGTACTGTATTTGGTTGCTAGGGAAAAAATTGGCATCCCATAATGATTACACTCTGAGTCACGAGTCAAACGGTCCAACCCCCGTGTCTCTACGATGTTCTGATGCGGAGATATAAGGCTTTGTTTACTCTGTTGCTAGGGTACTGTATTTGGTTGCTAGGGGCGTGGCTTGGGAGTGGCCAATGATGTGCCCAATTGTTACACCCCTAGTCACAAGTAGAACGGTCCAACCCCCTTGTCTCTACGATGTTCTGATGGCGAGATATAACTGTTTGAATTTTATGTTGCTAGGGTGCTCAAAAGTGGTTGCTAGGGGCGTGGCTTAGTAAGTCTTTAAGGATCCCGAGAGACTGATTGGATGCCTTAGTAAAATGAGCCCACCCCCATGTCTCTATGACACTGTGCTGCAAAGATATCCATCTGGGCATTTTATAATGGCAGTCTATGGGAGATGTTGCTAGGGTGCCCAAAATGGTTGCTAGGGGCGTGGCTTAATAGCTCTGGGACTCTCCTGAGAGACTGATTGGATGCCTGACTAAAATAAGCCCACCCCCTTGATTCTACGACACTGTAATTCGAAGATATCCCATCAGGAAAATTCTTATTCCCTTATATGGGCATGTTCCCTGACCAATTATAAGTCAATGGGGCACTTTTGGGTGCCTCCTACACCCCAGGGGTACAACTTTCACCCCATTGTGATGTATGTTCTTACAGAGTCTACCACCCTCTTCAAATGTTGTAACCCACAAGTTTCTACCAAATCCTCGAGCTGAGCTATGACCCGTCAAAGTTGGGCGCAATGTTAAGTCAATGGGATTTTTCGGGTGGTTTTTCGTCCCCCTTTCGAAAATCCTGCACCCGATCCCTTATAAAAGTCATAGCACACCTCTCCTCAATAAACCGGTCATTTTGAGCCATCTTTCATGGGTCTATGACAAACCGTGCGGGACGAGTTACGCGCCGAAAAAAGTGTCCAGAATAAGAATAATAAGAATAAGTATGAGGAATAGTAATAGTGATGCCTTGCATAAATGCAAGCACCACTAATAATAACTAGATAGTAAAGTTTGAAGACAAACTTTATGTTGGCTTGAGAAAGCGTAGCCTGAACGTTTAAAACGGTTTGACATAAGTTTAGTTTAGTAGGCTATCTGGCTGTTAGTATGTTTAAGTATGAAGGTAGCATGATTTACCATGAAGCTAGCATGATGTTAGCATGATTAGCATGAAGCTAGCATGATGCTAGCATGATTAGCATGAAGCTAGCATGATGCTAGCATGATTAGCATGAAGTTAGCATGATTAGCATGAAGCTAGCATGATTAGCATGAAGTTAGCATGATTAGCATGAAGCTAGCATGATGCTAATCATGATGCTAGCATGATTAGCATGAAGCTAGCATGATGCTAGCATGATTAGCATGAAGCTAGCATGATGCTAGCATGATTAGCATGAAGCTAGCATGATGCTAGCATGATTAGCATGAAGCTAGCATGATGCTAGCATGATTAGCATGAAGCTAGCATGAAGCTAGCATGATGCTAGCATGATTAGCATGAAGCTAGCATGATGCTAACATGATTAGCATGAAGCTAACATGATGCTAGCATGATTAGCATGAAGCTAGCATGATGTTAGCATGATTAGCATGAAGCTAACATGATGCTAGCATGATTAGCATGAAGCTAGCATGATGCTAGCATGATGCTAGCATGATTAGCATGAAGCTAGCATGATGCTAACATGATTAGCATGAAGCTAACATGATGCTAGCATGATTAGCATGAAGCTAGCATGATGTTAGCATGATTAGCATGAAGCTAACATGATGCTAGCATGATTAGCATGAAGCTAGCATGATGCTAGCATGATTAGCATGAAGCTAGCATGATGCTAGCATGATTAGCATGAAGCTAGCATGATGCTAGCATGATTAGCATGAAGCTAGCATGAAGCTAGTATGAAGCTAGCATGATTAGCATGAAGTTAGCATGAAGCTAGCATGATGCTAGCATGATTAGCATGATGCTAGCATGATTAGCATGAAGCTAGCATGATGTTAGCATGATTAGCATGAAGCTAGCATGAAGTTAGCATGATTAGCATGAAGCTAGCATGAAGTTAGCATGATTAGCATGAAGCTATCATGATTAGCATGAAGCTAGCATGAAGCTAGCATGATTAGCAGGAAGCTAGCATGAAGCTAACATGTATTGCGTTGCTAGGGTACTAAGTTTGGTTGCTAGGGAGAAAATTGGCATCCCATAATGATCACCCTTCAAGCCACAAGTAAAACGGTCCAACCCCCGTGTCTCTACAATGTTCTGATGCGGAGATATAAGGCTTTGTTTATTCCGTTACTAGGGTACTAAGTTTGGTTGCTAGGGAGAAAATTGGCATCCCATAATGATCACACTTCAAGCCACAAGTAAAACGGTCCAACCCCAGTGTCTCTACAATTTTCTGATGCAGAGATATGAGGCTTTGTTTATTCCGTTGCTAGGGTACTAAGTTTGGTTGCTAGGGAGAAAATTGGCATCCCATAATGATCACACTTCAAGCCACAAGTAAAACGGTCCAACCCCCGTGTCTCTATGATGTTCTGAAGCGGAGATATAAGGCTTTGTTTATTCCGTTGCTAGGGTACTAAGTTTGGTTGCTAGGGAGAAAATTGGCATCCCATAATGATTACACTTCAAGCCACAAGTAAAACGGTCCAACCCCTGTGTCTCTACGATGTTCAGATCCAGAGATATAAGGCTTTGTTTATTATGTTGCTAGGGTCTTCATTTTCTGTTGCTAGGGGCGTGGCTTAATACCTCAATAAGAATCCTAAGAGACTGATTGGATGCCTGAGTAAAATGAGCCCACCCCTATGTCTCTATGACACTCTGGTGCAAAGATATCCATCTGGGCTTTTTATAATGGTAGTCTATGGGAGATGTTGCTAGGGTACCCAAAATTGTTGCTAGGGGCGTGGCTTAATAGCTCTGGGGTGATCCTAAGAGACTGATTGGATGCTTGAGTAAAATGAGCCCACCCCCATGTCTCTAAGACACTCTAAAGTGAAGATATTCCATCTGGGACGCTTTTATTCCCTTTTATGGGCATGTTTCCTGCCCCATTATAAGTCAATGGGAAATTTTGGGGGCCTCTTACACCCCAGGGGTACAGCTTACACCCCATTGTGAGGTATGTTCTTACACAGCCTGTCAGCCTCCTTAAATGTGGTAAGCCACAAGTTTCTACAAGTTTCTCACTCGCAGCTATGACCCGTCAAAGTTTGTCTCAATGTTAAGTCAATGGAAATTTTGGGGTGTTTCAGCGCCCCGTTTAGGAATTCGGAAGGTCCCATCAGTTAGAAAAGATATAGCACACCTCGTCAGATCAGACCGAAAGTCTGTCCAAAGTTTGATGGCTGTAGCTTGAAAGCTCTAGGACGAGTTAGAGTTAGAAATTTTAGTCTCAGAAGAAAAAGAATAATAATAATAACTAGATAGTAAAGTTTGAAGACAAACTTTATGTTGGCTTGAGAAAGCGTAGCCTGAACGTTTAAAACGGTTTGACATAAGTTTAGTTTAGTAGGCTATCTGGCTGTTAGTATGTTTAAGTATGAAGGTAGCATGATTTACCATGAAGCTAGCATGATGTTAGCATGATTAGCATGAAGCTAGCATGATGCTAGCATGATTAGAATGAAGCTAGCTTGATGCTAGCATGATTAGCATGAAGCTAGCATGATAAGCATGAAGCTAGCATGATGCTAGCATGATTAGCATGAAGCTAGCATGATGCTAGCATGATTAGCATGAAGCTAGCATGATTAGCATGAAGCTAGTATGATGCTAGCATGATGTTAGCATGATTAGCATGAAGCTAGCATGATGCTAGCATGATTAGCATGAAGCTAGCAGGATGCTAGCATGATTAGCATGAAGCTAGCATGATGCTAGCATGATTTGCATGAAGCTAGCATGATGCTAGCATGATTAGCATGAAGCTAGCATGATGCTAGCATGATTAGCATGAAGCTAGCTTGATGCTGGCATGATTAGCATGAAGTTAGCATGATGCTAGCATGATTAGCATGAAGCTAGCATGATGTTAGCATGATTAGCATGAAGCTAGCATGATGCTAGCATGATTAGCATGAAGCTAGCATGATGCTAACATGATTAGCATGAAGCTAGCATGATGCTAGCATGATTAGCATGAAGCTAGCATGATGCTAGCATGATTAGCATGAAGCTAGCATGATGCTAGCATGATTAGCATGAAGCTAGCATGAAGCTAGCATGATTAGCATGAAGTTAGCATGAAGCTAGCATGATGCTAGTATGATTAGCATGAAGCTAGCATGATGCTAGCATGATTAGCATGAAGCTAGCATGATGTTAGCATGATTAGCATGAAGCTAGCATGAAGTTAGCATGATTAGCATGAAGCTAGCATGAAGTTAGCATGATTAGCATGAAGCTAGCATGATGTTAGCATGATTAGCATGAAGCTAGCATGAAGCTAGCATGATTAGCAAGAAGCTAGCATGAAGCTAACATTTATTGCGTTGCTAGGGTACTAAGTTTGGTTGCTAGGGAGAAAATTGGCATCCCATAATGATCACCCTTCAAGCCACAAGTTAAACGGTCCAACCCCCGTGTCTCTACAATGTTCTGATGCGGAGATATAAGGCTTTGTTTATTCCGTTGCTAGGGTACTAATTTTGGTTGCTAGGGAGAAAATTGGCATCCCATAATGATCACCCTTCAAGCCACAAGTAAAACGGTCCAACCCCCGTGTCTCTATGATGTTCTGAAGCGGAGATATAAGGCTTTGTTTATTCCGTTGCTAGGGTACTAAGTTTGGTTGCTAGGGAAAAAATTGGCATCCCATAATGATTACACTTCAAGCCACAAGAAAAACGGTCCAACCCCTGTGTCTCTACGATGTTCAGATCCAGAGATATAAGGCTTTGTTTATTATGTTGCTAGGGTCTTCATATTTTGTTGCTAGGGGCGTGGCTTAATACCTCAATAAGAATCCTAAGAGACTGATTGGATGCCTGAGTAAAATGAGCCCACCCCTATGTCTCTATGACACTCTGGTGCAAAGATATCCATCTGGGCTTTTTATAATGGTAGTCTATGGGAGATGTTGCTAGGGTACCCAAAATTGTTGCTAGGGGCGTGGCTTAATATCTCTGGGGTGATCCTAAGAGACTGATTGGATGCTTGAGTAAAATGAGCCCACCCCCATGTCTCTAAGACACTCTAAAGTGAAGATATTCCATCTGGGACGCTTTTTTTCCCTTTTATGGGCATATTTCCTGCCCCATTATAAGTCAATGGGAAATTTTGGGGGCCTCTTACACCCCAGGGGTACAGCTTACACCCCATTGTGAGGTATGTTCTTACACAGCCTGTCAGCCTCCTTAAATGTGGTAAGCCACAAGTTTCTACAAGTTTCTCACTCGCAGCTTTGACCCGTCAAAGTTTGTCTCAATGTTAAGTCAATGGAAATTTTGGGGTGTTTCAGCGCCCCGTTTAGGAATTCGGAAGGTCCCATCAGTTAGAAAAGATATAGCACACCTCGTCAGATCAGACCGAAAGTCTGTCCAAAGTTTGATGGCTGTAGCTTGAAAGCTCTAGGACGAGTTAGAGTTAGAAATTTTAGTCTCAGAAGAAAAAGAATAATAATAATAATAATAATAATAATAATAAGTTTAAGTGCAACAACAGTATGTTGGCTTTCTCAAGCCAACATAATAAGTTTAAGTGCAACAACAGTATGTTGGCTTTCTCAAGCCAACATAATAACTAGATAGGTACATTTCCTAAAGAAAATGTGAAGTGGTGCTTGCCGTGGCAAATTTCGGGGGACAATATATGATTATACTCCAAGCCAAAAGTAAAACAATTCAACCCACATGTCTCTACGATATTCTGATGCGAAGATATAAGGCTTTGTTTATTCGGTTGCTAGGGTACTGTATTTGGTTGCTAGGGAGAAAATTGGCATCCACTAGTGATTACACTCCGAGTCACGAGTCAAACGGTCAAACCCCCGTGTCTCTACGATGTTCTGATGCGGAGATATAAGGCGTTGTTTACTCTGTTGCTAGGGTACTGTATTTGGTTGCTAGGGAAAAAATGGCATCCACTAGTGATTACACTCCGAGATACGAGTCAAACGGTCCAACCCCCATGTCTCTGCGATGTTCTGATGTGGAGATAAAAGGCTTTGTTTACTCTGTTGCTAGGGTAATGTATTTGGTTGCTAGGGAGCAAATTGGCATCCACTAGTGATTACACTCCGAGTCACGAGTCAAACGGTCCAAACCCCGTGTCTCTACGATGTTCTGATGCGGAGATATAAGGGTTTGTTTACTCTGTTGCTAGGGTACTGTATTTGGTTGCTATGGAAAAAATGGCATCCACTAGTGATTACCCTCCGAGTCATGAGTCAAACGGTCCAACCCCCGTGTCTCTACGATGTTCTGATGCGGAGATATAAGGCTTTGTTTACTCTGTTGCTAGGGTACTGTATTTGGTTGCTAGGGAAAAAATGGCATCCACTAGTGATTACACTCCGAGATACGAGTCAAACGGTCCAACCCCCGTGTCTCTGCAATGTTCTGATGTGGAGATAAAAGGCTTTGTTTACTCTGTTGCTAGGGTAATGTATTTGGTTGCTAGGGAGCAAATTGGCATCCACTAGTGATTACACTCCGAGTCACGAGTCAAACGGTCCAAACCCCGTGTCTCTACGATGTTCTGATGCGGAGATATAAGGGTTTGTTTACTCTGTTGCTAGGGTACTGTATTTGGTTGCTAGGGAAAAAATGGCATCCACTAGTGATTACCCTCCGAGTCATAAGTCAAACGGTCCAACCCCCGTGTCTCTGAGATGTTCTGATGCGGAGATATAAGGCTTTGTTTACTCTATTGCTAGGGTACTGTATTTGGTTGCTAAGGAAAAAAATGGCATCCACTAGTGATTACCCTCCGAGTCACGAGTCAAACGATCCAACCCCCATGTCTCTACGATGTTCTGATGCGAAGATATAAGGCTTTGTTTACTCTGTTGCTAGGGTACTGTATTTGGTTGCTAGGGAAAAAAATGGCATCCACTAGTGATTACCCTCCGAGTCACGAGTCAAACGGTCCAAACCCCGTGTCTCTACGATGTTCTGATGCGGAGATATAAGGCTTTGTTTACTCTGTTGCTAGGGTACTGTATTTGGTTGCTAGGGAAAAAAATGGCATCCACTAGTGATTACCCTCCGAGTCACAAGTCAAACGGTCCAACCCCCGTGTCTCTACGATGTTCTGATGCGGAGATATAAGGCTTTGTTTACTCTGTTGCTAGGGTACTGTATTTGGTTGCTAGGGAAAAAAATTGCATCCACTAGTGATTACCCTCCGAGTCATGAGTCAAACGGTCCAACGCCCGTGTCTCTACGATGTTCTGATGCGGAGATATAAGGCTTTGTTTACTCTGTTGCTAGGGTACTGTATTTGGTTGCTAGGGAAAAAAATGGCATCCACTAGTGATTATCCTCAGAGTCACGAGTCAAACGGTCCAAACCCCGTGTCTCTACGATGTTCTGATGCGGAGTTATAAGGCTTTGTTTGCTAGGGAAAAAAATGGCATCCACTAGTGATTACCCTCCGAGTCAAGAGTCAAACGGTCCAACCCCCATGTCTCTCCGATGTTCTGATGTGGAGATATAAGGCTTTGTTTACTCTGTTGCTAGGGTACTGTATTTGGTTGCTAGGGGCGTGGCTTGGGAGTGGCCAATGATGTGCCCAGTGATTACACTCCGAGTCACAAGTAAAACAGTCCAACCCCCGTGTCTCTACGATGTTCTGATGCGGAGATATAAGGCTTTGTTTACTCTGTTGCTAGGGTACTGTATTTGGTTGCTAGGGGCGTGGCTTGGGAGTGGCCAATTATGTGCCCAGTGATTACACTCCGAGTCACAAGTAAATGGTCCAACCCCCGTGTCTCTACGATGTTCTGATGCGGAGATATAAGGCTTTGTTTACTCTGTTGCTAGGGTACTGTATTTGGTTGCTAGGGGCGTGGCTTGGGAGTGGCCAATGATGTGCCCAGTGATTACAGTCCGAGTCACAAGTAAAACGGTCCAAACCCCGTGTCTCTACGATGTTCTGATGCCGAGATATAACTGTTTGTATTTTATGTTGCTAGGGTGCTCAAAAGTGGTTGCTAGGGGCGTGGCTTAGTAAGTCTGTAAGGATCCTGAGAGACTGATTGGATGCCTGAGTAAAATGAGCCCACCCCCATGTCTCTATGACACTGTGGTGCAAAGATATCCATCTGGGCATTTTATAATGGCAGTCTATGGGATAGGTTGCTAGGGTGCCCAAAATGGTTGCTAGGGTAACCTAACACCCCAATGTGATGTATGTTCTTACAGAGTCTACCACCCTCTTCAAATGTTGTAACCCACATGTTTCTACAAAATCCTTGAGCGGAGCTATGACTCGTCAAAGTTTTGCCCAATGTTAAGTCAATGGGATTTTTCGGGTGGTTTTTTGCCCCCCTTTCGGAAATCCTGCACCCGATCGCTTATAAAAGATATAGCCACCATCTCTTCAATAAGCCGGTCGATTTGAGTCCTTATTCATGGGTCTACGACAAACCGTGCGGGACGAGTTACGCGCCAAAATTTTGTCCAGAAATAATAATAATAATAATAATAACTAGATAGTAAAGTTTGAAGACAAACTTTATGTTGGCTTGAGAAAGCGTAGCCTGAACGTTTAAAACGGTTTGACATAAGTTTAGTTTAGTAGGTTATCTGGCTGTTAGTATGTTTAAGTATGAAGGTAGCATGATTTACCATGAAGCTAGCATGATTAGCATGAAGCTAGCATGATGCTAGCATGATTAGCATGAAGCTAGCATGATGCTAGCATGATTAGCATGAAGTTAGCATGATTAGCATGAAGCTAGCATGATTAGCATGAAGTTAGCATGATTAGCATGAAGCTAGCATGATGCTAGCATGATTAGCATGAAGCTAGCATGATGCTAGCATGATTAGCATGAAGCTAGCATAATGCTAGCATGATTAGCATGAAGCTAGCATGATGCTAGCATGATTAGCATGAAGCTAGCATGATGTTAGCATGATTAGCATGAAGCTAGCATGATTAGCATGAAGCTAGCATGATGCTAGCATGATTAGCATGAAGCTAGCATGATGCTAGCATGATTAGCATGAAGCTAGCATGATGCTAGCATGATTAGCATGAAGCTAGCATGAAGCTAGCATGATTAGCATGAAGTTAGCATGAAGCTAGCATGATGCTAGCATGATTAGCATGATGCTAGCATGATTAGCATGAAGCTAGCATGATGCTAGCATGATTAGCATGAAGCTAGCATGATTAGCATGAAGCTAGCATGATGTTAGCATGATTAGCATGAAGCTAGCATGAAGTTAGCATGATTAGCATGAAGCTAGCATGAAGTTAGCATGATTAGCATGAAGCTAGCATGATTAGCATGAAGCTAGCATGATTAGCAGGAAGCTAGCATGAAGCTAACATGTATTGCATTGCTAGGGTACTAAGTTTGGTTGCTAGGGAGAAAATTGGCATCCCATAATGATCACCCTTCAAGCCACAAGTAAAACGGTCCAACCCCCGTGTCTCTACAATGTTCTGATGCGGAGATATAAGGCTTTGTTTATTCCGTTACTAGGGTACTAAGTTTGGTTGCTAGGGAGAAAATTGGCATCCCATAATGATCACCCTTCAAGCCACAAGTAAAACGGTCCAACCCCCGTGTCTCTACAATGTTCTGATGCGGAGATATAAGGCTTTGTTTATTCCGTTACTAGGGTACTAAGTTTGGTTGCTAGGGAGAAAATTGGCATCCCATAATAATCACACTTCAAGCCACAAGTAAAACGGTCCAACCCCAGTGTCTCTACAATTTTCTGATGCAGAGATATGAGGCTTTGTTTATTCCGTTGCTAGGGTACTAAGTTTGGTTGCTAGGGAGAAAATTGGCATCCCATAATGATCACACTTCAAGCCACAAGTAAAACGGTCCAACCCCCGTGTCTCTATGATGTTCTGAAGCGGAGATATAAGGCTTTGTTTATTCCGTTGCTAGGGTACTAAGTTTGGTTGCTAGGGAGAAAATTGGCATCCCATAATGATTACACTTCAAGCCACAAGTAAAACGGTCCAACCCCTGTGTCTCTACGATGTTCAGATCCAGAGATATAAGGCTTTGTTTATTATGTTGCTAGTGTCTTCATATTCTGTTGCTAGGGGCGTGGCTTAATACCTCAATAAGAATCCGAAGAGACTGATTGGATGCCTGAGTAAAATGAGCCCACCCCTATGTCTCTATGACACTCTGGTGCAAAGATATCCATCTGGGCTTTTTATAATGGTAGTCTATGGGAGATGTTGCTAGGGTACCCAAAATTGTTGCTAGGGGCGTGGCTTAATAGCTCTGGGGTGATCCTAAGAGACTGATTGGATGCTTGAGTAAAATGAGCCCACCCCCATGTCTCTAAGACACTCTAAAGTGAAGATATTCCATCTGGGACGCTTTTATTCCCTTTTATGGGCATGTTTCCTGCCCCATTATAAGTCAATGGGAAATTTTGGGGGCCTCTTACACCCCAGGGGTACAGCTTACACCCCATTGTGAGGTATGTTCTTACACAGCCTGTCAGCCTCCTTAAATGTGGTAAGCCACAAGTTTCTACAAGTTTCTCACTCGCAGCTTTGACCCGTCAAAGTTTGTCTCAATGTTAAGTCAATGGAAATTTTGGGGTGTTTCAGCGCCCCGTTTAGGAATTCGGAAGGTCCCATCAGTTAGAAAAGATATAGCACACCTCGTCAGATCAGACCGAAAGTCTGTCCAAAGTTTGATGGCTGTAGCTTGAAAGCTCTAGGACGAGTTAGAGTTAGAAATTTTAGTCTCAGAAGAAAAAGAATAATAATAAGTTTAAGTGCAACAACAGTATGTTGGCTTTCTCAAGCCAACATAATAATATCCCTGAGCAATAGTAATAGTGATGCCTTGCATAAATGCAAGCACCACTAATAACTAGATAGGTACATTTCCTGAAGAAAATGTGAAGTGGTGCTTGCCGTGGCAAATTTCGGGGGACAATATATGATTATACTCCAAGCCAAAAGTAAAACAATTCAACCCACATGTCTCTACGATATTCTGATGCGAAAATATAAGGCTTTGTTTATTCGGTTGCTAGGGTACTGTATTTGGTTGCTAGGGAGAAAATTGGCATCCACTAGTGATTACACTCCGAGTCACGAGTCAAACGGTCAAACCCCCGTGTCTCTACGATGTTCTGATGTGGAGATATAAGGCTTTGTTTACTCTGTTGCTAGGGTACTGTATTTGGTTGCTAGGGAAAAAATTGGCATCCACTAGTGATTACACTCCGAGATACGAGTCAAACGGTCCAACCCCCGTGTCTCTGCGATGTTCTGATGTGGAGATAAAAGGCTTTGTTTACTCTGTTGCTAGGGTACTGTATTTGGTTGCTAGGGAAAAAATGGCATCCACTAGTGATTACCCTCCGAGTCATGAGTCAAACGGTCCAACCCCCGTGTCTCTACGATGTTCTGATGCGGAGATATAAGGCTTTGTTTACTCTGTTGCTAGGGTACTGTATTTGGTTGCTAAGGAAAAAAATGGCATCCACTAGTGATTACCCTCCGAGTCACGAGTCAAACGATCCAACCCCCGTGTCTCTACGATGTTCTGATGCGGAGATATAAGGCTTTGTTTACTCTGTTGCTAGGGTACTGTATTTGGTTGCTAGGGAAAAAAATGACATCCACTAGTGATTACCCTCCGAGTCACGAGTCAAACGGTCCAAACCCCGTGTCTCTACGATGTTCTGATGCGGAGATATAAGGCTTTGTTTACTCTGTTGCTAGGGTACTGTATTTGGTTGCTAGGGAAAAAATGGCATCCACTAGTGATTACCCTCCGAGTCACGAGTCAAACGGTCCAACCCCCGTATCTCTACGATGTTCTGATGCGGATATATAAGGCTTTGTTTACTCTGTTGCTAGGGTACTGTATTTGGTTGCTAGGGAAAAAAATGGCATCCACTAGTGATTACCCTCCGAGTCATGAGTCAAACGGTCCAACCCCCATGTCTCTACGATGTTCTGATGTGGAGATATAAGGCTTTGTTTACTCTGTTGCTAGGGTACTGTATTTGGTTGCTAGGGGCGTGGCTTGGGAGTGGCCAATGATGTGCCCAGTGATTACACTCCGAGTCACAAGTAAAACGGTCCAACCCCCGTGTCTCTACGATGTTCTGATGCGGAGATATAAGGCTTTGTTTACTCTGTTGCTAGGGTACTGTATTTGGTTGCTAGGGGCGTGGCTTGGGAGTGGCCAATTATGTGCCCAGTGATTACACTCCGAGTCACAAGTAAAACGGTCCAACCCCCGTGTCTCTACGATGTTCTGATGCGGAGATATAAGGCTTTGTTTACTCTGTTGCTAGGGTACTGTATTTGGTTGCTAGGGGCGTGGCTTGGGAGTGGCCAATGATGTGCCCAGTGATTACACTCCGAGTCACAAGTAAAACGGTCCAACCCCCGTGTCTCTACGATGTTCTGATGCGGAGATATAAGGCTTTGTTTACTCTGTTGCTAGGGTACTGTATTTGGTTGCTAGGGGCGTGGCTTGGGAGTGGCCAATGATGTGCCCAGTGATTACACTCCGAGTCACAAGTAAAACGGTCCAAACCCTGTGTCTCTACGATGTTCTGATGCGGAGATATAAGGCTTTGTTTATTCGGTTGCTAGGTTGCTCAAATTTGGTTGCTAGGGGCGTGGCTTGGGAGTGGCCTATGATGTGCCCAATTGTTACACCCCTAGTCACAAGTAAAACGGTCCAACCCCCGTGTCTCTACGATGTTCTGATGCCGAGATATAACTGTTTGTATTTTATGTTGCTAGGGTGCTCAAAAGTGGTTGCTAGGGGCGTGGCTTAGTAAGTCTGTAAGGATCCTGAGAGACTGATTGGATGCCTGAGTAAAATGAGCCCACCCCCATGTCTCTATGACACTGTGGTGCAAAGATATCCATCCGGGCATTTTATAATGGCAGTCTATGGTATAGGTTGCTAGGTTGCCCAAAATGGTTGCTATGGTAACCTTACACCCCATTGTGGGGGACGTCCTGACAGAGTCTAGCACCCTCTTCAAATTTAGTAACCCACATGTTTCTATGAAATCCTGGCTCGGACCTATGACCCGTCAAAATTTTTGCAATGGTAAGTCTATGGGATTTTGCCCCATTGACTTTTCATTGGGGCACATTTGGGCACCTCTTACACCCCAGGGGTACAACTTACACCCCATTGTGATCCATGTTCTTACAGAGCCTACCACCCTCTTCAAATGTTGTAACCCACATGTTTCTACAAAATCCTCGAGCGGAGCTATGACTCGTCAAAGTTCGGCCCAATGTTAAGTCAATGGGATTTTTTGGGTGGTTTTTCGCCCCCCTTTCGGAAATCCTGCACCCGATCGCTTATAAAAGTCATAGCACACCTCTCCTCAATAAGCTGGTCGATTTGAGCCCTAATTTATGGGTCTACGACAAACCGTGTGGGACGAGTTACGCGCCGAAAAAGTGTGCAGACATAAGAATAATAAGATATAATAACTAGATAGGTACATTTCCTGAAGAAAATGTGAGTGGTGCTTGCCGTGGCAAAATTCTGGGGACCATATATGATTATACTCCAAGCCAAAAGTAAAACGATCCAACTCCCGTGTCTCTACGATGTTCTGATGCGGAGATATAAGGCTTTGTTTACTCTGTTGCTAGGGTACTGTATTTGGTTGCTAGGGAAAAAATTGCATCCACTAGTGATTACCCTCAGAGTCATGAGTCAAACGGTCCAACCCCCGTGTCTCTACGATGTTCTGATGCGGAGATATAAGGCTTTGTTTACTCTGTTGCTAGGGTACTGTATTTGGTTGCTAGGGAAAAAAATGGCATCCACTAGTGATTACCCTCCGAGTCACGAGTCAAACGGTCCAAACCCCGTGTCTCTACGATGTTCTGATGCGGAGATATAAGGCTTTGTTTACTCTGTTGCTAGGGTACTGTATTTGGTTGCTAGGGGCGTGGCTTGGGAGTGGCCAATGATGAGCCCAGTGATTACACTCCGAGTCACAAGTAAAACGGTCCAACCCCCGTGTCTCTACGATGTTCTGATGCGGAGATATAAGGCTTTGTTTACTCTGTTGCTAGGGTACTGTATTTGGTTGCTAGGGGCGTGGCTTGGGAGTGGCCAATGATGTGCCCAGTGATTACACTCCGAGTCACAAGTAAAACGGTCCAACCCCCGTGTCTCTACGATGTTCTGATGTGGAGATATAAGGCTTTGTTTACTCTGTTGCTAGGGTACTGTATTTTGTTGCTAGGGGCGTGGCTTGGGAGTGGCCAATGATGTGCCCAGTGATTACACTCCGAGTCACAAGTAAAACGGTCCAAACCCCGTGTCTCTACGATGTTCTGATGCGGAGATATAAGGCTTTGTTTACTCTGTTGCTAGGGTACTGTATTTGGTTGCTAGGGGAAAAATGGCATCCACTAGTGATTACATGCCGAGTCACAAGTAAAATGGTCCAACCCCTGTGTTTCTACGATGTTCTGAAGCAGAGATATAAGGCTTTGTTTACTCTGTTGCTAGGGTACTGTATTTGGTTGCTAGGGAAAAAATGGCATCCACTAGTGATTACCCTCCGAGTCACGAGTCAAACGGTCCAATCCCTGTGTCTCTATGATGTTCTGATGTGGAGATATAAGGCTTTGTGTATTCGGTTGCTAGGGTAGTGTATTTGGTTGCTAGGGAGAAAATTGGCATCCCATAATGATCATACTCCAAGCCACAAGTAAAACGGGCCAACCCCCGTGTCTCTACGTTGTTCTGATGCGGAGATATAAGGCTTTGTTTACTCTGTTGCTAGGGTACTGTATTTGGTTGCTAGGGAAAATATTGGCATCCCATAATGATTACACTCCGAGTCACGAGTCAAACGGTCCAACCCCCGTGTCTCTACGATGTTCTGATGCGGAGATATAAGGCTTTATTTACTCTGTTGCTAGGGTACTGTATTTGGTTGCTAGGGAAAAAATTGGCATCCCATAATGATTACACTCCGAGTCACAAGTCAAACGGTCCAACCCCCTTGTCTCTACGATGTTCTGATACGGAGATATAAGGCTTTGTTTACTCTGTTGCTAGGGTACTGTATTTGGTTGCTAGGGAAAAAATTGGCATCCCATAATGATTACACTCTGAGTCACGAGTCAAACGGTCCAACCCCCGTGTCTCTACGATGTTCTGATGCCGAGATATAACTGTTTGAATTTTAAGTTGCTAGGGTGCTCAAAAGTGGTTGCTAGGGGCGTGGCTTAATACCTATGTAAGGATCCTGAGAGACTGATTGGGTGCCTGAGTAAAATGAGCCCACCCCCATGTCTCTGTGACAGTGTGATGCAAAGATATCCATCTGGGTATTTTATAATGGCAGTCTATGGGAGATGTTGCTAGGGTGCCCAAAATTGTTGCTAGGGGCGTGGCTTAATAGCTCTGGGATGATCCTGAGAGACTGATTGGATGCCCGAGTGAAATGAGCCCACCCACTTATCTCTACAACACTGTAAAGCAAAGATATCCCATCTGGAACTGTTTTATTCCCTTATATGGGCATGTTTCCTGCCCCATTATAAGTCAATGGGAATTTTTGGGTGCCTCTTACACCCCAGGGGTACAACTTACACCCCATTGTGATCCATGTTCTTACAGAGCCTACCACCCTCTTCAAATGTTGTAACCCACATGTTTCTATAAAATCCTCGAGCGGAGCTATGACCTGTCAAAGTTGGGCGCAATGTTAAGTCAATGGGATTTTTCGGGTGGTTTTTCGCCCCCCTTTCAGAAATCCTGCACCCGATCCCTTATAAAAGTCATAGCACACCTCTCCTCAATAATCCGGTCGATTTGAGCCCTCTTTCGTGGGACTACGTTAAACCGTGCGGGACGAGTTACGCGCCGAAAAAGTGTCCAGAAAAAGAAGAATAATAACTAGATAGGTACATTTCCTGAAGAAAATGTGAGTGGTGCTTGCCGTGGCAAGTTTCGTGGGACAATTTATGATTATACTCCAAGCCAAAAGTCAAACGATCCAACCCCCGTGTCTCTACGATGTTCTGATGCGGAGATATAAGGCTTTGTTTACTCTGTTGCTAGGGTACTGTATCTGGTTGCTAGGGAAAAAATTGCATCCACTAGTGATTACCCTCCGAGTTATGAGTCAAACAGTCCAACCCCCATGTCTCTACGATGTTCTGATGCGGAGATATAAGGCTTTGTTTACTCTGTTGCTAGGGTACTGTATTTGGTTGCTAGGGAAAAAAATTGCATCCACTAGTGATTACCCTCCGAGTAATGAGTCAAACGGTCCAACCCCGTGTCTCTACGATGTTCTGATGTGGAGATATAAGGCTTTGTTTACTCTGTTGCTAGGGTACTGTATTTGGTTGCTAGGGAAAAAAATGGGATCAACTAATGATTACCCTCCGAGTTATGAGTCAAACGGTCCAACCCCCATGTCTCTACGATGTTCTGATGCGGAGATATAAGGCTTTGTTTACTCTGTTGCTAGGGTACTGTATTTGGTTGCTAGGGAAAAAAATGGCATCCACTAGTGATTACCCTTCGAGTTATGAGTCAAACGGTCCAACCCCCATGTCTCTACGATGTTCTGATGCGGAGATATAAGGCTTTGTTTACTCTGTTGCTAGGGTACTGTATTTGGTTGCTAGGGGCGTGGCTTGGGAGTGGCCAATGATGAGCCCAGTGATTACACTCCGAGTCACAAGTAAAACGGTCCAACCCCCGTGTCTCTACGATGTTCTGATGCGGAGATATAAGGCTTTGTTTACTCTGTTGCTAGGGTACTGTATTTGGTTGCTAGGGGCGTGGCTTGGGAGTGGCCAATTATGTGCCCAGTGATTACACTCCGAGTCACAAGTAAAACGGTCCAACCCCCGTGTCTCTACGATGTTCTGATGCGGAGATATAAGGCTTTGTTTACTCTGTTGCTAGGGTACTGTATTTGGTTGCTAGGGGCCTGGCTTGGGAGTGGCCAATGATGTGCCCAGTGATTACACTCCGAGTCACAAGTAAAACGGTCCAAACCCCGTGTCTCTACGATGTTCTGATGCGGAGATATAAGGCTTTGTTTATTCGGTTGCTAGGGTGCTCAAATTTGGTTGCTAGGGGCGTGGCTTGGGAGTGGCCAATGATGTGCCCAATTGTTACACCCCTAGTCACAAGTAAAACGGTCCAACCCCCGTGTCTCTACGATGTTCTGATGCCGAGATATAACTGTTTGTATTTTATGTTGCTAGGGTGCTCAAAAGTGGTTGCTAGGGGCGTGGCTTAGTACGTCTGTAAGGATCCTGAGAGACTGATTGGATGCCTGAGTAAAATGAGCCCACCCCCATGTCTCTATGACACTGTGGTGCAAAGATATCCATCCGGGCATTTTATAATGGCAGTCTATGGTATAGGTTGCTAGAGTGCCCAAAATGGTTGCTATGGTAACCTTACACCCCATTGTGGGGGACGTCCTGACAGAGTCTAGCACCCTCTTCAAATTTAGTAACCCACATGTTTCTATGAAATCCTGGCTCGGACCTATGACCCGTCAAAATTTTTGCAATGGTAAGTCTATGGGATTTTGCCCCATTGACTTTTCATTGGGGCACATTTGGGCACCTCTTACACCCCAGGGGTACAACTTACACCCCATTGTGATCCATGTTCTTACAGAGCCTACCACCCTCTTCAAATGTTGTAACCCACATGTTTCTACAAAATCCTCGAGCGGAGCTATGACTCGTCAAAGTTGGGCGCAATGTTAAGTCAATGGGATTTTTTGGGTGGTTTTTCGCCCCCCTTTCGGAAATCCTGCACCCGATCGCTTATAAAAGTCATAGCACACCTCTCCTCAATAAGCCGGTCGATTTGAGCCCTAATTTATGGGTCTACGACAAACCGTGTGGGACGAGTTACGCGCCGAAAAAGTGTGCAGACATAAGAATAATAAGATATAATAAAAATAATAATAATAAGTATGAGCAATAATAATAGTGATGCCTTGCATAAATGCAAGCACCACTAATTATAAATAATAAGTATGAGCAATAGTAATAGTGATGCCTTGCATAAATGCAAGCACCACTAATAAGTATGAGCAATAATAATAGTGATGCCTTGCATAAATGCAAGCACCACTAACTAGATAGGTACATTTCCTGAAGAAAATGTGAGTGGTGCTTGCCGTGGCAAATTTCAGGGGACAATTTATGATTATACTCCAAGCCAAAAGTTAAACGGTCCAACCCCCGTGTCTCTACGATGTTCTGATGCAGAGATATAAGGCTTTGTTTACTCTGTTGCTAAGGTACTGTATTTGGTTGCTAGGGAAAAAAATGGCATCCACTAGTGATTACCCTCTGAGTCACGAGTCAAACGGTCCAACCCCCGTGTCTCTACGATGTTCTGATGCGGAGATATAAGGCTTTGTTTACTCTGTTGCTAGGGTCCTGCATTTGGTTGCTAGGGAAAAAAATGGCATCCACTAGTGATTACCCTCCGAGTCATGAGTCAAACGGTCCAACCCCCGTGTCTCTACGATGTTCTGATGCGGAGATATAAGGCTTTGTTTACTCTGTTGCTAGGGTACTCAAATGTGGTTGCTAGGGGCGTGGCTTGGGAGTGCCCAATGATGTGCCCAATTGTTACACCCCTAGTCACAAGTAAAACGGTCCGACCCCCGTGTCTCTACGATGTTCTGATGCCGAGATATAACTGTTTGAATTTTATGTTGCTAGGGTGCTAAAAAGTGGTTGCTAGGGGCGTGGCTTAGTTAGTCTTTAAGGATCCTGAGAGACTGATTGGATGCCTTAGTAAAATGAGCCCACCCCCATGTCTCTATGACACTGTGGTGCAAAGATATCCATCTGGGCATTTTATAATGGTAGTCTATGGGATAGGTTGCTAGGGTGCCCAAAATGGTTGCTAGGGTAACATTACACCCCATTGTGGGGGACGTCCTGACAGAGTCTAGCACCCTTTTTAAATTTAGTAACCAACATGTTTCTATGAAATCCTCGCTCGGACCTATGACCCATCAAAGTTTTTGCAGTGTTAAGTCTATGGGATTTTGCCCCATTGACTTTTCATTGGGCAGTTTTGGGCACCTCTTACACCCCAGGGGTACAACTTACACCCCATTGTGATCCATGTTCTTACAGAGTCTACCACCCTCTTCAAATGTTGTAACCCACATGTTTCTACAAAATCCTTGAGCGGAGCTATGACTCGTCACAGTTGGGCGCAATGTTAAGTCAATGGGATTTTTCGGGTGGTTTTTCGCCCCCCTTTCGGAAATTCTGCACCCGACCGCTTATAAAAGTCATAGCCACCATCTCCTCAAAAAACCGGTCGATTTGAGCCCTCTTTCATGGGACTATGGCAAACCGTGCGGGACGAGTTACGCGCCGAAAAAGTGTGCAGACATAAGAATAATAATAATTATAACTAGATAGGTACATTTCCTGAAGAAAATGTGAAGTGGTGCTTGCCGTGGCAAATTTCGGGGGACAATATATGATTATACTCCAAGCCAAAAGTAAAACAATTCAACCCACATGTCTCTACGATATTCTGATGCGAAGATATAAGGCTTTGTTTATTCGGTTGCTAGGGTACTGTATTTGGTTGCTAGGGAGAAAATTGGCATCCACTAGTGATTACACTCCGAGTCACGAGTCAAACGGTCAAACCCCCGTGTCTCTACGATGTTCTGATGCGGAGATATAAGGCTTTGTTTACTCTGTTGCTAGGGTACTGTATTTGGTTGCTAGGGAAAAAATGGCATCCACTAGTGATTACACTCCGAGATACGAGTCAAACGGTCCAACCCCCGTGTCTCTGCGATGTTCTGATGTGGAGATAAAAGGCTTTGTTTACTCTGTTGCTAGGGTAATGTATTTGGTTTCTAGGGAGCAAATTGGCATCCACTAGTGATTACACTCCGAGTCACGAGTCAAACGGTCCAAACCCCGTGTCTCTACGATGTTCTGATGCGGAGATATAAGGGTTTGTTTACTCTGTTGCTAGGGTACTGTATTTGGTTGCTAGGGAAAAAATGGCATCCACTAGTGATTACCCTCCGAGTCATGAGTCAAACGGTCCAACCCCCGTGTCTCTACGATGTTCTGATGCGGAGATATAAGGCTTTGTTTACTCTGTTGCTAGGGTACTGTATTTGGTTGCTAGGGAAAAAATGGCATCCACTAGTGATTACACTCCGAGATACGAGTCAAACGGTCCAACCCCCGTGTCTCTGCGATGTTCTGATGCGAAGATATAAGGCTTTGTTTACTCTGTTGCTAGGGTACTGTATTTGGTTGCTAGGGAAAAAAATGGCATCCACTAGTGATTACCCTCCGAGTCACGAGTCAAACGGTCCAAACCCCGTGTCTCTACGATGTTCTGATGCGGAGATATAAGGCTTTGTTTACTCTGTTGCTAGGGTACTGTATTTGGTTGCTAGGGAAAAAAATGGCATCCACTAGTGATTACCCTCCGAGTCACGAGTCAAACGGTCCAACCCCCGTGTCTCTACGATGTTCTGATGCGGAGATATAAGGCTTTGTTTACTCTGTTGCTAGGGTACTGTATTTGGTTGCTAGGGAAAAAAATTGCATCCACTAGTGATTACCCTCCGAGTCATGAGTCAAACGGTCCAACGCCCGTGTCTCTACGATGTTCTGATGCGGAGATATAAGGCTTTGTTTACTCTGTTGCTAGGGTACTGTATTTGGTTGCTAGGGAAAAAAATGGCATCCACTAGTGATTACCCTCCGAGTCACGAGTCAAACGGTCCAAACCCTATGTCTCTACGATGTTCTGATGCGGAGTTATAAGGCTTTGTTTACTCTGTTGCTAGGGTACTGTATTTGGTTGCTAGGGAAAAAAATGGCATCCACTAGTGATTACCCTCCGAGTCACGAGTCAAACGGTCCAAACCCTATGTCTCTACGATGTTCTGATGCGGAGTTATAAGGCTTTGTTTACTCTGTTGCTAGGGTACTGTATTTGGTTGCTAGGGAAAAAATGGCATCCACTAGTGATTACCCTCCGAGTCAAGAGTCAAACGGTCCAACCCCCATGTCTCTACGATGTTCTGATGTGGAGATATAAGGCTTTGTTTACTCTGTTGCTAGGGTACTGTATTTGGTTGCTAGGGGCGTGGCTTGGGAGTGGCCAATGATGTGCCCAGTGATTACACTCCGAGTCACAAGTAAAACAGTCCAACCCCCGTGTCTCTACGATGTTCTGATGCGGAGATATAAGGCTTTGTTTACTCTGTTGCTAGGGTACTGTATTTGGTTGCTAGGGGCGTGGCTTGGGAGTGGCCAATTATGTGCCCAGTGATTACACTCCGAGTCACAAGTAAATGGTCCAACCCCCGTGTCTCTACGATGTTCTGATGCGGAGATATAAGGCTTTGTTTACTCTGTTGCTAGGGTACTGTATTTGGTTGCTAGGGGCGTGGCTTGGGAGTGGCCAATGATGTGCCCAGTGATTACAGTCCGAGTCACAAGTAAAACGGTCCAAACCCCGTGTCTCTACGATGTTCTGATGCCGAGATATAACTGTTTGTATTTTATGTTTGCTAGGGTGCTCAAAAGTGGTTGCTAGGGGCGTGGCTTAGTAAGTCTGTAAGGATCCTGAGAGACTGATTGGATGCCTGAGTAAAATGAGCCCACCCCCATGTCTCTATGACACTGTGGTGCAAAGATATCCATCTGGGCATTTTATAATGGCAGTCTATGGGATAGGTTGCTAGGGTGCCCAAAATGGTTGCTAGGGTAACCTAACACCCCATTGTGGGGGACGTCCTGACAGAGTCTAGCACCCTCTTCAAATTTAGTAACCCACATGTTTCTACGAAATCCTCGTTTGGACCTATGACCCATCAAAGTTTTTGCAATGTTAAGTCTATGGGATTTTCCCCCATTGACTTTTCATTAGGGCACTTTTGGGAGCCTCTTACACCCCAGGGGTACAACTTACACCCCAATGTGATGTATGTTCTTACAGAGTCTACCACCCTCTTCAAATGTTGTAACCCACATGTTTCTACAAAATCCTTGAGCGGAGCTATGACTCGTCAAAGTTTTGCCCAATGTTAAGTCAATGGGATTTTTCGGGTGGTTTTTTGCCCCCCTTTCGGAAATCCTGCACCCGATCGCTTATAAAAGATATAGCCACCATCTCTTCAATAAGCCGGTCGATTTGAGTCCTTATTCATGGGTCTACGACAAACCGTGCGGGACGAGTTACGCGCCGAAATTTTGTCCAGAAATAAGAATAATAATAATAATAACTAGATAGGTACATTTCCTGAAGAAAATGTGAGTGGTGCTTGCCGTGGCAAATTTCAGGGGACAATTTATGATTATACTCCAAGCCAAAAGTAAAACGGTCCAACCCCCGTGTCTCTACGATGTTCTGATGCAGAGATATAAGGCTTTGTTTACTCTGTTGCTAGGGTACTGTATTTGGTTGCTAGGGAAAAAATTGGCATCCACTAGTGATTACACTCCGAGATACGAGTCAAACGGTCCAACCCCCGTGTCTCTGCGATGTTCTGGTGTGGAGATAAAAGGCTTTGTTTACTCTGTTGCTAGGGTAATGTATTTGGTTGCTAGGGAGAAAATTGGCATCCACTAGTGATTACACTCCGAGTCACGAGTCAAACGGTCCAAACCCCGTGTCTCTACGATGTTCTGATGCGGAGATATAAGGCTTTGTTTACTCTGTTGCTAGGGTACTGTATTTGGTTGCTAGGGAAAAAAATGGCATCCACTAGTGATTACCCTCCGAGTCACGAGTCAAACGGTCCAACCCCCGTGTCTCTACGATGTTCTGATGCAGAAATAAGGCTTTGTTTACTCTGTTGCTAGGGTACTGTATTTGGTTGCTAGGGAAAAAAATGCATCCACTAGTGATTACCCTCCGAGTCATGAGTCAAACGGTCCAACCCCCGTGTCTCTACGATGTTCTGATGCGGAGATATAAGGCTTTGTTTACTCTGTTGCTAGGGTACTGTATTTGGTTGCTAGGGAAAAAAATGGCATCCACTAGTGATTACCCTCCGAGTCACGAGTCAAACGGTCCAACCCCCGTGTCTCTACGATGTTCTGATGCGAAGATATAAGGCTTTGTTTACTCTGTTGCTAGGGTACTGTATTTGGTTGCTAGGGGCGTGGCTTGGGAGTGGCCAATGATGTGCCCAGTGATTACACTCCGACTCACAAGTAAAACGGTCCAACCCCCGTGTCTCTGCGATGTTCTGATGCAGAGATATAAGGCTTTGTTTACTCTGTTGCTAGGGTACTGTATTTGGTTGCTAGGGAAAAAAATGGCATCCACTAGTGATTACACTCCGAGATACGAGTCAAACGGTCCAACCCCCGTGTCTCTGCGATGTTCTGATGTGGAGATAAAAGGCTTTGTTTACTCTGTTGCTAGGGTAATGTATTTGGTTGCTAGGGAGAAAATTGGCATCCACTAGTGATTACACTCCGAGTCACGAGTCAAACGGTCCAAACCCCGTGTCTCTACGATGTTCTGATGCGGAGATATAAGGCTTTGTTTACTCTGTTGCTAGGGTACTGTATTTGGTTGCTAGGGAAAAAAATGGCATCCACTAGTGATTACCCTCCGAGTCACGAGTCAAACGGTCCAACCCCCGTGTCTCTACGATGTTCTGATGCGGAGATATAAGGCTTTGTTTACTCTGTTGCTAGGGTACTGTATTTGGTTGCTAGGGAAAAAAATGCATCCACTAGTGATTACCCTCCGAGTCATGAGTCAAACGGTCCAACCCCCGTGTCTCTACGATGTTCTGATGCGGAGATATAAGGCTTTGTTTACTCTGTTGCTAGGGTACTGTATTTGGTTGCTAGGGAAAAAAATGGCATCCACTAGTGATTACCCTCCGAGTCACGAGTCAAACGGTCCAACCCCCGTGTCTCTACGATGTTCTGATGCGAAGATATAAGGCTTTGTTTACTCTGTTGCTAGGGTACTGTATTTGGTTGCTAGGGAAAAAATTGGCATCCACTAGTGATTACACTTCGAGTCACGAGTCAAACGGTCCAACCCCCGTGTCTCTACGATGTTCTGATGTGGAGATATTAGGCTTTGTTTATTCTGTTGCTAGGGTACTGTATTTGGTTGCTAGGGGAAAAATGGCATCCACTAGTGATTACACTTCGAGTCACAAGTCAAAAGGTCCAACCCCTGTGTCTCTACGATGTTCTGATGCAGAGATATAAGGCTTTGTTTATTCCGTTGCTAGGGTGTTCATATTTGGTTGCTAGGGGCGTGGCTTAACACCTCTTGGCATCCATAAGTGATTACCCTTCAAGTCACGAGTAAAACGGTCCAACCCCCGTGTCTCTACGATGTTCTGATGCAAAGATATAAGGCTTTGTTTATTCCGTTGCTAGGGTGTTCATATTTGGTTGCTAGGGGCGTGGCTTAACACCTCTTGGCATTAACAAGTGATTACCCTTCGAGTCACGAGTAAAACGGTCCAACCCCCGTGTCTCTACGATGTTCTGATGTGGAGATATTAGGCTTTGTTTATTCGGTTGCTAGGGTACTGTATTTGGTTGCAAGGGAAAAAAATGGCATCCACTAGTGATTACACTTCGAGTCACGAGTCAAACGGTCCAACCCCCGGGTCTCTACGATGTTCTGATGTGGAGATATAAGGCTTTGTTTATTCCGTTGCTAGGTGTTCATATTTGGTTGCTAGGGGCGTGGCTTAACACCTCTTGGCTTCCACTAGTGATTACCCTTCGAGTCACAAGTAAAACGGTCCAACCCCCGTGTCTCTACGATGTTCTGATGCAGAGATATAAGGCTTTGTTTATTCCGTTGCTAGGGTGTTCATATTTGGTTGCTAGGGGCGTGGCTTAACACCTCTTGGCATCCACTAGTGAATACACTTCGATTCACGAGTCAAACGGTCCAACCCCCGTGTCTCTACGATGTTCTGATGTGGAGATATAAGACTTTGTTTATTCCGTTGCTAGGTGTTCATATTTGGTTGCTAGGGGCGTGGCTTAACACCTCTTGGCATCCACTAGTGATTACCCTTCGAGTCACGAGTAAAACGGTCCAACCCTGTGTCTCTACGATGTTCTGATGCGAAGATATAAGGCTTTGTTTATTCCGTTGCTAGGGTGTTCATATTTGGTTGCTAGGGGCGTGGCTTAACACCTCTTGGCATTAACTAGTGATTACCCTTCGAGTCACGAGTAAAACGGTCCAAACCCCGTGTCTCTACGATGTTCTGATGCAGAGATATAAGGCTTTGTTTATTCCGTTGCTAGGGTACTCAAATTTGGTTGCTAGGGGCGTGGCTTGGGAGTGGCCAATGATTTGGCCAATGATTACACTCCGAGTCACAAGTAATACGGTCCAACCCCCGTGTCTCTACGATGTTCTGATTCCGAGATATAACTGTTTGAATTTTATGTTGCTAGGGTGCTAAAAAGTGGTTGCTAGGGGCGTGGTTTCATATCTCAAGAAGGATCCTGAGAGACTGATTGGATGCCTGAGTAAAATGAGCCCACCCCCATGTCTCTATGACACTGTGGTGCAAAGATATCCATCTGGGCATTTTATAATGGCAGTCTATGGGAGATGTTGCTAGGGTGCTAAAAAGTGGTTGCTAGGGGCGTGGCTTAATAGCTCTGGGATGATCCTGAGAGACTGATTGGATGCCCGAGTAAAATGAGCCCACCCACTTATCTCTACGACACTGTAAAGCAAAGATATTCCTTGTGGAACTGTTTTATTCCCTTATATGGGCATGTTTCCTGCCCCATTTTAAGTCAATGGGAATTTTCGGGTGCCTCTTACACCCCAGGGGTACAACTTACACCCCAATGTTATGTATGTTCTTACAGAGTCTACCACCCTCTTCAAATTTTGCAACCCACATGTTTCTACAAAATCCTCGAGCGGAGCTATGACTCGTCAAAGTTGGGCGCAATGTTAAGTCAATGGGATTTTTCGGGTGGTTTTTCGCCCCCCTTTCAGAAATCCTGCACCCGATCGCCTATAAAAGTCATAGCACACCTCTCCTCAATAATCCGGTCGATTTGAGCCCTCTTTCATGGGACTATGTTAAACCGTGCGGGACGAGTTACGCGCCGAAAAAGTGTCCAGAAAAAGAATAATAATAACTAGATAGGTACATTTCCTGAAGAAAATGTGAGTGGTGCTTGCCGTGGCAAAATTCAAGGGACAATTTATGATTATACTCCATGCCAAAAGTAAAACGGTCCAACCCCCGTGTCTCTACGATGTTCTGATGCAGAGATATAAGGCTTTGTTTACTCTGTTGCTAGGGTACTGTATTTGGTTGCTAGGGAAAAAAATGGCATCCACTAGTGATTACCCTCCGAGTCACGAGTCAAACGGTCCAAACCCCGTGTCTCTACGATGTTCTGATGCGGAGATATAAGGCTTTGTTTACTCTGTTGCTAGGGTCCTGCATTTGGTTGCTAGGGAAAAAAATGGCACCCACTAGTGATTACCCTCCGAGTCACGAGTCAAACGGTCCAACCCCGTGTCTCTACGATGTTCTGATGCGGAGATATAAGGCTTTGTTTACTCTGTTGCTAGGGTACTGTATTTGGTTGCTAGGGAAAAAAATGGCATCCACTAGTGATTACCCTCCGAGTCACGAGTCAAACGGTCCAACCCCCGTGTCTCTACGATGTTCTGATGCGGAGATATAAGGCTTTGTTTACTCTGTTGCTAGGGTACTGTATTTGGTTGCTAGGGAAAAAAATTGCATCCACTAGTGATTACCCTCCGAGTCATGAGTCAAACGGTCCAACCCCCGTGTCTCTACGATGTTCTGGTGCGGAGATATAAGGCTTTGTTTACTCTGTTGCTAGGGTACTGTATTTGGTTGCTAGGGAAAAAAATGGCATCCACTTGTGATTACCCTCCGAGTCACGAGTCAAACGGTCCAAACCCCATGTCTCTACGATGTTCTGATGCGGAGATATAAGGCTTTGTTTACTCTGTTGCTAGGGTACTGTATTTGGTTGCTAGGGAAAAAAATGGCATCCACTAGTGATTACCCTCCGAGTCATGAGTCAAACGGTCCAACCCCCATGTCTCTACGATGTTCTGATGTGGAGATATAAGGCTTTGTTTACTCTGTTGCTAGGGTACTGTATTTGGTTGCTAGGGGCGTGGCTTGGAAGTGGCCAATGATGTGCCCAGTGATTACACTCCGAGTCACAAGTAAAACGGTCCAACCCCCGTGTCTCTACGATGTTCTGATGCGGAGATATAAGGCTTTGTTTACTCTGTTGCTAGGGTACTGTATTTGGTTGCTAGGGGCGTGGCTTGGGAGTGGCCAATTATGTGCCCAGTGATTACACTCCGAGTCACAAGTAAAACGGTCCAACCCCCGTGTCTCTACGATGTTCTGATGCGGAGATATAAGGCTTTATTTACTCTGTTGCTAGGGTACTGTATTTGGTTGCTAGGGGCGTGGCTTGGGAGTGGCCAATGATGTGCCCAGTGATTACACTCCGAGTCACAAGTAAAACGGTCCAAACCCCGTGTCTCTACGATGTTCTGATGCGGAGATATAAGGCTTTGTTTATTCGGTTGCTAGGGTGCTCAAATTTGGTTGCTAGGGGCGTGGCTTAGTAAGTCTGTAAGGATCCTGAGAGACTGATTGGATGCCTGAGTAAAATGAGCCCACCCCCATGTCTCTATGACACTGTGGTGCAAAGATATCCATCCGGGCATTTTATAATGGCAGTCTATGGTATAGGTTGCTAGGGTGCCCAAAATGGTTGCTATGGTAACCTTACACCCCATTGTGGGGGACGTCCTGACAGAGTCTAGCACCCTCTTCAAATGTAGTAACCCACATGTTTCTATGAAATCCTGGCTCGGACCTATGACCCATCAAAATTTTTGCAATGGTAAGTCTATGGGATTTTGCCCCATTGACTTTTCATTGGGGCACTTTTGGGCACCTCTTACACCCCAGGGGTACAACTAACACCCCATTGTGATCCATGTTCTTACAGAGCCTACCACCCTCTTCAAATGTTGTAACCCACATGTTTCTACAAAATCCTCGAGCGGAGCTATGACTCGTCAAAGTTGGGCGCAATGTTAAGTCAATGGGATTTTTTGGGTGGTTTTTCGCCCCCCTTCCGGAAATCCTGCACCCGATCGCTTATAAAAGTCATAGCACACCTCTCCTCAATAAGCCGGTCGATTTGAGCCCTAATTTATGGGTCTACGACAAAGCGTGCGGGACGAGTTACGCGCCGAAAAAGTGTCCAGAAAAAGAAGAATAATAATAATAATAACTAGATAGGTACATTTCCTGAAGAAAATGTGAGTGGTGCTTGCCGTGGCAAAATTCTGGGGAACATATATGATTATACTCCAAGCCAAAAGTAAAACGATCCAACTCCTGTGTCTCTACGATGTTCTGATGCGAAGATATTAGGCTTTGTTTACTCTGTTGCTAGGGTACTGTATTTGGTTGCTAGGGAAAAAATTGGCATCCCATAGTGATTACACTCTGAGTCACGAGTCAAACGGTCCAACCCCCGTGTCTCTACGATGTTCTGATGCTGAGATATAAGGCTTTGTTTACTCTGTTGCTAGGGTACTGTATTTGGTTGCTAGGGAAAAAATTGGCATCCCATAATGATTACACTCTTAGTCACGAGTCAAACGGTCCAACCCCCGTGTCTCTACGATGTTCTGATGCTGAGATATAAGGCTTTGTTTACTCTGTTGCTAGGGTACTGTATTTGGTTGCTAGGGAAAAAAATTGGCATCCCATAATGATTACACTCTGAGTCACGAATCAAACGGTCCAACCCCCGTGTCTCTACGATGTTCTGATGCTGAGATATAAGGCTTTGTTTACTCTGTTGCTAGGGTACTGTATTTGGTTGCTAGGGAAAAAAATGGCATCCCATAGTAATTACACTCTGAGCCACGAATCAAACGGTCCAACCCCCGTGTCTCTACGATGTTCTGATGCGGAGATATAAGGCTTTGTTTACTCTGTTGCTAGGGTACTGTATTTGGTTGCTAGGGAAAAAATGGGATCCACTAGTGATTACCCTCCGAGTCACGAGTCAAACGGTCCAAACCCCGTGTCTCTACGATGTTCTGATGCGGAGATATAAGGCTTTGTTTACTCTGTTGCTAGGGTACTGTATTTGGTTGCTAGGGGCGTGGCTTGGGAGTGGCCAATGATGTGCCCAGTCATTACACTCCGAGTCACAAGTAAAACGGTCCAACCCCCGTGTCTCTACGATGTTCTGATGCCGAGATATAACTGTTTGTATTTTATGTTGCTAGGGTGCTCAAAAGTGGTTGCTAGGGGCGTGGCTTAGTAAGTCTGTAAGGATCCTGAGAGACTGATTGGATGCCTGAGTAAAATGAGCCCACCCCCATGTCTCTATGACACTGTGGTGCGAAGATATCCATCTAGGCATTTTATAATGGCAGTCAATGGTATAGGTTGCTAGGGTGCCCAAAATGGTTGCTATGGTAACCTTACACCCCATTGTGGGGTACGTCCTGACAGAGTCTAGCACCCTTTTCAAATTTAGTAACCCACATGTTTCTATGAAATCCTGGCTCGGACCTATGACCCGTCAAAATTTTTGCAATGGTAAGTCTATGGGATTTTGCCCCATTGACTTTTCATTGGGACACTTTTGGGCACCTCTTACACCCCAGGGGTACAACTTACACCCCATTGTGATCCATGTTTTTACAGAGCCTACCACCCTCTTCAAATGTTGTAACCCACATGTTTCTACAAAATCCACGAGCGGAGCTATGACCCATCAAAGTTGGGCCCAATGTTAAGTCAATGGGATTTTTTGGGTGGTTTTACGCCCTCCTTTCGGAAATCCTGCACCCGATCCCTTATAAAAGTCATAGCACACCTCTCCTCAATAATCCGGTCGATTTGAGCCCTCTTTCATGGGTCTACAACAAAGCGTGCGGGACGAGTTAATCGCCGAAAAAAGTGTCCGGATGTAAGAATAAAATATAATAATAATAATATCCCTGAGCAATAGTAATAGTGATGCTTTGCATAAATGCAAGCACCACTAATAATAATAAGTATGCAAGATAGTAATAGTGATGCTTTGCATAAATGCAAGCACCACTAACTAGATAGTAAAGTTTGAAGACAAACTTTATGTTGGCTTGAGAAAGCGTAGCCTGAACGTTTAAAACGGTTTGACATAAGTTTAGTTTAGTAGGCTATCTGGCTGTTCGTATGTTTAAGTATGAAGGTAGCATGATTTACCATGAAGCTAGCATGATGTTAGCATGATTAGCATGAAGCTAGCATGATGCTAGCATGATTAGCATGAAGCTAGCTTGAGGCTAGCATGAAGTTAGCATGATTAGCTGAAGTTAGCATGATTAGCATGAAGCTAGCATGATGCTAGCATGATTAGCATGAAGCTAGCATGATGCTAGCATGATTAGCATGAAGTTAGCATGATTAGCATGAAGCTAGTATGATGCTAGCTTGATGCTAGCATGATTAGCATGAAGCTAGCTTGATGCTAGCATGAAGTTAGCATGATTAGCTGAAGTTAGCATGATTAGCATGAAGCTAGCATGATGCTAGCATGATTAGCATGAAGCTAGCATGATGCTAGCATGATTAGCATGAAGCTAGCATGATGTTAGCATGATTAGCATGAAGCTAGCATGATGCTAGCATGATTAGCATGAAGATAGCATGTTGCTAGCATGATTAGCATGAAGCTAGCATGATGCTAGCATGATTAGCATGAAGCTAGCATGATGCTAGCATGATGCTAGCATGATTAGCATGAAGCTAGCATGATGCTAGCATGATTAGCATGAAGTTAGCATGAAGCTAGCATGATTAGCATGAAGTTAGCATGAACCTAGCATGAACCTAGCATGATGCTAGCATGATTAGCATGAAGCTAGCATGATGCTAGCATGATTAGCATGAAGCTAGCATGATGTTAGCATGATTAGCATGAAGCTAGCATGAAGTTAGCATGATTAGCATGAAGCTAGCATGAAGTCAGCATGATTAGCATGAAGCTAGCATGATGTTAGCATGATTAGCATGAAGCTAGCATAAAGCTAGCATGATTAGCAGGAAGCTAGCATGAAGCTAACATTTATTGCGTTGCTAGGGTACTAAGTTTGGTTGCTAGGGAGAAATTGGCATCCCATAATGATCACCCTTCAAGCCACAAGTAAAACGGTCCAACCCCCGTGTCTCTACAATGTTCTGATGCGGAGATATAAGGCTTTGTTTATTCCGTTGCTAGGGTACTAAGTTTGGTTGCTAGGGAGAAAATTGGCATCCCATAATGATCACACTTCAAGCCACAAGTAAAACGGTCCAACCCCCGTGTCTCTATGATGTTCTGAAGCGGAGATATAAGGCTTTGTTTATTCCGTTGCTAGGGTACTAAGTTTGGTTGCTAAGGAGAAAATTGGCATCCCATAATGATTACACTTCAAGCCACAAGAAAAACGGTCCAACCCCCGTGTCTCTACGATGTTCAGATCCAGAGATATAAGGCTTTGTTTATTATGTTGCTAGGGTCTTCATATTTTGTTGCTAGGGGCGTGGCTTAATACCTCAATAAGAATCCTAAGAGACTGATTGGATGCCTGAGTAAAATGAGCCCACCCCTATGTCTCTATGACACTCTGGTGCAAAGATATCCATCTGGGCTTTTTATAATGGTAGTCTATGGGAGATGTTGCTAGGGTACCCAAAATTGTTGCTAGGGGCGTGGCTTAATAGCTCTGGGGTGATCCTAAGAGACTGATTGGATGCTTGAGTAAAATGAGCCCACCCCCATGTCTCTAAGACACTCTAAAGTGAATATATTCCATCTGGGACGCTTTTATTCCCTTTTATGGGCATGTTTCCTGCCCCATTATAAGTCAATGGGAAATTTTGGGGGCCTCTTACATCCCAGGGGTACAGCTTACACCCCATTGTGAGGTATGTTCTTACACAGCCTGTCAGCCTCCTTAAATGTGGTAAGCCACAAGTTTCTACAAGTTTCTCACTCGCAGCTTTGACCCGTCAAAGTTTGTCTCAATGTTAAGTCAATGGAAATTTTGGGGTGTTTCAGCGCCCCGTTTAGGAATTCGGAAGGTCCCATCAGTTAGAAAAGATATAGCAACTCATGTCAGATAAGACCGAAGGTCTGTCCAAAGTTTGGTGGCTGTAGCTTGAAAGCTCTAGGACGAGTTAGAGTTAGAAATTTTGTCTCAGAAAACACGGAAGAATAATAATAATAACTAGATAGGTACATTTCCTGAAGAAAATGTGAGTGGTGCTTGCCGTGGCAAGTTTCGGGGGACAATTTATGATTATACTCCAAGCCAAAAGTAAAACGGTCCAACCCCCGTGTCTCTACGATGTTCTAATGCGGAGATATAAGGCTTTGTTTACTCTGTTGCTAGGGTACTGTATTTGGTTGCTAGGGGAAAAATTGGCATCCACTAGTGATTACACTTCGAGTCACGAGTCAAACGGTCCAACCCCCGTGTCTCTACGATGTTCTGATGTGGAGATATAAGGCTTTGTTTATTCCGTTGCTAGGGTACTGTATTTGGTTGCTAGGGAAAAAATGGCATCCACCAGTCATTACAGTCCGAGTCATGTGTCAAACGGTCCAACCCCCATGTCTCTACGATGTTCTGATGAGGAGATATTAGGCTTTGTTTATTCGGTTGCTAGGGTACTGTATTTGGTTGCTAGGGAAAAAAATGGCATCCACTAGTGATTACCCTCCGAGTCATGAGTCAAACGGTCCAACCCCCATGTCTCTACGATGTTCTGATGTGGAGATATAAGGCTTTGTTTACTCTGTTGCTAGGGTACTGTATTTGGTTGCTAGGGGCGTGGCTTGGGAGTGGCCAATGATGTGCCCAGTGATTACACTCCGAGTCACAAGTAAAACGGTCCAACCCCCGTGTCTCTACGATGTTCTGATGCGGAGATATAAGGCTTTGTTTACTCTGTTGCTAGGGTACTGTATTTGGTTGCTAGGGGCGTGGCTTGGGAGTGGCCAATTATGTGCCCAGTGATTACACTCCGAGTCACAAGTAAAACGGTCCAACCCCCGTGTCTCTACGATGTTCTGATGCGGAGATATAAGGCTTTGTTTACTCTGTTGCTAGGGTACTGTATTTGGTTGCTAGGGGCGTGGCTTGGGAGTGGCCAATGATGTGCCCAGTGATTACACTCCGAGTCACAAGTAAAACGGTCCAAACCCCGTGTCTCTACGATGTTCTGATGCGGAGATATAAGGCTTTGTTTATTCGGTTGCTAGGGTGCTCAAATTTGGTTGCTAGGGGCGTGGCTTGGGAGTGGCCAATGATATGCCTAATTGTTACACCCCTAGTCACAAGTAAAACGGTCCAACCCCCGTGTTTCTACGATGTTCTGATGCCGAGATATAACTGTTTGTATTTTATGTTGCTAGGGTGCTCAAAAGTGGTTGCTAGGGGCGTGGCTTAGTAAGTCTGTAAGGATCATGAGAGACTGATTGGATGCCTGAGTAAAATGAGCCCACCCCCATGTCTCTATGACACTGTGGTGCAAAGATATCCATCCGGGCATTTTATAATGGCAGTCTATGGTATAGGTTGCTAGGGTGCCCAAAATGGTTGCTATGGTAACCTTACACCCCATTGTGGGGGACGTCCTGACAGAGTCTAGCACCCTCTTCAAATTTAGTAACCCACATGTTTCTATGAAATCCTGGCTCGGACCTATGACCCGTCAAAATTTTTGCAATGGTAAGTCTATGGGATTTTGCCCCATTGACTTTTCATTGGGGCACTTTTGGGCACCTCTTACACCCCAGGGGTACAACTTACACCCCATTGTGATCCATGTTCTTACAGAGCCTACCACCCTCTTCAAATGTTGTAACCCACATGTTTCTACAAAATCCTCGAGCGGAGCTATGACTCGTCAAAGTTGGGCGCAATGTTAAGTCAATGGGATTTTTTGGGTGGTTTTTCGCCCCCCTTTCGGAAATCCTGCACCCGATCGCTTATAAAAGTCATAGCACACCTCTCCTCAATAAGCCGGTCGATTTGAGCCCTAATTTATGGGTCTACGACAAAGCGTGCGGGACGAGTTACGCGCCGAAAAAGTGTCCAGAAAAAGAATAATAATAATAATAATAACTAGATAGGTACATTTCCTGAAGAAAATGTGAAGTGGTGCTTGCCGTGGCAAATTTTGGGGGACAATATATGATTATACTCTAAGCCACAAGTAAAACGATCCAACCGCCATGTCTCTATGATGTTCTGATGCGGAGATATAAGGCTTTGTTTATTCTGTTGCTAGGGTACTGTGTTTGGTTGCTAGGGAGAAAATTGGCATCCCATAATGATCATACTCCAAGCCACAAGTAAAACGGTCCAACCCCCGTGTCTCTACGTTGTTCTGATGCGGAGATATAAAGCTTTGTTTATTCCGTTGCTAGGGTACTAAGTTTGGTTGCTAGGGAGAAAATTGGCATCCCATAATGATCATACTCCAAGCCACAAGTAAAACGGTCCAACCCCCGTGTCTCTACGATGTTCTGATGCGGAGATATAAGGCTTTGTTTATTTGGTTGCTAGGGTACTGTATTTGGTTGCTAGGGAGAAAATTGGCATCCCATAATGATCATACTCCAAGCCACAAGTAAAACGGTCCAACCCCCGTGTCTCTACGATGTTCTGATGCGGAGATATAAGGCTTTGTTTATTCGGTTGCTAGGGTACTAAGTTTGGTTGCTAGGGAGAAAATTGGCATCCCATAATGATCATACTCCAAGCCACAAGTAAAACGGTCCAACCCCCGTGTCTCTACGTTGTTCTGATACGGAGATATAAGGCTTTGTTTATTCCGTTGCTAGGATAATAAGTTTGGTTGCTAGGGGCGTGGCTTAATACCTCTTGGCATCCACTAATGATTACCCTCCAAGTCACGAGTCAAACGGTCCAACCCCAGCCTCTCTACGATGTTCTGATGCCGAGATATAAGGCTTTGTTTGTTCTGTTGCTAGGGTGTTCATATTTGGTTGCTAGGGGCGTGGCTTAATACCTCTTGGCATGCACTAGTGATTACCCTCCAAGTCACGAGTCAAACGGTCCAACCCCCGCGTCTCTACGATGTTCTAATGCGGAGATATAAGGCTTTGTTTATTCGGTTGCTAGGGTGCTCAAATTTGGTTGCTATGGGCGTGGCTTGGGAGTGGCCAATGATGTGGCCAGTTATTACTCTCCAAGTCACAAGTAAAACGGTCCAACCCCCGTGTCTCTATGATGATCTGATGCCGAGATATAACTGTTTGAATTTTATGTTGCTAGGGTGCTCAAAAGTGGTTGCTAGGGGCGTGGCTTAATACCTATGCAAAGATCCTGAGAGACTGATTGGATGCCTGAGTAAAATGAGCCCACCCCCATGTCTTTATGACACTGTGCTGCAAAGATATCCATCTGGGCATTTTATAATGGCAGTCTATGGGAGATGTTGCTAGGGTGCCCAAAATGGTTGCTAGGGGAGTGGCTTAATGGCTCTGGGATGATCCTTAGAGACTGATTGGATGCCTGAGTAAAATGAGTCCACCCACTTATCTCTACGACACTGTAAAGCAAAGATATCCCATCTGGAACGGTTTTATTCCCTTATATGGGCGTGTTCCCTGCCCCATTATAAGTCAATGGGGCACTTTTGGGCACCTCCTACACCCCAGGGGTACAACTTACACCCCAATGTGATGTATGTTCTTACAGAGTCTACCACCCTCTTCAAATGTTGTAACCCACATGTTTCTACAAAATCCTCGAGCGGAGCTATGACCCGTCAAAGTTGGGCGCAATGTTAGGTCAATGGGATTTTTTAGGTGGTTTTTCGCCCCCCTTTAGAAAATCCTGCACCCGATCGCTTATAAAAGTCATAGCACACCTCTCCTCAATAATCCGGTCGCTTTGAGCCCTCTTTCATGGGACTACGGCAAACCGTGCGGGACGAGTTAAGTGCCGAAAAAGTGTCCAGATATAAGAAGAAGAATAATAATAACCGAAAGCAATAATAATAGTGATGCCTTGCATAAATGCAAGCACCACTAATAATAAGTATGCAAGATAGTAATAGTGATGCTTTGCATAAATGCAAGCACCACTAATAAAAAGTTTATGTACAACAACAGTATGTTGGCTTTCTCAAGCCAACATAATAATATCCCTGAGCAATAGTAATAGTGATGCCTTGCATAAATGCAAGCACCACTAATAATAAGTTTAAGTGCAACAACAGTATGTTGGCTTTCTCAAGCCAACATAATAATAATAATAATAATAATAATAATAAGTTTAAGTGCAACAACAGTATGTTGGCTTTCTCAAGCCAACATAATTATAAACTAGATATTAAAGTTTGAAGACAAACTTTATGTTGGCTTGAAAAAGCGTAGCTTGAACGTTTAAAACGGTTTGACAGAAGTTTAGTTTAGTAGGCTATCTGGCTGTTAGAATGTTTAAGTATGAAGGTAGCATGATTAACATGAAGTTAGCATGATGTTAGCATGATTAGCATGATGCTAGCATGAAGCTAGCATGATTAACATTAAGCTAGCATGATGCTAGCATGATTAGCATGAAGCTAGCATGATGCTAGCATGATTAGCATGAAGCTAGCATGATGCTAGCATGATGAGCATGAAGCTAGCATGATGCTAGCATGATTAGCATGAAGCTAGCATGATGCTAACATGATTAGCATGAAGCTAGCATGATGCTAGCATGATTAGCATGAAGCTAGCATGATGTTAGCATGATTAGCATGAAGTTAGCATGATGTTAGCATGATCAGCATGAAGCTAGCATGATTAGCATGAAGCTAGCATGATGCTAGCATGATTAGCATGAAGCTAGCATGATGCTAGCATGATGCAAACATGATTAGCATGAAGCTAGCATGATGTTAGCATGATTAGCATGAAGCTAGCATGATGCTAACATGATTAGCACGAAGCTAGCATGATTAACACGAAGCTAGCATGATGTTAGCATGATTAGCATGAAGCTAGTATGATGTTAGCATGATTAACATGAAGCTAGCATGATGCTAGCATGATTAGCATGAAGCTAGCATGATGCTAGCATGATTAGCATGAAGCTAGCATGATGTTAGCATGATTAGCATGAAGCTAGCATGATGCTAGCATGATTAGCATGAAGCTAGCATGATGCTAGCATGATTAGCATGAAGCTAGCATGATGTTAGCATGATGCTAGCATGATTAGCATGAAGCTAGCATGATGTTAGCATGATTAGCATGAAGCTAGCATGATGCTAACATGATTAACACGAAGCTAGCATGATGCTAGCATGATTAGCATGAAGCTAACATGATTAGCTAGCATGATTAGCATGATGTTAGCATGAAGCTAGCATGATTAGCATGAAACTAGCATGATGCTAGCATGATTAGCATGAAGCTAGCAAGATGTTAGCATGATTAGCATGAAGCTAGCATGATGCTAGCATGATTAGCATGAAGCTAGCTTGATTAGCATGAAGCTAGCATGATTATCATGCGGCTAGCATGATGTTAGCATGATTAGCATGAAGCTAGCATGATGCTAGCATGATTAGCATGAAGCTAGCATGATGCTAGCATGATTAGCATGAAGCTAGCATGATGTTAACATGATTAGCATGATGCTAGCATGATTAGCATGAAGCTAGCATGATGTTAGCATGATTACCATGAAGCTAGCATGATGCTACCATGAAACTAGCATGATTCTAGCATGATGAGCATGAAGCTAGCATGATTCTACCATGATTAGCATGAAGCTAGCATGATTGTAGCATGATTAGCATGAAGCTAGTATGATGCTAGCATGATTAGCATGAAGCTAGCATGAGGCTACCATGATTAGCATGAAGTAAGCATGAGGTTAGCATGATTAGCATGAAGCTAGCATGATTTAACGTGAAGCTAGCATGATTAGCATGATGCTAACATGATTAGCATGACGCTAGCACTATTTGGCGTGCAGCTAACAAGATTTGACATGAAGTTGGCATGATTTAGCATGAACTTAACAAAATGTATTATGAAATTAGCATAAAGCTAGCATGAAACTAGCATGAAGCTAGTTTGACTTAGCATGGAGCTAGCATGAAGCTAACATGACCCAAAGACCCAACCCCCATGTCTCTATGATGTTCAGATCAAGAGATAAAAGGCTTTGTTTATTATGTTGCTAGGGTGTTCATATTTGGTTGCTAGGGGCGTGGCTTAATGCCTCAATAAGAATCCTATTAAGACTGATTGGATGCCTGAGTAAAATGAGCCCACCCCCATGTCTCTATGACACTCTGGTGTAAAGATATCCATCTGGGCTTTTTATAATGGTAGTCTATGGGAGATGTTGCTAGGGTACCCAAAATTGTTGCTAGGGGCGTGGCTAAATAGCTTTGGGGCGATCCTAAGAGACTGATAGGATGACTGAGTAAAATGAGCCCACCCCCATGTCTCTACAACACTCTAAAGTAAAGATATTCCATCTGGGACGCTTTCATTCCCTTATATGGGCATGTTTTCTGCCCCATTATAAGTCAATGGGAAATTTTGGGGGCCTCTTACACCCCAGGGGTATAGCTTACACCCCATTGTGATGTATGTTCTTACAGAGCCTGTCAGCCTCCTTAAATGTGGTAAGCCACAAGTTTCTACAAGTTTCTTACTCACAGCTATGACCCGTCAAAGTTTGTCTCAATGTTAAGTCAATGAAAATTTTGGGGTGTTCGAGCCCCCCGTTTAGGAATTCGGAAGGTCCCATCAGTTAGAAAAGATATAGCACACTAAGTCAGAGCAGTCTGAAGGTCTGTGGAAAATTTGGTGCATGTAGCTTGAAAGCCCTAGGACGAGTTAGTGTCGGAAATTTAGTCTCAGAAGAAAGCGGAATAATAATAATAAAAATAAGTTTAATAGCAATAACAATATATTGGCTTTTTCAAAGCCAACATAATAATAAGTATGAGCAATAGTAATAGTGATGCCTTGCATAAATGCAAGCACCACTAATAATAACTAGATAGGTACATTTCCTGAAGAAAATGTGAGTGGTGCTTGCCGTGGCAAGTTTCGGGGGACAATTTATGATTATACTCCAAGCCAAAAGTCAAACGATCCAACCCCCGTGTCTCTACGATGTTCTGATGCGGAGATATAAGGCTTTGTTTACTCTGTTGCTAGGGTATTGTATATGGTTGCTAGGGAAAAAATAGGCATCCACTAGTGATTACACTTCGAGTCACGAGTCAAACGGTCCAACCCCCGTGTCTCTACGATGTTCTGATGTGGAGATATAAGGCTTTGTTTATTCCGTTGCTAGGGTACTGTATTTGGTTGCTAGGGGAAAAAATGGCATCCACCAGTCATTACACTCAGAGTCATGTGTCCAACGGTCCAACCCCCATGTCTCTACGATGTTCTGATGAGGAGATATTAGGCTTTGATTATTCGGTTGCTAGGGTACTGTATTTGGTTGCTAGGGAAAAAACGGCATCCACTAGTGATTACCCTCCGAGTCACGAGTCAAACGGTCCAACCCCCGTGTCTCTACGTTGTTCTGATGTGGAGATATAAGGCTTTGTTTATTTGGTTGCTAGGGTACTGTATTTCGTTGCTAGGGAGAAAATTGGCATCCCATAATGATCATACTCCAAGCCACAAGTAAAATGGTCCAACCCCCGTGTCTCTACGTTGTTCTGATGCGGAGATATAAGGCTTTGTTTATTCGGTTGCTAGGGTACTGTATTTGGTTGCTAGGGAAAAATTTGACCTCCCATAGTGATTACCCTCCGAGTCACGAGTCAAACGGTCCAACCCCCTTGTCTCTACGATGTTCTGTTGCGGAGATATAAGGCTTTGTTTACTCTGTTGCTAGGGTACTGTATTTGGTTGCTAGGGAAAAAAGTGGCATCCCATAATGATTACACTCCGAGTCACAAGTCAAACTGTCCAACCCCCGTGTCTCTACGATTTTCTGATGCGGAGATATAAGGTTTTGTTTACTCTGTTGCTAGGGTACTGTATTTGGTTGCTATGGAAAAAATTGGCATCCCATAATGATTACACTCTGAGTCACGAGTCAAACGGTCCAACCCCCGTGTCTCTACGATGTTCTGATGCGGAGATATAAGGCTTTGTTTATTTGGTTGCTAGGGTACTGTATTTCGTTGCTAGGGAGAAAATTGGCATCCCATAATGATCATACTCCAAGCCACAAGTAAAATGGTCCAACCCCCGTGTCTCTACGTTGTTCTGATGCGGAGATATAAGGCTTTGTTTATTCGGTTGCTAGGGTACTGTATTTGGTTGCTAGGGAAAAATTTGACCTCCCATAGTGATTACCCTCCGAGTCACGAGTCAAACGGTCCAACCCCCGTGTCTCTACGATGTTCTGTTGCGGAGATATAAGGCTTTGTTTACTCTGTTGCTAGGGTACTGTATTTGGTTGCTAGGGAAAAAATTGGCATCCCATAATGATTACACTCCGAGTCACAAGTCAAACGGTCCAACCCCCGTGTCTCTACGATTTTCTGATGCGGAGATATAAGGTTTTGTTTACTCTGTTGCTAGGGTACTGTATTTGGTTGCTATGGAAAAAATTGGCATCCCATAATGATTACACTCTGAGTCACGAGTCAAACGGTCCAAGCCCCGTGTCTCTACGATGTTCTGATGCGGAGATATAAGGCTTTGTTTACTCTGTTGCTAGGGTACTGTATTTGGTTGCTAGGGAAAAAATTGACATCCCAAAATGATTACACTCTGAGTCACGAGTCAAACGGTCCAACCCCCGTGTCTCTACGATGTTCTGATGCGGAGATATAAGGCTTTGTTTACTCTGTTGCTAGGGTATTGTATTTGGTTGCTAGGGAAAAAATTGACATCCCATAGTGATTACACTCTGAGTCACGAGTCAAACGGTCCAACCCCCGTGTCTCTACGATGTTCTGATGCTGAGATATAAGGCTTTGTTTACTCTGTTGCTAGGGTACTGTATTTGGTTGCTAGGGAAAAAATTGACATCCCATAGTGATTACACTCTGAGTCACGAGTCAAACGGTCCAACCCCTGTGTCTCTACGATGTTCGGATGCCGAGATATAACTGTTTGAATTTTATGTTGCTAGGGTGCTCAAAAGTGGTTGCTAGGGGCGTGGCTTAATACCTTTGTAAGGATCCTGACAGACTGATTGGATGCCTGAGTAAAATGAGCCCACCCCCATATCTCTATGACACTGTGGTGCAAAGATATCCATCTGGGCATTTTATAATGGCAGTCTATGGGAGATGTTGCTAGGGTGCCCAAAATTGTTGCTAGGGGCGTGGCTTAATAGCTCTGGGATGATCCTGAGAGACTGATTGGATGCCCGAGTGAAATGAGCCCACCCACTTATCTCTATGACACTGTAAAGCAAAGATATCCCATCTGGAACTGTTTTATTCCCTTATATGGGCATGTTTCCTGCCCCATTATAAGTCAATGGGAATTTTCGGGCTCCTCTTACACCCCAGGGGTACAACTTACACCCCAATGTCATGTATGTTCTTACAGAGTCTACCACCCTCTTCAAATGTTATAACCCACATGTTTCTACAAAATCCTCGAGCGGAGCTATGACCCGTCAAAGTTCGGCGCAATGTTAAGTCAATGGGATTTTTTGGGTGATTTTTTGCCCCCCTTTCGGAAATCCTGCACCCGATCCCTTATAAAAGTCATAGCACACCTCTCCTCAATAAACCGGTCGATTTGAGCCCGCTTTCATGGGACTACGGCAAACCGTGCGGGACAAGTTACGCGCCGAAAAAACGTGCAGACATAAGAATAAAATATAACTAGATAGGTACATTTCCTGAAGAAAATGTGAAGTGGTGCTTGCCGTGGCAAATTTCGGGGGACAATATATGATTATACTCCAAGCCAAAAGTAAAACAATTCAACCCACATGTCTCTACGATATTCTGATGCGAAGATATAAGGCTTTGTTTATTCGGTTGCTAGGGTACTGTATTTGGTTGCTAGGGAGAAAATTGGCATCCACTAGTGATTACACTCCGAGTCACGAGTCAAACGGTCAAACCCCCTTGTCTCTACGATGTTCTGATGCGGAGATATAAGGCTTTGTTTACTCTGTTGCTAGGGTACTGTATTTGGTTGCTAGGGAAAAAATTGGCATCCACTAGTGATTACACTCCGAGTCACGAGTCAAACGGTCCAAACCCCGTGTCTCTACGATGTTCTGATGCGGAGATATAAGGGTTTGTTTACTCTGTTGCTAGGGTACTGTATTTGGTTGTTAGGGATAAAATGGCATCCACTAGTGATTACCCTCCGAGTCATGAGTCAAACGGTCCAACCCCCGTGTCTCTACGATGTTCTGATGCGGAGATATAAGGCTTTGTTTACTCTGTTGCTAGGGTACTGTATTTGGTTGCTAAGGAAAAAAATGGCATCCACTAGTGATTACCCTCCGAGTCACGAGTCAAACGATCCAACCCCCGTGTCTCTACGATGTTCTGATGCGGAGATATAAGGCTTTGTTTACTCTGTTGCTAGGGTACTGTATTTGGTTGCTAGGGAAAAAAATGGCATCCACTAGTGATTACCCTCCGAGTCACGAGTCAAACGGTCCAAACCCCGTTTCTCTACGATGTTCTGATGCGGAGATATAAGGCTTTGTTTACTCTGTTGCTAGGGTACTGTATTTGGTTGCTAGGGAAAAAAATGGCATCCACTAGTGATTACCCTCCGAGTCACGAGTCAAACGGTCCAAACCCCGTGTCTGTACGATGTTCTGATGCGGAGATATAAGGCTTTGTTTACTCTGTTGCTAGGGTACTGTATTTGGTTGCTAGGGGCGTGGCTTGGGAGTGGCCAATGATGTGCCCAGTGATTACACTCCGAGTCACAAGTAAAACGGTCCAACCCCCGTGTCTCTACGATGTTCTGATGCGGAGATATAAGGCTTTGTTTACTCTGTTGCTAGGGTACTGTATTTGGTTGCTAGGGGCGTGGCTTGGGAGTGGCCAATTATGTGCCCAGTGATTACACTCCGAGTCACAAGTAAAACGGTCCAACCCCCGTGTCTCTACGATGTTCTGATGCGGAGATATAAGGCTTTGTTTACTCTGTTGCTAGGGTACTGTATTTGGTTGCTAGGGGCGTGGCTTGGGAGTGGCCAATGATGTGCCCAGTGATTACACTCCGAGTCACAAGTAAAACGGTCCAAACCCCATGTCTCTACGATGTTCTGATGCGGAGATATAAGGCTTTGTTTATTCGGTTGCTAGGGTGCTCAAATTTGGTTGCTAGGGGCGTGGCTTGGGAGTGGCCAATGATGTGCCCAATTGTTACACCCCTAGTCACAAGTAAAACGGTCCAACCCCCGTGTCTCTACGATGTTCTGATGCCGAGATATAACTGTTTGTATTTTATGTTGCTAGGGTGCTCAAAAGTGGTTGCTAGGGGCGTGGCTTAGTAAGTCTGTAAGGATCCTGAGAGACTGATTGGATGCCTGAGTAAAATGAGCCCACCCCCATGTCTCTATGACACTGTGGTGCAAAGATATCCATCCGGGCATTTTATAATGGCAGTCTATGGTATAGGTTGCTAGGGTGCCCAAAATGGTTGCTATGGTAACCTTACACCCCATTGTGGGGGACGTCCTGACAGAGTCTAGCACCCTCTTCAAATTTAGTAACCCACATGTTTTTATGAAATCCTGGCTCGGACCTATGACCCCTCAAAATTTTTGCAATGGTAAGTCTATGGGATTTTGCCCCATTGACTTTTCATTGGGGCACTTTTGGGCACCTCTTACACCCCAGGGGTACAACTTACACCCCATTGTGATCCATGTTCTTACAGAGCCTACCACCCTCTTCAAATGTTGTAACCCACATGTTTCTACAAAATCCTCGAGAGGAGCTATGACTCGTCAAAGTTGGGCGCAATGTTAAGTCAATGGGATTTTTTGGGTGGTTTTTCGCCCCCCCTTTCGGAAATCCTGCACCCGATCGCTTATAAAAGTCATAGCACACCTCTCCTCAATAAGCCGGTCGATTTGAGCCCTAATTTATGGGTCTACGACAAAGCGTGCGGGACGAGATAGGTGCCGAAAAAACGTGCAGATGTAAGAATAAAATATAATAATAACTAGATAGGTACATTTCCTGAAGAAAATGTGAAGTGGTGCTTGCCGTGGCAAATTTCGGGGGACAATATATGATTATACTCCAAGCCAAAAGTAAAACAATTCAACCCACATGTCTCTACGATATTCTGATGCGAAGATATAAGGCTTTGTTTATTCGGTTGCTAGGGTACTGTATTTGGTTGCTAGGGAGAAAATTGGCATCCACTAGTGATTACACTCCGAGTCACGAGTCAAACGGTCAAACCCCCGTGTCTCTGCGATGTTCTGATGTGGAGATAAAAGGCTTTGTTTACTCTGTTGCTAGGGTAATGTATTTGGTTGCTAGGGAGCAAATTGGCATCCACTAGTGATTACACTCCGAGTCACGAGTCAAACGGTCCAAACCCCGTGTCTCTACGATGTTCTGATGCGGAGATATAAGGGTTTGTTTACTCTGTTGCTAGGGTACTGTATTTGGTTGCTATGGAAAAAATGGCATCCACTAGTGATTACCCTCCGAGTCATGAGTCAAACGGTCCAACCCCCGTGTCTCTACGATGTTCTGATGCGGAGATATAAGGCTTTGTTTACTCTGTTGCTAGGGTACTGTATTTGGTTGCTAGGGAAAAAATGGCATCCACTAGTGATTACACTCCGAGATACGAGTCAAACGGTCCAACCCCCGTGTCTCTGCGATGTTCTGATGTGGAGATAAAAGGCTTTGTTTACTCTGTTGCTAGGGTAATGTATTTGGTTGCTAGGGAGCAAATTGGCATCCACTAGTGATTACACTCCGAGTCACGAGTCAAACGGTCCAAACCCCGTGTCTCTACGATGTTCTGATGCGGAGATATAAGGGTTTGTTTACTCTGTTGCTAGGGTACTGTATTTGGTTGCTAGGGAAAAAATGGCATCCACTAGTGATTACCCTCCGAGTCATGAGTCAAACGGTCCAACCCCCGTGTCTCTGCGATGTTCTGATGCGGAGATATAAGGCTTTGTTTACTCTGTTGCTAGGGCACTGTATTTGGTTGCTAAGGAAAAAAATGGCATCCACTAGTGATTACCCTCCGAGTCACGAGTCAAACGATCCAACCCCCGTGTCTCTACGATGTTCTGATGCGAAGATATAAGGCTTTGTTTACTCTGTTGCTAGGGTACTGTATTTGGTTGCTAGGGAAAAAAATGGCATCCACTAGTGATTACCCTCCGAGTCACGAGTCAAACGGTCCAAACCCCGTGTCTCTACGATGTTCTGATGCGGAGATATAAGGCTTTGTTTACTCTGTTGCTAGGGTACTGTATTTGGTTGCTAGGGAAAAAAATGGCATCCACTAGTGATTACCCTCCGAGTCACAAGTCAAACGGTCCAACCCCCGTGTCTCTACGATGTTCTGATGCGGAGATATAAGGCTTTGTTTACTCTGTTGCTAGGGTACTGTATTTGGTTGCTAGGGAAAAAAATTGCATCCACTAGTGATTACCCTCCGAGTCATGAGTCAAACGGTCCAACGCCCGTGTCTCTACGATGTTCTGATGCGGAGATATAAGGCTTTGTTTACTCTGTTGCTAGGGTACTGTATTTGGTTGCTAGGGAAAAAAATGGCATCCACTAGTGATTACCCTCCGAGTCACGAGTCAAACGGTCCAAACCCCGTGTCTCTACGATGTTCTGATGCGGAGTTATAAGGCTTTGTTTGCTAGGGAAAAAAATGGCATCCACTAGTGATTACCCTCCGAGTCAAGAGTCAAACGGTCCAACCCCCATGTCTCTACGATGTTCTGATGTGGAGATATAAGGCTTTGTTTACTCTGTTGCTAGGGTACTGTATTTGGTTGCTAGGGGCGTGGCTTGGGAGTGGCCAATGATGTGCCCAGTGATTACACTCCGAGTCACAAGTAAAACAGTCCAACCCCCGTGTCTCTACGATGTTCTGATGCGGAGATATAAGGCTTTGTTTACTCTGTTGCTAGGGTACTGTATTTGGTTGCTAGGGGCGTGGCTTGGGAGTGGCCAATTATGTGCCCAGTGATTACACTCCGAGTCACAAGTAAATGGTCCAACCCCCGTGTCTCTACGATGTTCTAATGCGGAGATATAAGGCTTTGTTTACTCTGTTGCTAGGGTACTGTATTTGGTTGCTAGGGGCGTGGCTTGGGAGTGGCCAATGATGTGCCCAGTGATTACAGTCCGAGTCACAAGTAAAACGGTCCAAACCCCGTGTCTCTACGATGTTCTGATGCCGAGATATAACTGTTTGTATTTTATGTTGCTAGGGTGCTCAAAAGTGGTTGCTAGGGGCGTGGCTTAGTAAGTCTGTAAGGATCCTGAGAGACTGATTGGATGCCTGAGTAAAATGAGCCCACCCCCATGTCTCTATGACACTGTGGTGCAAAGATATCCATCTGGGCATTTTATAATGGCAGTCTATGGGATAGGTTGCTAGGGTGCCCAAAATGGTTGCTAGGGTAACCTAACACCCCATTGTGGGGGACGTCCTGACAGAGTCTAGCACCCTCTTCAAATTTAGTAACCCACATGTTTCTACGAAATCCTCGCTTGGACCTATGACCCATCAAAGTTTTTGCAATGTTAAGTCTATGGGATTTTCCCCCATTGACTTTTCATTAGGGCACTTTTGGGAGCCTCTTACACCCCAGGGGTACAACTTACACCCCAATGTGATGTATGTTCTTACAGAGTCTACCACCCTCTTCAAATGTTGTAACCCACATGTTTCTACAAAATCCTTGAGCGGAGCTATGACTCGTCAAAGTTTTGCCCAATGTTAAGTCAATGGGATTTTTCGGGTGGTTTTTTGCCCCCCTTTCGGAAATCCTGCACCCGATCGCTTATAAAAGATATAGCCACCATCTCTTCAATAAGCCGGTCGATTTGAGTCCTTATTCATGGGTCTACGACAAACCGTGCGGGACGAGTTACGCGCCGAAATTTTGTCCAGAAATAAGAATAATAACTAGATATTAAAGTTTGAGGACAAACTTTATGTTGGCTTGAAAAAGCGTAGCCTGAACATTTAAAATGGTTTGACAGAAGTTTGTTTTAGTAGGCTATCTGGCTGTTAGCATGATTAGCATGAAGTTAGCATGATTAGCATGAAGCTAGCATGATCAGTATGAAGCTAGCATGAAGCTAACATGATTAGCATGAAGCTAACATGAAGCTAACATGATTAGCATGAAGCTAGCATGATGCTAGCATGATTAGCATGAAGCTAGCATGAAGCTAACATGATTCGCATGAAGCTAGAATGAAGCTAACATTTATTCCGTTGCTAGGGTACTAAGTTTGGTTGCTAAGGAGAAAATTGGCATCCCATAATGATCAACCTTCAAGCCACAAGTAAAACGGTCCAACCCCCGTGTCTCTATGATGTTCTGAAGCGGAGATATAAGGCTTTGTTTATTCCGTTGCTAGGGTACTAAGTTTGGTTGCTAGGGAGAAAATTGGCATCCCATAATGATCAACCTTCAAGCCACAAGTAAAACGGTCCAACCCCCATGTCTCTATGATGTTCTGAAGCGGAGATATAAGGCTTTGTTTATTCCGTTGCTAGGGTACTAAGTTTGGTTGCTAGGGAGAAAATTGGCATCCCATAATGATCAACCTTCAAGCCACAAGTAAAACGGTCCAACCCCCGTGTCTCTATGATGTTCTGAAGCGGAGATATAAGGCTTTGTTTATTCCGTTGCTAGGGTACTAAGTTTGGTTGCTAGGGAGAAAATTGGCATCCCATAATGATCAACCTTCAAGCCACAAGTAAAACGGTCAAACCCCCGTGTCTCTATGATGTTCTGAAGCGGAGATATAAGGCTTTGTTTATTCCGTTGCTAGGGTACTAAGTTTGGTTGCTAGGAAGAAAATTGGCATCCCATAATGATCAACCTTCAAGCCACAAGTAAAACGGTCCAACCCCCGTGTCTCTATGATGTTCTGAAGCGGAGATATAAGGCTTTGTTTATTCCGTTGCTAGGGTACTAAGTTTGGTTGCTAGGGAGAAAATTGGCATCCCATAATGATCAACCTTCAAGCCACAAGTAAAACGGTCAAACCCCCGTGTCTCTATGATGTTCTGAAGCGGAGATATAAGGCTTTGTTTATTCCGTTGCTAGGGTACTAAGTTTGGTTGCTAGGGAGAAAATTGGCATCCCATAATGATCAACCTTCAAGCCACAAGTAAAACGGTCCAACCCCCATGTCTCTATGATGTTCTGAAGCGGAGATATAAGGCTTTGTTTATTCCGTTGCTAGGGTACTAAGTTTGGTTGCTAGGGAGGAAATTGGCATCCCATAATAATCAACCTTCAAGCCACAAGTAAAACGGTCCAACCCCCGTGTCTCTATGATGTTCTGAAGCGGAGATATAAGGCTTTGTTATTCCGTTGCTAGGGTACTAAGTTTGGTTGCTAGGGAGAAAATTGGCATCCCATAATAATCAACCTTCAAGCCACAAGTAAAACGGTCCAACCCCCGTGTCTCTACAATGTTCTGATGCTGAGATATAAGGCTTTGTTTATTCCGTTGCTAGGGTACTAAGTTTGGTTGCTAGGGAGAAAAATGGCATCCCATAATGATCAACCTTCAAGCCACAAGTAAAACGGTCCAACCCCCGTGTCTCTACGACACTCTAAAGTGAAGATATTCCATCTGGGACGCTTTTATTCCTTTATATGGGCATGTTTCCTGCCCCATTATAAGTCAATGGGAAATTTTGGGGGCCTCTTACACCCCAGGGGTACAGCTTACACCCCATTGTGATGTATGTTCTTACACAGCCTGTCAGCCTCCTTAAATGTGGTAAGCCACAAGTTTCTACAAGTTTCTCACTCACAGCTATGACCCGTCAAAATTTGTCTCAATGTTAAGTCAATGGAAATTTTGGGGTGTTCGAGCCCCCCGTTTAGGAATTCGGAAGGTCCCATCAGTTAGAAAAGATATAGCACACTCCGTCAGACCAGTCTGAAGGTCCGTGGAAAATTTGGTGCATGTAGCTTGAAAGCTCTAGGACGAGTTAGTGTTCGTAATTTTGGTCTCAGAAAAAGAATAATAATAATAAGTTTAAAAGCAATAACAATATGTTGGCTTTTTCAAGCCAACATAATAATAATAATAATATCCCTGAGCAATAGTAATAGTGATGCCTTGCATAAATGCAAGCACCACTAATAATAACTAGATAGGTACATTTCCTGAAGAAAATGTGAAGTGGTGCTTGCCGTGGCAAATTTCGGGGGACAATATATGATTATACTCCAAGCCAAAAGTAAAACAATTCAACCCACATGTCTCTACGATATTCTGATGCGAAGATATAAGGCTTTGTTTATTCGGTTGCTAGGGTACTGTATTTGGTTGCTAGGGAGAAAATTGGCATCCACTAGTGATTACACTCCGAGTCACGAGTCAAACGGTCAAACCCCCGTGTCTCTACGATGTTCTGATGCGGAGATATAAGGCGTTGTTTACTCTGTTGCTAGGGTACTGTATTTGGTTGCTAGGGAAAAAATGGCATCCACTAGTGATTACACTCCGAGATACGAGTCAAACGGTCCAACCCCCGTGTCTCTGCGATGTTCTGATGTGGAGATAAAAGGCTTTGTTTACTCTGTTGCTAGGGTAATGTATTTGGTTGCTAGGGAGCAAATTGGCATCCACTAGTGATTACACTCCGAGTCACGAGTCAAACGGTCCAAACCCCGTGTCTCTACGATGTTCTGATGCGGAGATATAAGGGTTTGTTTACTCTGTTGCTAGGGTACTGTATTTGGTTGCTATGGAAAAAATGGCATCCACTAGTGATTACCCTCCGAGTCATGAGTCAAACGGTCCAACCCCCGTGTCTCTACGATGTTCTGATGCGGAGATATAAGGCTTTGTTTACTCTGTTGCTAGGGTACTGTATTTGGTTGCTAGGGAAAAAATGGCATCCACTAGTGATTACACTCCGAGATACGAGTCAAACGGTCCAACCCCCGTGTCTCTGCGATGTTCTGATGTGGAGATAAAAGGCTTTGTTTACTCTGTTGCTAGGGTAATGTATTTGGTTGCTAGGGAGCAAATTGGCATCCACTAGTGATTACACTCCGAGTCACGAGTCAAACGGTCCAAACCCCGTGTCTCTACGATGTTCTGATGCGGAGATATAAGGGTTTGTTTACTCTGTTGCTAGGGTACTGTATTTGGTTGCTAGGGAAAAAATGGCATCCACTAGTGATTACCCTCCGAGTCATGAGTCAAACGGTCCAACCCCCGTGTCTCTGCGATGTTCTGATGCGGAGATATAAGGCTTTGTTTACTCTGTTGCTAGGGTACTGTATTTGGTTGCTAAGGAAAAAAATGGCATCCACTAGTGATTACCCTCCGAGTCACGAGTCAAACGATCCAACCCCCGTGTCTCTACGATGTTCTGATGCGAAGATATAAGGCTTTGTTTACTCTGTTGCTAGGGTACTGTATTTGGTTGCTAGGGAAAAAAATGGCATCCACTAGTGATTACCCTCCGAGTCACGAGTCAAACGGTCCAAACCCCGTGTCTCTACGATGTTCTGATGCGGAGATATAAGGCTTTGTTTACTCTGTTGCTAGGGTACTGTATTTGGTTGCTAGGGAAAAAAATGGCATCCACTAGTGATTACCCTCCGAGTCACAAGTCAAACGGTCCAACCCCCGTGTCTCTACGATGTTCTGATGCGGAGATATAAGGCTTTGTTTACTCTGTTGCTAGGGTACTGTATTTGGTTGCTAGGGAAAAAAATTGCATCCACTAGTGATTACCCTCCGAGTCATGAGTCAAACGGTCCAACGCCCGTGTCTCTACGATGTTCTGATGCGGAGATATAAGGCTTTGTTTACTCTGTTGCTAGGGTACTGTATTTGGTTGCTAGGGAAAAAAATGGCATCCACTAGTGATTACCCTCCGAGTCACGAGTCAAACGGTCCAAACCCCGTGTCTCTACGATGTTCTGATGCGGAGTTATAAGGCTTTGTTTGCTAGGGAAAAAAATGGCATCCACTAGTGATTACCCTCCGAGTCAAGAGTCAAACGGTCCAACCCCCATGTCTCTACGATGTTCTGATGTGGAGATATAAGGCTTTGTTTACTCTGTTGCTAGGGTACTGTATTTGGTTGCTAGGGGCGTGGCTTGGGAGTGGCCAATGATGTGCCCAGTGATTACACTCCGAGTCACAAGTAAAACAGTCCAACCCCCGTGTCTCTACGATGTTCTGATGCGGAGATATAAGGCTTTGTTTACTCTGTTGCTAGGGTACTGTATTTGGTTGCTAGGGGCGTGGCTTGGGAGTGGCCAATTATGTGCCCAGTGATTACACTCCGAGTCACAAGTAAATGGTCCAACCCCCGTGTCTCTACGATGTTCTGATGCGGAGATATAAGGCTTTGTTTACTCTGTTGCTAGGGTACTGTATTTGGTTGCTAGGGGCGTGGCTTGGGAGTGGCCAATGATGTGCCCAGTGATTACAGTCCGAGTCACAAGTAAAACGGTCCAAACCCCGTGTCTCTACGATGTTCTGATGCCGAGATATAACTGTTTGTATTTTATGTTGCTAGGGTGCTCAAAAGTGGTTGCTAGGGGCGTGGCTTAGTAAGTCTGTAAGGATCCTGAGAGACTGATTGGATGCCTGAGTAAAATGAGCCCACCCCCATGTCTCTATGACACTGTGGTGCAAAAATATCCATCTGGGCATTTTATAATGGCAGTCTATGGGATAGGTTGCTAGGGTGCCCAAAATGGTTGCTAGGGTAACCTAACACCCCATTGTGGGGGACGTCCTGACAGAGTCTAGCACCCTCTTCAAATTTAGTAACCCACATGTTTCTACGAAATCCTCGCTTGGACCTATGACCCATCAAAGTTTTTGCAATGTTAAGTCTATGGGATTTTCCCCCATTGACTTTTCATTAGGGCACTTTTGGGAGCCTCTTACACCCCAGGGGTACAACTTACACCCCAATGTGATGTATGTTCTTACAGAGTCTACCACCCTCTTCAAATGTTGTAACCCACATGTTTCTACAAAATCCTTGAGCGGAGCTATGACTCGTCAAAGTTTTGCCCAATGTTAAGTCAATGGGATTTTTCGGGTGGTTTTTTGCCCCCCTTTCGGAAATCCTGCACCCGATTGCTTATAAAAGATATAGCCACCATCTCTTCAATAAGCCGGTCGATTTGAGTCCTTATTCATGGGTCTACGACAAACCGTGCGGGACGAGTTACGCGCCGAAATTTTGTCCAGAAATAAGAATAATAATAACTAGATATTAAAGTTTGAAGACAAACTTTATGTTGGCTTGAAAAAGCGTAGCCTGAACGTTTAAAACGGATTGACAGAAGTTTAGTTTAGTAGGCTATCTGGCAGTTAGTATGTTTAAGTATGAAGCTAACATGATTAGCATGAAGCTAGCATGAAGCTAACATGATTAGCATGAAGCTAGCATGATGCTAGCATGATTAGCATGATGTTAGCATGATTAGCATGAAGTTAGCATGATGCTAGCATGATTAGCATGAAGCTAGCATGAAGCTAGCATGATTAGCATGAAGCTAGCATGAAGCTAGCATGATGCTAGCATGATTAGCATGAAGCTAGCATGATGCTAGCATGATTAGCATGTAGCTAGCATGATGCTAGCATGATTAGCATGTAGCTAGCATGATGTTAGCATGATTAGTATGTAGCTAGCATGAAGCTAGCATGATGTTAGCATGATTAGCATGAAGCTAGCATGATGCTAGCATGATTAGCATGAAGCTAGCATGATTAGCATGTAGCTAGCATGATGCTAACATGATTAGCATGTAGCTAGCATGAAGCTAGCATGAAGCTAGCATGATGCTAGCATGATTAGCATGAAGCTAGCATGATGCTAGCATGAAGCTAGCATGATGCTAGCATGATTAGCATGAAGCTAGCATGATGCTAGCATGATTAGCATGAAGCTAGCATGATGCTAGCATGATTAGCATGAAGCTAGCATGATGCTAGCATGATTAGCATGTAGCTAGCATGAAGCTAGCATGATGCTAGCATGATTAGCATGAAGCTAGCATGATGCTAGCATGATTAGCATGAAGCTAGCATGATTAGCATGAAGCTAGCATGATTAGCATGAAGCTAGCATGATGTTAGCATGATTAGCATGTAGCTAGCATGAAGCTAGCATGAAGCTGGCATGATGCTAACATGATTAGCATGAAGCTAGCATGATGCTAGCATGATTAGCATGAAACTAGCATGATTCTAGCATGATTAGCATGAAGCTAGCATGATGCTAGCATGATTAGCATGAAGCTAGCATGAAACTAGCAAGATTAGCATGAAGCTAGCATGAAGCTAGCACGAGGCTTGCATGATTAACATGAAGTTAGCATGAGAATAGCATGATTAGCATGAAGCTAGCATGATTTAACGTGAAGCTAGCATGATTAGCATGATGCTAGCATGATTAGCATTAAGCTAGCACTATTTAGCGTGCAGCTAACAAGATTTAACATGAAGTTAGCATGATTTAGCATGAAGTTAGCAAGATTTATTATGAAATTAGCATAAAGCTAGCATGAAACTAGCATGAAGCTAGTATGACTTAGCATGGAGCTAGCATGAAGCTAACATGACCCAAAGACCCAACCCCCATGTCTCTAAGATGTTCAGATCCAGAGATATAAGGCTTTGTTTATTATGTTGCTAGGGTGCTCAAATTGGTTGCTAGGGGCGTGGTTTAATACCTCAGTAGGAATCCTAAGAGACTGATTGGATGCCTGAGTAAAATGAGCCCACCCCTATGTCTCTATGACACTCTGGTGTAAAGATATCCATCTGGGCTTTTTATAATGGTAGTCTATGGGAGATGTTGCTAGGGTACCCAAAATTGTTGCTAGGGGCGTGGCTAAATAGCTTTGGGGCGATCCTAAGAGACTGATTGGATGACTGAGTAAAATGAGCCCACCCCCATGTCTCTACGACACTCTAAAGTAAAGATATTCCATCTGGGACGCTTTTATTCCCTTATATGGGCATGTTTCCTGCCCCATTATAAGTCAATGGGAAATTTTGGGGGCCTCTTACACCCCAGGGGTATAGCTTACACCCCATTGTGATGTATGTTCTTACAGAGCCTGTCAGCCACCTTAAATGTGGTAAGCCACAAGTTTCTACAAGTTTCTCACTCACAGCTATGACCCGTCAAAGTTTGTCTCAATGTTAAGTCAATGGAAATTTTGGGGTGTTCGAGCCCCCCGTTTAGGAATTCGGAAGGTCCCATCAGTTAGAAAAGATATAGCACACTAAGTCAGACCAGTCTGAAGGTCCTTGCAAAATTTGGTGCATGTAGCTTGAAAGCTCTAGGACGAGTTAGTGTTTAAAATTTAGTCTCAGAAGAAAGCGGAATAATAATAACTAGATAGTAAAGTTTGAAGACAAACTTTATGTTGGCTTGAGAAAGCGTAGCCTGAACGTTTAAAACGGTTTGACATAAGTTTAGTTTAGTAGGCTATCTGGCTGTTAGTATATTTAAGTATGAAGGTAGCATGATTTACCATGAAGCTAGCATGATGTTAGCATGATTAGCATGAAGCTAGCATGATGCTAGCATGATTAGAATGAAGCTAGCTTGATGCTAGCATGATTAGCATGAAGCTAGCATGATAAGCATGAAGCTAGCATGATGCTAGCATGATTAGCATGAAGCTAGCATGATGCTAGCATGATTAGCATGAAGCTAGCATGATTAGCATGAAGCTAGTATGATGCTAGCATGATGTTAGCATGATTAGCATGAAGCTAGCATGATTAGCATGATTAGCATGAAGCTAGCATGATGCTAGCATGATTAGCATGAAGCTAGCATGATGCTAGCATGATTTGCATGAAGCTAGCATGATGCTAGCATGATTAGCATGAAGCTAGCATGATGCTAGCATGATTAGCATGAAGCTAGCTTGATGCTAGCATGATTAGCATGAAGTTAGCATGATGCTAGCATGATTAGCATGAAGCTAGCATGATGCTAGTATGATTAGCATGAAGCTAGCATGATGCTAGCATGATTAGCATGAAGCTAGCATGATGTTAGCATGATTAGCATGAAGCTAGCATGAAGCTAGCATGATTAGCATGAAGTTAGCATGAAGCTAGCATGATGCTAGTATGATTAGCATGAAGCTAGCATGATGCTAGCATGATTAGCATGAAGCTAGCATGATGCTAGCATGATTAGCATGAAGCTAGCATGATGTTAGCATGATTAGCATGAAGCTAGCATGAAGTTAGCATGATTAGCATGAAGCTAGCATGAAGTTAGCATGATTAGCATGAAGCTAGCATGATGTTAGCATGATTAGCATGAAGCTAGCATGAAGCTAGCATGATTAGCAAGAAGCTAGCATGAAGCTAACATTTATTGCGTTGCTAAGGTACTAAGTTTGGTTGCTAGGGAGAAAATTGGCATCCCATAATGATCACCCTTCAAGCCACAAGTTAAACGGTCCAACCCCCGTGTCTCTACAATGTTCTGAAGCGGAGATATAAGGCTTTGTTTATTCCGTTGCTAGGGTACTAAGTTTGGTTGCTAGGGAGAAAATTGGCATCCCATAATGATCACACTTCAAGCCACAAGTAAAACGGTCCAACCCCCGTGTCTCTATGATGTTCTGAAGCGGAGATATAAGGCTTTGTTTATTCCGTTGCTAGGGTACTAAGTTTGGTTGCTAGGGAAAAAATTGGCATCCCATAATGATTACACTTCAAGCCACAAGAAAAACGGTCCAACCCCTGTGTCTCTACGATGTTCAGATCCAGAGATATAAGGCTTTGTTTATTATGTTGCTAGGGTCTTCATATTTTGTTGCTAGGGGCGTGGCTTAATACCTCAATAAGAATCCTAAGAGACTGATTGGATGCCTGAGTAAAATGAGCCCACCCCTATGTCTCTATGACACTCTGGTGCAAAGATATCCATCTGGGCTTTTTATAATGGTAGTCTATGGGAGATGTTGCTAGGGTACCCAAAATTGTTGCTAGGGGCGTGGCTTAATATCTCTGGGGTGATCCTAAGAGACTGATTGGATGCTTGAGTAAAATGAGCCCACCCCCATGTCTCTAAGACACTCTAAAGTGAAGATATTCCATCTGGGACGCTTTTTTTCCCTTTTATGGGCATATTTCCTGCCCCATTATAAGTCAATGGGAAAATTTGGGGGCCTCTTACACCCCAGGGGTACAGCTTACACCCCATTGTGAGGTATGTTCTTACACAGCCTGTCAGCCTCCTTAAATGTGGTAAGCCACAAGTTTCTACAAGTTTCTCACTCGCAGCTTTGACCCGTCAAAGTTTGTCTCAATGTTAAGTCAATGGAAATTTTGGGGTGTTTCAGCGCCCCGTTTAGGAATTCGGAAGGTCCCATCAGTTAGAAAAGATATAGCACACCTCGTCAGATCAGACCGAAAGTCTGTCCAAAGTTTGATGGCTGTAGCTTGAAAGCTCTAGGACGAGTTAGAGTTAGAAATTTTAGTCTCAGAAGAAAAAGAATAATAATAATAATAATAATAATAATAATAATAAGTTTAAGTGCAACAACAGTATGTTGGCTTTCTCAAGCCAACATAATAATAAGTTTAATAGCAATAACAATATGTTGGCTTTTTCAAGCCAACATAAATAATAAGTTTAATAGCAATAACAATATGTTGGCTTTTTCAAGCCAACATAATAATAATAATATCCCTGAGCAATAGTAATAGTGATGCCTTGCATAAATGCAAGCACCACTAATAATAAGTATGCAAGATAGTAATAGTGATGCCTTGCATAAATGCAAGCACCACTAATAATAAGTTTAAGAGCAATAACAATATGTTGGCTTTTTCAAGCCAACATAATAATAATAAGTTTAATAGCAATAACAATATATTGGCTTTTTCAAAGCCAACATAATAAAAAGTTTATGTACAACAACAGTATGTTGGCTTTCTCAAGCCAACATAATAACATTTTCAAGTCCACATAAATAGGGTGATAAATTCAACATGAATTCTTATGGATAAGAGAAAAAATTAAGGTCAACTTATCTTGATAATATTTAGGTCATTTGGGAAAATCTGAGTTTAAAAATACATTTTGCAGGCCACAATTTGGAAATTTGTGTCAATGGTATATTAACAAAACATTTAAAATAGGAACAGGAAGGATAGAAATTTTAGAATGATACAGTACAAGAAAATGTAAACCTTATGGAATTATAGAATTAGCAAAACTCAATAGGAAATGCTTTATAACAGGAATTTTGAATGAATCAACTATAAAAAATCTAGATCTATTATGTACATCAAAAAGTCTAACTTAAGGTGTAAAAGTGAGAAGAGAATTAGAAGAATACTATAATCAAATCAGAGCAACATATACAATGAAGATATTTGAAGATCAAATAATATCGATTGGAGAATTAATTTTGATTTGTAGAAAAAGAAAATGTTTGACCTCATTATCATTAGGATGGAGAGAAAATGTACTTAAATATGATGGAGACAAGAAATCACTACAATAGAAGGGAATTTAGAATACTCATTAAAGGATGAACAAAACAAACAATCATAAAATTATATGTAGATTCTGTTGGTCAACCAAATGGGTACCAAATTAGATTAAGGCATGTGATTAAACTAAATAAAGAATTTAATAAAGTTTTGTCAAGAATAAAAATATAGAATAGATAAATTATGTACAGTACTACAATCAAAAGTGGATTATTAAGTGGATATACCAATAAGGCGTTAATATTTCTTAGGAGAACAACTAGATGCAGCCGATAGATGACAACATATACTGAATCAATTCATTAGAGCAGTGGTCTCAAACTCCCGGCCCGTGGGCCATTTGCGGCCCGCCCTCCCCCTCTCTGCGGCCCGCGGCCCCTTTCAACAATATAACATAATCTGGCCCGCTGAAAGATTTTTATTCACTTTGTTTCATATTCATTTCATTTTAATTTACCATTTAAGGGTTCGTTCACATGTCGCGTCTAACAACACGCGTTAAAACGAGTCAAGGAGTTTCTTTCTTTCTAAAGTGCTCGGGCGCGGAAGTTGCGTTCCGTGGCGTGGGTCGCGTCACCCGTTGCTATGCAGCCATGAGCCGCGCGCACTACGTGATTGCGAGGATAACGAAATGCGTGATCAGACTTTAATTCCTCATCTGAACCTCGCGTCAATCATATCATTGTCACCATACGATCAGTTAATCTGGTCGGGACTTTGTAGTGTTTGTCCAGAGAAGATTTGTTACTTCCGGGTGAATATCAGCTGTTACTCAGAGAAGAGCTGCGGTGGGGCTCACATCAACAAGTCACAACTTCTAATGGAGACACCGCATAATATGAGGCAGAGCGGTAGATGTAATGCAACACATAAACTACAGATAAGAAAAATTGCCATCAAAGTGCCCAGGTTAAAAGAGGAAAGATGAGGAGAAACATACAGAGGATAAAAGTATGTATACTGATATATATTAATGAAGTATAATATATTATTATGTAGCTTGCTATGCAATTACACCTAGCAGTATTATAATTTTTTTCTGTTTAACTAGCTTATGTAACATTGACAACCCATTCAGAAGTTTTAGGATCACTTTCACTTATTCATATTTTTTCACATATAATAGCAAATTCATTAAAACTGTGGAATAACAAAGATGGAACATAATAAAGTCAATGCTATGACTGAAAACAATCCAAAATAAATCAAAACACAAACACTTACTGATGGTAATTTTTTTATAATAGTTTATAAATGAATACAGAAATGTTATTTGTTAGTTTAGTGCAAGGTTTTAATAGGCCTTAGTTATTAAAGGGAAGATTAAGAAATTATTTACTTATATAAAATAATGTATATTTATATATATTTATAAACCACTGCTTTTATTATACATTAAATAATAGAATTTTAACAGTCAATTTACAGAAATATTGTACTTTTTTTAACCTTAAAATAGCTCTGCGGCCCTCCGATTAAATGTCAATCTCAGAAATGGCCCCAAGCCAATTTGAGTTTGAGACCCCTGCATTAGAGGTTAACCCTCTGGGGTCTAAGGGGTTTTTAGGGCCCTGGGGAAGTTTTGACATGCACTGACATTTGTGCTTTTTTCAGTTGCTTGAAAACATATTAATGGCAAAAGTCTCATAACACTGTGTTCATCACAAACTGGGCTTCAATATCAGATAATCAACATATATGTTTGTATTTTTGAGAGAAAAATGTTTATGCGTGGTTTTTGAAAAAGCAAAAATTTGAAAAAAGCAATACATTGATTTACAATTTCTAAGACACTTTTGCTTGGGAAAGGCTGTATGCGTGGAGGCGGGAAAGCTCCTGAATAATCAGTGATTGACAGCTGAGAGACAAAAGAATTGAATAATGAGCCACATAATAAGCCTTGTGGGGATGTTCAACAGGAATGTAACTTTCTCTATAGTAAAACCATGATAAGGTTTACTTTTCAATATAATGTAAACACACACACACACACACACACACACACACACACACACACACACACACACACACATATATATATATATATATATAAATAATGTGTGTGTGTGTGTGTGTGTGTGTGTGTGTGTGTGTATCTATCTATCTATCTATCTATCTATCTATCTATCTATCTATATATTATATATATATATATATATATATATATATATATATATATATATATATATATATATATATATATATATATATATATATATATATATAGAAATATTTTCTATTAATATCACAAGTATAAGTTACCTTTTAAAAACCATAGTAGCCTAATCATGGTAAAGGTACTGTTTGGCCATCATAAAGTGAACACAGGGTTTGTGTTTGGTTGGCCAGCGAGAGGTTTACTTTTGTGCAGTAAAAAGCTCAAAAGAACAACTGCCTATCGTTGTCTGGACTCCTATTTGTGTTTTTGTAATCATTATAGTAGAAACACAACCAGGGACACGCGTGATAAACTTATCAATGTTTGTTTACAGCCGCCGCCATTACCTCACGTGTTGATCATGAAAGCAGTGAATGTGTGCACATGCGAGTGATCCTGTGTTTAATAAACTTGCTGTGCGGAGATATGCGCTTAGACGCAACTAAATAAGGATTGTACTGTTTGCAATCGCGTATTTTATAAGAATACCAAAAAGCGCGTCGAGTTTCCTGACTCGCGTGTTTGTGTATGTGCGTTCCCGTCACCTCAGCTGTTTGACGGAAGACAAAGAAAACACTCGCGTCTGGAGAAACTGACACACATCCGCAAGTAAATAAGGATTTATATGTCGGACATCGATCCCGTCACACTGACGAAGCACACACACTCGCGTCTGTCTGGAGATTTAGGCGCGAGTAAACAAGTATGTAATGTGTGCAATCGCATCTTTTATAATGATACCACAAAGCGCTTCAAATATGAGGTATTGTGTGTTTGTGTGTGCGTTTGGACGTCGATCGAGTCACACTCGCGTCTGGAGATAACTTTAGTTTCAGTCACGAGTAAACAAGTAGATGTCATGTTTCCAGCACTCGGATTAAAACTCAGCACAGCAGTGAATGGCTGCAGAGACGGAATGTCCATTGACTGTGGGGTTGACTAATGAATATGGATGATCTCTGCTCTTTTCTTCAATGGAGCGGGGCGTGGCTCATTATAGATAATGAAGCAACAGAAGAAAGACGGTACATCTCTCACTTCTAATACAGTTAACAACGAATTACAATATTTGTTTTCGATTTCACTTACATCTTCCAAAAGCAGACATTCCAAGCATTATGTAGGCATTTATCTTTTGTTTATATGACAAATATTCGTTAAGTTACAGTTAATTTTTCTGACGTGTTTCTGAAAGGACTTCACTGAGGGAGAGAGAACAAAACGCGCATCATGTTTATTTTCTTAATTTTGCGAAAAGCACAACATGCTGTTTTTATTGGGAGTGGACAAAAAAAAACTAGACAATTTAACGTTTTAAATGATGTATAAATCATATTTCTATGTCAAAAATCAGCAGAGTTATCTAAGTCTCTTTGGGGAGTGTTCGAAAAATAAAGAGTTTGCAGCGCCCGCGCCGCAGCCGACCCCAGAGTGTTAATGGGTAAATAAGGTGTAGGTGTCTGGTTAGAAAACCAAATGGAAGTTAAAATATTAGGATGATGTAAACATTTGAAATCAACAAGATTGTTATCAGGACTTACGTTACAAAACCGTATTTACAACTGGTAGATAATATTGAAGTACATCTGATGATGATGATGATGAAAAGGAATAAGCTGTATTTGTATTGAAACAAATATTTCGTATTATGAATGATTTACTTTTTGTTTTTATTTTTAGTAATTTTTGTTTTATTTGCTTTTTGGGTTTTATTTTGGTTACTTTTACTTTATTTTATTATATATTAACATAATGGTGACAACCAACAGCAGCGCAGAACCAATTGCGCACAAATTGTTTAGGACTTAAGTTCTTTTACTTTTACATTCAAGACAAAATGAGAATGGAAAGATGTTTGTTGTTATTGTCCATAGTTCGAAGGGCAGTGGCATAATTTGGTAATTGGTAATGTATAGTGGCTTTCTTTAGCCACAAGATAGTAATAATTGAGACGCTGAATTATGAAACTGCACTACGGATTAAAATAAACAGGAAAAGTGAGGCTAAATTAAGCCTCAGAGCGGGGATTATGAATGTGACCAGATGAAGTATCTGTAGGATAATGGGAAGGCACTAGAGGGTGTGGCTTAGAATTAGGAAGTAGATAAAGCAGGGCGGGGGGTGACGAATTGTTTTTGATTGATAGATGCAGCGTGCACTAAGTGCGAGCGGGTAGCAGCTATTTATGAATGAAGCCGAAGCTTTGTCTCCTGTGTAAAGCACAACATTAAAGTTGGACAAGAGGAGCTAATTACGAGAGTAGTGTGGTGCTCGTGGTCTCAGTCGAACGTGGGGACATGTTGAGCTTTAGCAGCGGGTGCTTTTCCTGCACACTGATTATGATTGCGGTTCTCGGCTGTAAACAGAAATGGTAAGCATCAGTTTATTGACTGTTGCGTGTGAGTTAGGAAGCTCCGTAATCGAGGTCGCACCTTAACATCATTATCTCCCTTAGTTTCAGCCTCTCTGTTCTTTAAAGAGGAAGCCTAGTAGCCGAGTGAGGCCACAGTACTTTATGCAACGGAGAGTGGGGATCTTTAGCACAAGGTAGCTATTTATTAACGTAATCATGTAGTGAGATTGTTTACTAATGTGGAATGTATGGTGTTATGTGGTTGTGTCTTCCCTGTTTAAACGTGTTAAATTATTGTGGTGGGTAACTATGGATTTTATATATTTATTATGTGTGGTATGTTGTAAATGGGGATACTATACAGTGTGAAACACTATTTTTGTAACTCGGGAAGGACAATATTAATGGAATTAAATGAAATGTGTGCAGTTGCTGTTATGTTATGAGTGCTTATAATATGTTTGTGATTTGTTGCAGCAACTTAGTGCTCCTGGGTGAAATTGCCGCTTTTTCCCTATTGTAATTTTACGAATAATATTGTACCTCCAAGATTTATGGTATATGTTTATTTGTTTGTTTGTTTATTGTGTTCTACTTTTCTTTGGAAGGGTGGGTTGTTTTGTTTTGAGGGTTGGCAGACTGTATTATGACATTGTGAAGCACTTGCCCATAAGTGAGCCTCAAGCGTCTTGTTGGTGTGATTTCACATGTACTATAAAATTTAGAGTTTCTACTGGTGTGCTGTGCTTTTGAGATTGAGGTGGTTACTACACTGTGCCTAGTGTGATAGTGGGGCTTTACTGTTGGTCCGGTGTGTGCCTGGGAATAGTATTGTTTGCCAATTTTTAACCTTGTAACAATATCATTGATGTTAATAAATGGATTGTTTTGTACCCTTTGTATACCAGTCTTGGACATCCTTTTGTTTTGAATTCTTTAAGAAACCTGTGAAGAAAACTGGGTAATGTTAATAAGCAAAAGTAACTTTATGTTACATCTGGCGTAGTCGGCAGTGCGTGCTAATGCTGGTTACATATGGTTTTTCTTTCCTTTTATTTTTTTTTCTCTCTCTCTTTATTTTGGGGTGTATTAATTGATTGTTGTTGTACTTGGAGGTACAGGGTTGTTGTTTTGGGGGAAAAGCAGCAGTTCACCATTGCCAAAGAGAGCGTTGGCGGAGACTTGTCAACAAGTGTTTGTTGAAGACCACCCAAGACAATGTCGTCCCCACAAGGTATGACAGAATTACGGGAGCTGATGGATCAAATTCGACAGCTGCAGACGGAAAATGAACAATTGAAAACACAGGGACAAGACAGAAATAGAGGTATTGATGCTGCCACTGCTAATAGTGAGCCTGGTATAACAGCTGCCTCTACCGATTCAGAACAGTCTGTATCTAATAATGCATTGGGGTATACTGTGACTCCTGCACATTATGTTTATGTTCCGCGAGAGCGTAAATGTTCCAAATTTACGGGTAAACTGTCTGTTGACCTAATCACTTTAGATCAATGGGTCATTGAGGCCCGTAGATGCCTTGAGGTTAGGCCTATGTCTAATGCTGAACAAGTATTGTTCCTGTATGATCATCTTGAGGGGGGAGCAAAAGCAGAAGTTGAGTTTCATGAAGTTTCAAATAGAGATACCGCTGAGAAGGTTTTTAAAATTCTCACTGAAAATTTCAGTTGCTCTCAGTCCTATGTGGCTGCACAGTTGTCTTTTTTCCAGCGGCATCAGAAAGAGGGGGAATCCTTACGTGATTTCTCTAATGCTTTAAAGTCATTAATGGATGCGGTGGAATTTTAAATCACGACTTGGTGTTACGTGACCAATTTGCTGAGAACGTAAACGATGACATGTTGAGAAGGGAATTAAAAAGAAGGCTCGCGCTGGACCCTCAAATGAGTTTTCTTACACTCCGTAGCATAGGGGGGAAGAGGGAAAACAAGGGATGAGTATGAGACCTAGAGCTTTTTCTTTTGATACTTATGTATCCAAGGGAGGTAGTCGGGGGGCAGATTCTAACGCAATATCGGTAGTCAACACCGAAATGACTGAGTTAAAGGAATGCCTTCGGCGCCAGCAGACCCAATTAGATGCCATTTTGTCACAATTAAATTCATCTCGCCCACAGGGTAACCCAAGGGGTGGAGGGGGCCAGTCTAAACCCTACCGTTTTCAGTCGGATGGGAAGCCGATTTGTATTCGTTGTAATAGGGCAGGCCACATTGTCAGATACTGCCGTATTGACCCAAACTCTGATAATGTTGTGAACCAGGTGGGGCAGAGGGCTGTAGCTCAAAATCAGCTAGTGGAATCATCCGCTCCTCTGCAGTTGCAGGAAAACTAGCACCCTCTGGTGACTATGTGTTGACTATCGGCTCTTGAATGCAAAGACAAGCAAGGACGCTTATCCCCTTCCTCGCACAGATGAGTCCTTGGATGCATTGACTGGAGCCAAGTGTTTTTCAACTTTGGACCTTGCCAGTGGTTACAATCAAGTGCCAGTTGCAGAAGTGGACAGGGCCAAGACAGCATTTTGTACACCATTCGGACTTTTTGAGTTTAACCGTATGCCGTTTGGCCTTTGTAACTCACCGAGTACGTTCCAGAGGTTGATGGAGAGGATCTTTGGAGATCAAAGCCTTCAATCGCTTCTACTGTACTTAGACGATATAATCGTCTTTTCAACCTCCTTTGACGAACACTTGAAGCGCTTGGAACTCGTCTTTAATCGTCTACATAGTAACCACCTTAAGTTAAAGCCATCAAAATGCCAATTTTTTCAAAGAGAAGTAAAATATCTGGGACATGTAGTTTCTGCCTCGAGGGTGGCCACCAACCCGGACAAGGTCAAAGCAGTCGCAGAATGGAGACAGCCAACCACTACCAAGGAATTAATATCTTTTTGGGGGTTTGCATCGTATTACCGTCGTTTTGTGGAGGGTTTCGCAAAGATGGCGGCCCCCTTGCATAGACTGGTGGCACACATAGAGACGAGCTTTAAGTCTAAGTCCCGGGTCAAGGCATTGGGAGACAGCTGGACTGCAGAGTGCCAAGAGAGTTTTCAGACTCTGAAAGCTCACCTGATTAGCGCTCCTGTATTAGCATATGCTGATTTCACAAAACCGTTCGTCTTGGAAGTTGATGCAAGCCATGCTGGACTTGGGGCTGTTTTAGCTCAAGAGCAAGATGGACAGAGGAAGCCCATCGCATTTGCTAGTAGAGGCCTACGACCGACCGAGAGGAATATGTCCAACTATAGCTCCCGTAAACTAGAGCTTCTTGCCCTTAAATGGGCTGTAACTAGCAAGTTTAAAGAGTATCTTCTAGGTGCAAAGTTTGTTGTCTTTACCGACAATAATCCATTGAGTTATTTGCAGACCGCGAAGTTAGGAGCTACAGAACACTGTTGGGCCTCCGAGTTGGCAATGTTTGACTTTGAGGTCAGATACCGCCCAGGTGCGGCAAATAAAAATGTGGATGCACTCTCTAGGCTGCCAGCCCCTGTTTCTATCGCTACTGTGGCCCCAGGATTGGAAGTCCCTGCAGCCACCTCAAGGGTTAGCGACGGTAAGACCCAAGCCCTTTGTCAAGAAACTAATGCCTTACCAATCCGACAGAAGGCTGATTTGCAAGCCCTACAGATGGAGGACTCTGCTATTGGACCATTTATTCATTTTTGGAAACAAGGAGCGGTTCCAACAAAATCAGAACGGGTGTCATTACCGCAAGAGGCTCAGAAACTGCTTAAACACTGGCAGCGGATACGGTGTCAAGATGGGGTGTTGTACCGTAGTATTCGGCTCCCAGGGGACAGTAGAGAGACATTTCAGATTATCTTGCCGCAGTGTCTAAGACAGGAAGTCTTGAGAGGCCTTCACGATGACCATGGACACCAAGGAATAGAACGTACAACTCGCCTCATTAGAGAAAGATGTGTAACGGTGGTGGTCGCCCAGAACAACCATTCAAATAAAAAAAAAATATATATATATATATACACATTTACTTTAAGTTCGGGCGCCAGACAGGATGATTATTAGCCTGTCACTAATTAGTCAGTTAAGTACATTTTTAATTTCTACCCACCATTTACATACACACAAAAAAAAATAATAATAATGTTAAGGTTTTAAATAAGAAGGCTTAACACACAGAAATTAAGTTTCCAAAAATATATTTCTTACAAGGAAAATAAAAGGTTGTAACAAATACCAATCAATAGGTTTCCTTACAATACAACAATTAACTCAAATGTATAACTCAATTCTAATGTCTTATATATTAAACAGCAAAGAAAAACAATAAAGCATCAAAACAACACAACTTCAATTTTGGCATTCAAAAAAGACAAGTCAGTGTGAACTTGCGAAAAAAATAGCACATATTTCAGACGAGCAGATTCACCACAATTTCTCATGAAAAAATAAAGCAAAAAACTTTAAATAATACAACCCCTAACAAGAAAAAAATAACAATTTTCACACCCTTTGCTATTTGATCAGTTTGTGTAAATGAATTTAAAAGGCGAACCTTTTATTCATTACTCAGATTTCTCAAAGTCCCAAAATGCTGGCGTGAATAGTTCGTGTGTGTCCGTCAACAATGTGTATGCGTTAACTGTGTGTGTCTGCTTAGATTAATCGTGTGAGGAAAAGTTTGTACAAGGGGAATGGTGACAAACACAGCGGTATCAGCACGAGCAGGAGACAAAGGAGTAATTTAAAAGTTTTACGTGCTGGCACTGATCTCTGGCCCAATCCTTTTGGCCAGTATGTAAGGCATCCACCAGACTGAGATCGCCCACGGCGGATATAACTTAGCACCACCAAACAGCTGACCAACAGAGAGCAGCAGGACGTCGACCAGTAAAACAATCGTACTCTTCAGGTAAGCCTGATAATCCACTCGCCAATACTGAATAACTTGTGAACACCCCTTCCCGTGCGTAGCGTAGACCTCGCCTTTTATTCATTCATAAATTTGCTGGCTCCGTCTAATCTTTAGCGTTTGAAACGCCCCGGCGAAAGTGAAAGTAAACACTTAATTGCGCTGGAGGCAATTCATAATTTAATGAATTGTTACAGATGTTTTTGGCCTGGTATGTCCCGAGAGATTGAGAAGTATTGTCAAGAGTGTGGTCGTTGCATCGTGGCAAAAGCTGTCCGTCCACAGGTGAGAACTTTCCCGGGGAATCTGACTGCGTCTAGACCTCTGGAAATTGTAGCTATCGATTTCACCACGTTAGAGAAATCAACGGATGGGCGGGAAAATGTCCTGATCGCGACAGACGTATTCTCAAAGTTCACGCAGGCATACCCGGCCCGTGACCAGAAGGCTAGCACAGTAGCTAAACTACTCACAGAGGGTTGGTTCTATCATTATGGAGTGCCTAAACGACTTCATAGTGATCAGGGTAGAAGCTTCGAAGGAGATCTTATGAAACAGCTGTGTCAGTTGTACAATATTAGTAGTTGTAACGGGAGACCATTCGTCAAACTTTTATGACCCCCTCCCCCACCCCCTGACAGCTCGTGTTCTGACAGCTCGTGTTTGACAGGGGGCGGGACAATCAATCAACCGGTGTACAAGCTGTCAACTTTAGACAGTGAGTGCGTAATCGTTTTATGACATGTCATTTAGTGGTTTGTTTTTCCTGTGTGTGTTTTATGTCAAGCGTATGCTGTCATGTTTAATGACAGCTCGTGTGTGACAGCTCGTGTTTGACAGATGCCGTCTGCGTCTCTATCTATCAACCCCTCCCTTTTCGACCCGTGCGCGTCTCACCCTAGAGTGTGATGTAATCTTTGAAAGTTTATGACCGAACCTTTATTGGGGAGCGACAAGAGATCTCCGGGACTCAGTTTGGATGGAGCAGAGCTGTTATACTCAAGTCTATTGGTATGTATGTGTTTCGCTGTGTTCGTTCCAGCATTTTGTCTGATTATTTAAAAAACTAAAAATTCGATCTCTGGTCTTGCAGGGAAATTGTCTAAGCTGGTATTAACTATTCCTGGTAAATCGCGGAGAAGAGTGGAATGAACAAAAAATTCAGACCGAGACTAGAAACTCCCGCAGCGTAACAAGGAAATCTTGGAACAAAGAGACGCCGAGTGGCTCGTGTTGTCCGGTGTGTATTTATTTAATCCTGTTACAATAGATTTAAACAAACTGGTTTGTTTTAATATCTTCTAATAACATGTGTTATCTGTTTACAGATTAGATATCAGAGGCAAAGCGAACGTTGTGTGTACTATTGCAAAACATATATAGCGGATCTCCACGGTACGTTTATATTGCATAAGAAAAATGTTTTAAACAAACATGTTTTATTTAGATATTTATCCTAATAACATGTTTTTATCTGTTTACAGGCTAGGATACAGACCACAACACATTGGACGTATCTTTTAAAAAAGAGAAAATCAGAGACTTTTTGGATTTGTCTGGGAACATTTTAAACATTTTGTGGCAAATTGGATTTAACACATTTCGGATACTGGATACCTGTGTTTGATTTGTCCGCAGAGCCGGTCGCTTTTTAAAATCACAGGGGTAAGTGACTAATTATAAATTGTTTTGATATTGTTTTAAACTTGCGTTCTTAATACATTTTGTTTTATTTTTACATCGTTTATATAATCCGTTTTTATACTCATTTTGGCTTAGAGTTTTTTCATTGTTTTAAATATATTGTTTTACTGATGTTTTAAACTTGTGTTCTTAATACATTTTGTTTTATTTTTCATCGTTTATATAATCCGTTTTATACTCATTTTGGCTTAGAGTTTTTTCATTGTTTTAAATATATTGTTTTACTGTTGTTTTAAACTTGTGTTCTTAATACCTTTTGGTTATTTTTTCATCGTTTATATAACCCGTTTTTATACTCATTTTGGTTTAGAGTTTTTTCATTGTTTTAAATATATTGTTTGATTTTGATATCTTGTTTTTATACTCGTTATATTTTTGGTTTATTTTTTATTGTGTTTACATTGTTTGATTATTTGAAAATTTTGGGGGTTTCACTGTGTTTCCGAATATTGTGGTAGAAATGGCCGAAAAACGTAATTCGGACTCTGGTTGTAGTCAGGCGAATAAAATTATAAGGCGCAATGACTCCGCGTTTGATATAATTGATTACGAATTGGGAATGCAAATACTGATAGAAACTGTAAGAGCTATGAATGGAAATCATAGTAATGTAGACGGTTTCGCAGAGTTGATAAATACGGTCGATCCCACAATTCTGAAATGGCTGATATGGGTCTAACGCCCGAAGATGTTGAGAGGCTTGTGAGAGACGGGGGTGAATTTAATGGTTATATCGTCGTTCCTCGTACAAGATTTAACAGTCTGGAAATACTTAGGAGTTTAAATCTGAGGGCAATAGCTTCTACAGATATGGCATCGTACGTGCTATTTTTGGATGGTGTTCTGAATGAAATAGTCTCTCTATCTAGAATATTAGCGGGCGATGGGGGGATAATAAATGTTTTATTACGCGGGGAGTCATTAATGTCGGACATAAATGCTATGCTTACGCCCGTCAACGATTATAGCGTCTCCGCGTTGTCAGACCAGCTTGAAAGAGTCATGCAAAGCAACAGGGCCGTGCGTGTTGATGACAATCTGCTGTTAAACATGTCTATTGTCAGAAGCAAAAATGGTGGTGCTCGCAGAAAATTCCGCGATCTAGCACACAATGAGGTTATAAAAAGAAATAGAATGAATCTTTTTTGCCCCACAAATATGTCCGACAAGCTATGCTTCGCACTTTGTCTGGCACACTTTTTGAACCCCCAAAAAACAGACCCAGAATTACTGCCCATAGCTGCTGACATTCAAAATGCCGCTGGATTTTCAATCCAAGACAAGATACGGTTTAATGACGTCGCTTTGTTTGAGAGATTGTTAAACATCAAAATTGTAGTTTTTCACAGATCAAGCACGGGTGCTTTGGAAAAATACATGACAAAAAACAAGCCCCACTACAAGACGGTCTTTCTCTATCTGTCAGATAGTCATTACTTCATGATAAAAAGATTGACAGCGTTTATTGGATGCAATTACGTCTGCGACTATTGCTACAATGGTTTTTCTAATAAAAGAGATCATAGATGCAGATACGCATGTGACATATGCAATGCACCCGACTGTTACAAACACACGGCGAAGACGATACACTGTGGCGATTGTTTGAGGTACTGCAAATCGCAATATTGTTATGAAATGCATAAAAAACCTCCACTGAATCAGCAGTTTGCCCAGTGCGATGTGACCAAATACTGTCTAACATGTAATCGACGCTATTACCTTAGCGGTAACAAACCAAAACCGCACAAATGCAAACCGGAGAAGTGTTTGTATTGTGGCATGGAGCTGATACCCGATGGGGTTCATCAATGTTTTATTCAGCCCTTAACGCTCGAGACACCCAGTGAGAAATATATCTTCTATGATTTTGAGACGCATTACGAGGGTGGGAAGCATGTTGCAAACTTTGTGTGCGCCATCACTTTTGCGGGTGAAGAATTCACAGCAGAGGGCACCGACTGCGTCGCACAACTCGTGCAAAGATTCAGACACCCTAGGTACACCGACTACACATGGATAGCCCACAATGCTTCTGGCTTTGACAATTTTATGCTTTTGGAATATTTCACAAAAGTGGGGCTCGCTCTTAAAATCACGATGCAAGGCTGTCGTCTGATATTTATGTTTGACGATAGCTACAAGCAAAGATTTATCGATAGCTTCTCATTTCTCCCAATGTGTCTAGCCAAGACTGCATCTGCCATGAATCTGACCTGTGCAGAGAAGGGTTATTTTCCACATCACTTTAACTGGGTGGAGAATGAAAACTACATAGGGCCCTATCCGTCCAAAAAAATTTACGGATATGACACAATGTCAGAGAAGGACAGGGAACAGTTTGACGAATGGTACAAGTCCGTAGAGTGTGAAGTATTTGACTTTAAAAAAGAACTGGCACTTTACGGCAAGAACGATGTTGTTTTGTTGAGAGAGGCGTGCATTGAATATTGTGATGAGTTTATACAGTGCACTGCCCTTGACCCCTTCAGATACACAACTCTGGCATCGTGCTGCATGGCAGTGTACAAGACCCATTATCTGCAGAGAGACACCTTAGCGTTGACACACAACGGCGCCTATCTGACTAAGAACAAAGCCTATTCAAACGCCTCCATCGAATGGCTTGAATATGTCAGTCATTCGCGAGGCGTCGATTTCCAGCACGCGCTAAATCGTGGTGAAATGTCGTTCGGATCCTATAGCCTGGACGGTTTTTACATCAATAACGGTCAAAATCATAGACAATATCATAAACAAAATGAAAGATGCGCTATGGAGTTCCTAGGATGTTTTTGGCATTCGCACGCATGCAAATATGAATATGATATTCATCCTGTGACGAAATTGACACACGCTGTACACAGAAGACAGCATGAGGCCAAAATGGAGGTTTTGGAAAAGGCATATGGGTTGAATGTTGAGGTGATGTGGGAGTGTGAATGGGACGCTGCTAAGCAGTCTGATCCTGACGTAATAGCGTTTATGTCCACTTACACACACCCCGAGAGACTGAAACCCCGCGACGCTCTATTTGGCGGACGCACTAATGCGTACAAGCTCTATCATAAAGCCGCCGAAGGTGAGAAAATCAGATATGTTGATTTTACAAGCCTATATCCCTTCTGTCAGGCCAAGAAGTGCTACCCGATAGGACATCCCCAGATAATTTTAAAGGATTTTGAACCCCTTGAAAATTATTACGGGCTTATCAAAGCTTCAGTGTTACCCCCAAGAAAACTGCTGCACCCCGTGCTCCCATACAGAGCCAATAATAAACTGAATTTCCCTCTCTGCGCAACCTGCTGTGAGGAGCAGAATCAGTCTACCCCCTGCGATCACACAGATGAACAGCGAATGCTTTCAAGGTGTTGGGTAAGCCTCGAGCTGTTAAAGCTATCGAGAAGGGTTACATTGTGACAAAAGTGGACGAAGTGTGGCATTTTCCCCAATCCTCAGAAACCTTGTTTTGTGAATATGTCAAAACATTTTTACAATACAAGCAAGAGGCCAGTGGGTACCCCGCACACGTAGTGACAGATCAGGACAAAGAGGCATACATTGCTGATTACTTTGAGAAAGAGGGGATACAAATGAATCCTGATAAGATAATCCACAACCCCGCGAGACGATCTATCAATAAGCTGCTGCTAAACAGTTTGTGGGGGCGTTTTTCTATGCGAGAAAATCTGCCCACCATAGTGTTGCTTTCAGATCCGGAAGAGTTTACGAGATACATTTTTGGCATGGCGTACGAGATTAAACACTTTTCGTTTGTGTCAGACAATGTAGCTCTAGTGCAATGGATCCATCCGAACGGCAAAGGCGCGCGCACGCGTGACATAAACATTTTTCTCGGCGCCTTTACCACAGCCCACGCGCGTCTAGAATTGTATGACCTTATGGACAGGCTGAATGAGCGTGTGCTTTACAGCGATACCGACAGCGTGATTTTCACTTCTAAAGACGGCGAGTGGGACCCTCCGCTGGGGCCGTATCTAGGTAATCTGACTGATGAAATTGGGGATGATGATTTTGCGGTCGAGTTTGTGTCGTGCGGTCCAAAAACATACGCTTACCATACCACAAAGGGGCGCACTGTCCTAAAGGCCAAAGGCATCGTGCAAAATTATACAAACTCCCAAATTATCACATTAGACACTCTGGTTGATCTTGTCCGTGATTATGTTAATGAGGGTGATCGTGACAGACACGTGCTAGCTTCTGCTGACAGCATTGTGAGGAATAAAAGACACCTCACGCTCCACAACAAGACAGTTGTGAAGAAGTTTAAACTCGTATACAACAAGCGAGTAATAAACAAAGAAAATCTGACGACGTTACCGCATGGATTTTGATAGCATTTTTGGGCATAAAGGTGTCCGTGATGCTAAAGGCCATGACTTTAGGCTACAGCATCCATTCTCTTTAATTGTAGCGGGGCCATCCAACAGTGGGAAATCAATCTTTGTTAAGATGTTGTTGGAAAATGCTGTAAATTTGATTTCTGAAAAGATTGAGAATATTGTAATTATATATGAATGTTGGCAAAAAATGTATGAAGAAATATCAAGAATGTACAAAATTAAATTCATTGAAGGGATTCCACAGACTCTGAATGATGATCATTTGTTTCCTGTTAATAAAACATCTCTGCTAATTCTAGACAATGTCATGCGTGATGCTTCTGGAAACATCGAAGTGGAAAAGGCATTCACTCAGTATGTATACCACAGAAACTTGAGTGTTATTTATATTGTACAGAATTTATTTTGCCAGGGAAAGTCGAGCAGGACTATAGCTTTGAACACAAATTATCTAATTCTTTTTAAAAACCCCCGAGACACAAATCAGGTCATGGTTCTAGCCAGACAGATGTACCCCGGAGAAACAAAATATTTTATGGAGGCTTACAAAGACGCAACCAGTCAACCTTTTGGGTATCTTATGATTGACTATAAAGCCAAAACACCGGAGCTGTATCGTCTCAGAACAGATTTGCTTTCACCGCATCCAGTGGTGTACGTCCGGAAAAGAAAACAAAGAGTTTGAAAATGTCTGATAGACTTTGTAGAAACCTCCCTCTTTTAAAACTTCTATTAAAATCATCACCCAAACAGAGAAGTGTTATTCTACAATCTGCCACGGATGATTTCGTTGTGGCATTGTGCGAACTAGCTCTTAATTTATTACACGGACATATACCTCTAAAACATGTGCAGTACCAAAAATTGAAAAAGAAGAAACGTGAGATATAAATCGTTGCGGACAAGAAGATTAGTGTGGGGAGAAAAAGACATTTGATAAACCAGCAGGGTGGTTTCCTTCTTCCCCTTCTAAGCGTTGCTATCCCTTTTATTACAAGCCTGGGGCCTATTGCACAAAACTAGGATAAGGGATTAAGCCGGGATATCTTGGTGATCCTGGCTCAATTGATACGTGATCCGGTTGCACTAAAGCTGGAAAGGGGGCAGGAGAATATGTTATGGTATAAATTACCATGGAGATCTATTCTGTGGAGCTAGCCTGCTCCAGACCAGGCTAAATTCCAGGATCTATTTAATCTCATCCCTTATGTCACTCAGCAATCACCACAAATGGAAACCAATAATTATTTCACTGCCCAATAAACATTGTTATCACATATAACTAGACCCACTGTAATTTTATTAAATGTTTGTGATCATTAATTTTTATAATTTTGGATAAATTATGATTTTTAGATGATGTTGCTATCATTAGATAATTTACAGTTTCCTAAAGACTATAAGGCTATATATAAAATGATAGAACATTAGGGCCACAGAGAAAAAAAACAGACAGAGAATGAAGTCGTAATATTGTAACTTGTTGTTTTAGAGGAGGACAGTTGTTACAATAACAGTTGTGGGGCATTTCGTGGAATTGTACTTCAGTATGGTTTCAGAAACAAGGAAATACTTAATCAAATTGTTATAAGTATCAGGACTGTAAAAACAATATGCATCTTTCCACAGAAAGAACCAGCCTCAAATGTATGACTTTCTCCTTTCCTCGGTGTGGCCCTTATACCATACACATTTCATATAAATATAAAAGCACAAAGTGTAACATTATGTTTCTTTATTGAATAAGGACAAAACAAAGCAGGTAAACCATCAGCTCCTTTCGAAACTGAAGTCACACAGTGACTCTACAAGATGGAAAGCACAGAATCAAAGCATATTATACAACCAAAGGACAAATACACATTCAAAGGTCTGTATATAACACACCCTGCATGTCTGCACACTGAAATAAATGCAGGACAAATTCATACACATTAACTGAACAGAAAATTTCAGACAACTGAAAACAAGACAATTAATGGATGCAGTAGCCTCCCTGCAAGCTTGTATACACAAACAGTATACACACAGTATACAGCACAAACATCAAAAAAATGTGAAAGCACACATACTGACTAAAATAATTCAACACATATTGGTCCCTCAGCAGCCGACCACTGTTTTTTTTATCAGGGAAGATTTCCGGATTGTCCCAGTCCATGGCTGGCGGCACTCTGGGTGCCCTCTCCTTCCTCAGGCAGGCCACATTGTGGAGGACACCACAAGCCACAGTAATGTCACATGCCCTCACAGGGCTGACCCTTAATTTGTGAAGGCAGTGAGAGCGTGCCTTCAGGAGGCCAAAGGTCATTTCAACTCTGGCCCTAGCATGGGCATAGTTGTAGGCCTGCTGTGCTTCCTGGGGGTCTGTGAAAGGTGTCAGGAAAAACGGCTTGCAGCCTTACCCCCTGTCTACCAGCAACACACCAGAGAATTCACCTGTCAACAAAAAATCTCATCATTACTAATAAAACACAGTGATATTGTTGACACAGCCATTATGTAAAAAGTGGTTATATATGGGTTGTTTGGCTCACCTTGTGATAGGCGCTGATAGATTTCAGAGGTCCAAAAGATTCTGGAGTCATGGACTGAGCCAGGCCATTTTGCCAGTGTTCAATGGAAAAGATCAAAAAGTTATGTTCACCTGAACATTAATGCTGTAAAAAGATTTCATATTTACAAAATCTGCCTCATGGGCACCTGAGGGGGATTTTATCCTTATGTTTGGGCAGTCCAGTGCACCAATGACTCTAGGTCCTGTAAAAGAAATGAGATTTTGTGATGGCTCCCAATGATGACTCCTTTGTATAGTACTTTCACAAGTTTGACATGATACCTTATGCCTTTTGGAATCCAGAGAGATGGTCTCCTCATCATCATCGCCGTTATGTGCTGATGAAATGGGGCCTTGACCCCATCACATTTAATCGGATTCATATTGAAGCTAGTAGACAAGACGTGCCAGGCCTACAGTATGCCTTTGATGGAGTACTCACTGGATCAGCATCATCAGGTGCTCGTGCTGGTGGCTTTAACAGTAACACAGTGCTGCCAGACACTACAAGGCAATAGGCAAACCAAAGTCAGACAGTCCAAATAGATTCAATGGCCCTCATTTATCATACTTGCGTAGAAACGGGCGTATATGTTGGCGTAAGATTATGCTTACACTCCTCTCACCGGCTGATTTATGAAACTGTGCGTACCGTTGATATTCAGGTGTACGCAATATCTGCCCTTCATAAATGCCGCGGCCGAAAACGAGCGTCATTAGAATAACAAGCCCATATAAATTCAAGTCTCCGCCTCCCCCACGCCCTCATTTTACGCCATTGACACACGAAAGACGGCAAAGAAGAGAATCCGGGGAAGTGAAAAGAAACAAAATTGTTTTATTTGGCAGTTTAAAGAGTGGGATTAAAGACACATTAATAATTGGATGACAATTTGTAATATTCTTATTATTATTTTGATTATTAATTGATATTTAGAAGAATAATTATTTATTATTATTATTATTTACTGTTGCCTACATATAAATTCTATGTCTGCTTAATGGTTCAGTTTATTTTTTTTATATAATATTTTAAAATGATGTAGTAACTTTTGTAGTGTGTTGTTCTGTATTTACATACAGTTGTTTGTTAGCTGTATCTTAGATCCAGTTTGATACGGAGCTCCGGATATAATTCAAATTAACAATTTGTTTCCACCACATCCACATGTTTTAGCTAAGCTAATTCATAATTTGAAGTAATAATAATTGTAATAGTAATTACGAAATATTCTAAATATTATAATAATTAATTCCAAGGAACAAACTGTTGAATATTGGGAACAAATTCTAAATTTATGGCCATACTTTAGACTAAATAAGAAAAAGAAGTGTCCATAGCATAAAAAATTATTCGTGGCCATAATTTTGTCCGCATGTCATCATGATCGGATTTACGGCTCCATTCAACACAAGCATTTTACCTTACCTCATCTGTATTTATTTATCATCGAATGGTACGAAACTAGCTTACCTTTTATTGATTACCATGTTTTCGTAGCACATCCTTGTGCTTTCTTGCAATGTGCCGCTTCAGATTCCAGGAAGAATATTTGCTAACTCTTTACAGTCTCTCCGCAGTCCCTTTCAATTTTTTCTTCCTGCTCAAGCTTAACTTTGATTTTTACTTTACATTTATGTATAAGGCTTGAATTCCATAACTTATTGCTAGACGTTTTTACAGATTCTCGAACTAGCAAATTATCAAAGGGCGTTCTGGGTTCAACGAGCGGTGCTGAGGGAGCGGAATTTTCGGAAAGGCGCTTTGATGGTAATATTACCGCAACGCTCCGCTCCCACTAAGCTCCGTTCACATGCTCGCTCTGAAACATCAGGTAAAGCGCACAGGCTCTCAACTGAAGGAATATATATGCATACAAATCAAATGCTTTGGTAAAGTCTCACAAATTAAACATTGAACATTGTCACACCCCGAGGGCGGACCCAACTGTGCTAAGGGTCACACCCCTCTCAACTCTTCCACCTCGAGGAGTTTCCCAAGACCACCCCAATGACCAGACAGACGAGTATACTATAATTAAAATAAACTTTATTAAATATTTAAAAAGGAAAGGGGGGAAAGGGGGAAGGGCAATTTAAAACTAATGTGTCTCTTCTTCGCCTCCAGGGCCACTTGAGGGAAAGGCTGGGGACAGGGGCTCCGTAGGGGCTCTGGCCCAACAATCCGTGGCGCGCTCCGCTTTGTAACATATAGTATATGTTATACATAGATGATGTTATGGGGACATCTAGTGGCCATCTGATACATTGACATCCAGAGTCACGTGTGTGTGTGTTTTATGATTGAGAGGGAGTTAAATAAAGTTAGATGATGAAGCAGCAGCTCGTGTTCGGTTGTCTGTCTAAAGAACAGAACATGGTGTCAGAATAAAGCTGATATAAAAGAAAAAAACAAAAAAGAGGATGGCACAGTTACAGCCACCACCGCCGTTGATTCTGCAAGGAAATCTCTCGGAAAATTGGAAGAACTGGATACAGAGGTTCGAGCTTTTCTCACTAGCAAGCGGAGTGGCAGAAAAGTCTGAGACGGTGCAGTGTGCTACGTTTCTGCACGTGGCGGGGGAAGAGGCCATAAAAGTATGTAATACATTTGATTTCTCAGAAGAGGAGAAAAATAAAAATACAAATAATGAAAGACAAGTTTAAAAATTACTGTGAGCCTCGGAAAAATCTACCGTACATCAGACACGTGTTTTTCACGAGATCGCAAGGTCCAGCAGAAACAATCGACATGTACGTCACTGATCTGAAAAGTAAAGCAAAAGAATGTGAGTTTGGTGATCTGCACGATTCATTAATTCGTGATAGGATTGTATGTGGCATTAGAGAGGATCAACTAAAAGGCAGACTTCTAAGGGAAACGGATCTCACATTGGAAAAAGCCATAGACATATGCAGGGCCAGCGAGATCACGTCGAGTCAAATGAAAGCACTCAATGATGAAGTAAATGTACATAAAGTTGAATCTATAAAGCCAAAGAAAAGGGACACCAAATCAGAGCAGACATCAGTGATGAGTAAGGAATGCAGCAGATGCGGCAACAAGCACGAGTACAGAAAATGCCCAGCCTACGGGAAAACATGTAAGTCTTGTCAGAAGAAAAATCATTTTGCAAAGATGTGTAAAACCAAAGACCTGCAGAGTCAGAGTAAAAGAATGCATGTGATTGAACAAGATGGTAACATGTTCATTGGTACAGTAACTGTGGAAAAAGAAAGAAATGTTATGTCCATCAACTCAAGTAAAGAGGATGAACAATGGTTCGAAACAATCCAGATAAACAAGAATGATGTAAAAGTGACACTGGACACAGGAGCAGAATGTAATGTTTTGTCAGAAAGAGTGTACAAGTTGCTTAACATACCAGGAAGACTGCAGAGGTCAAGCTGCAAACTTGTTACATATTCTGGACACAAGATGGCGCCATTGGGCAAGAGAGCACTGAATTGTGTGTACAAAGGACAGAAATACAAAATCCTGTTTGAAATAATGAAGCATGATGCACCTGCCATTCTAGGACGAGCTGCATGTTAAAGAATGGGCATGATTAAAAGACTGTATGAAATTGAAAAGAGCAGTGACATTCTCAAGGATTTTGAGGATCTGTTTGAAGGATTAGGATGTTTACCCGGGGAACACCACATACAAATTGATCCAAATGTCAGACCAGTTGTGCATGCGCCGAGAAGGATACCTGTAGCTCTGCGAGAAAAAGTGGTTGAAGAACTACAAAGAATGGAGCAGATGGGGGTCATCGCAAAGCAAACTGAGCCAACTGAATGGGTCAACAGCATGGTAACTGTAGTTACATCAAAGAAAATGCGCATTTGTATGGATCCTAAAGATCTCAAGTTGGCAATAAAGAGAGAGCATTATCCAATGCTGACAGTAGAAGATGTGGTCTCAAGAATGCCCAATGCAAAGTACTTTTCTGTGCTGGACGCGAATCAAGGGTTTTGGCAGATAAAGCTGGATCATGAAAGTTCAAAGCTTTGCACAATGAACACACCTATTGGACGATACCGTTTTCTAAGGTTACCTTTCGGTATATCCTCAGCGTCAGAAGTCTTTCAGAGATCCATAGCACAAATGATAGAAGGACTGGAAGGTGTGGTAAATATCATTGATGACTTGCTGGTGTGGGGAGACTCCATTCAAGAGCATGATGACAGGCTAATAAAGCTGCTGGAATGTGCAAGAAAAAACAATTTGAAGCTCAACAGAAACAAGTGCAAAATAAGAATGACGGAGATCAAATACATAGGACACATTCTGAGTGCTCAAGGAGTTAAGCCTGATGATGAAAAGGTGAGGGCAGTAACTGAAATTCCACCACCACAAAGCAAGCAGGAACTACAAAGATTTTTGGAGTAGTGCAATATCTGGCAAAGTTCATTCCAAATATGTCTGACATAAGTGCACCTTTGAGGAAATTGGAGAAAGAGACAGAGTGGCACTGGGAGGAGGCTCAACAACAAAGTTTTGAAAGACTGAAATATTTGGTTACTCAAAGTCCTACTTTGAAATTCTTTGATGTGAACAAACCAGTCACATTGTCGGTCGATTCCAGTTCAGAAGGAATAGGAGCTGTGATTCTGCAAGAAGGAAAGCCAGTGGCTTATGGCTCGAGAGCTCTGAACGACTGTCAGCGTAGATACGCACAGATTGAAAAAGAGTTGTTAGCCATAGTTTATGGTTGTGAGAAATTTCACCAGTACGTGTATGGAAAGGAAATCACGATTGAAAGTGATCACAAGCCATTAGAGAGTATATTTAAGAAGCCGCTGCATCAGGCTCCTATGAGATTACAAAGAATGCTTCTACGACTACAGAGATACAATCTGAAGGTGATGTACAAACCTGGTAAGGAGCTGTACATAGCAGATGCTCTAAGTCGGGCATATCTGCGTGAGCAGAAGGAAAATCTGTTGGAAGAGGATCTAGAAGTGAACTGGATAACGTCACAACTTCCCATTACAGAACAGAAACTGGATGCTTTCAAAAAAGCAACAGCAGAGGATGCTGAGATGCAAATGTTGACAAATGCAGTGCTGAATGGATGGGCGAAAGAGCGATCTATGATGCCAAGGTCAATACAGCCATACTGGACATTTCGAGAGGAAATCAGTCATGAAGATGGTCTGTTATTCAAAGCAAATAAGCTCATTGTTCCAAACCAGCTAAGACAGGAAATGATCAACAAAATACACGAGTCACACCTGGGGATTGTCAAATGTAAGGCAAGAGGCAGAGACATTTTGTACTGGCCAGGTATGTCGACACAAATTGAGGATGCAGTATCCAAATGTGCTACCTGCAATGAAAACAGAAACAACAATCAAAAAGAGCCATTGTTTCAACATGAAGTACCAGGACGACCTTGGGAAAAAATAGGTACAGACATTTTTTACCATAATGGTTCAGCATTTCTGTTATGTGTGGACTACTTTTCAAAGTACATTGAGGTAAAACTACTACTGGACACGACAAGCTGTGGAGTCATCACGGAAATGAAATCCATCTTCGCAAGGCATGGAATTGCAGATATAGTAATATCTGACAATGGACCTCAGTATGCAAGTGCTGAATTTTCAAGTTTTGCAGAGGAATGGGGATTCAAGCATGTGACTTCAAGTCCTGGTTATGCACAGTCTAATGGACAAGCCGAGAGAGCAGTGCAAACTGTGAAAAATCTCTTAAAGAAAGCACAGAGTAGTCAATGTGATCCATACATAGCACTGCTGGAGTACCGTAACACGCCAATGGAAGGGATAGGATTATCACCTGCACAATTACTGATGGGGAGACGTCTCAGGACGAAGCTACCAACATCATCTGCTTTGCTTACCACAGACACAATGTCGCAAGTGCATGAGCAGCTAAAGCAGAGACAGAAGAAACAGAAGCAGTATTACGACAGGATGGCTAAATACTTACCTGATCTGCAACCTGGAGAAGGAATAAGGATGCGAAAGGGAGATTCATGGAAGCCAGCCGTTGTTCTGGACAAGCATGAACAGCCACGTTCTTTTATAGTAAAGACTCCTGATGGAAAGCTGTTCAGACGAAATCGCAGACATTTAAGAAAAACAAAAGAAACAGACTCTTCAACATTTGAGAAAAGCGTTGACATGGATACTGATAGTCAGCAGTCAGTTGATGCTTCACAAAACAATGCACTTGACAGTATGGACGTTTCAGATAAAAGAAATGGTAATGAAAGCGTGGAGAAAGAGCAAGCTTATCGTACAAGGTCTGGTAGAATTGTAAAAATACCTGAGAAATACAAAGACTGAGAGTTCATACAATGTTTGTGCATTGTTGGATGTGTAATAAGTTGAAATGCAATAGTTTCTGAGTATAATTGCATGTGTTAAATCATTTTGTAGATATGCTGAAAATATTTAGTTAATGAAACTCAAATGTTGTGTTTAGAAGTTCTATTCATCTGTATAAAGGAATATACTTAAGAAGAGGGATGTAACATATAGTATATGTTATACATATATGATGTTATGGGGACATCTAGTGGCCATCTGATACATTGACATCCAGAGTCACGTGTGTGTGTGTTTTATGATTGAGAGGGAGTTAAATAAAGTTAGATAATGAAGCAGCAGCTCGTGTTCGGTTGTCTGTCTAAAGAACAGAACACGCTTGGAGGCAGAATCAAACAAAAGTCAGAAAGATAAAGTACTTTGATGCCAAACGCTGTTCGTCCACCCGAGACCTTCGGCAGAACAGGTAAGTAAGGGTTTGCACACAGGTCAAGTTTACTCCACAGGTTTCGCTATCCCCGGTGCTGAAGGCCCTTCCTCCACGCAGGGGTCCACTTGGACAGGTAGGTATCTGCTGGGAGCACAGAACAGTTTTACTTCACAGGTTATGTTACTCACAGCGCTGGGGGATCTTCGTGTCCACAGGACATCACAGGTACAGGTAGGTAATTGCTCTAAGCACAGAACAGGTTAACTTCACAGGTCACGTTACTCACAGCACTGGGGATTTTCGTTCACACACAGAGCTTCACTTGTACAGGTAGATATTTACTATAAGCACAAAACAGGTTTACTTCACTGGTCACGTTACTCACAGCGCTGGGGATCTTCGTACACACACAGAGCTTCACTTGTACAGGTAGGTATTTGCTATAAGCACAGAACAGGTTTACTTCACAGGTCACGTTACTCACAGCACTGGGGATCTTCGTACACACACAGAGCTTCACTTGTACAGGTAGGTATTTGCTATAAGCACAGAACAGGTTTACTTTACAGGTCACGTTACTCACAGCACTGGGGATCTTCGTACACACACAGAGCTTCACTTGTACAGGTAGGTATTTGCTATAAGCACAGAACAGGTTTACTTTACAGGTCACGTTACTCACAGCACTGGGGATCTTCATACACACACAGAGCTTCACTTGTACAGGTAGGTATTTGCTATAAGCACAGGACGGGTTTACTTTACAGGTCACGTTACTCACAGCACTGGGGATCTTCGTACACACACAGAGCTTCACTTGTACAGGTAGGTATTTGCTATAAGCACAGAACAGGTTTACTTTACAGGTCACGTTACTCACAGTACTGGGGATCTTCGTACACAGAGCTTTCCTTACAAACAGTGGGCTTTCGCTACAGTGCTGGTACACCGTATTCCTTCGCCCATCCACTCAAACTGTCCGGGCGTCGTAGGGACTAGTGGGGCTGATGACACGGAGCCGAACGCTTCCCGAACTCCCCCTCCTTCTTCACCAACCGGGGTCACGAGTTGGGGCGAACTTTCGTCGGGGCTCCGCTCACCACGAGCTTCTGGTGGAAAGGTCAGTACATCCACTGCTACAACCCACAGTCCGCACAGTACACTCTTGGTAATACTCACTGGGCTTCACCACTGTCTGCTCTATGGATAAACGAAGCTCTCGTGGACACACCCCGGGCACAGGGCTAAATATTCTCGCTCTCCTTAGGACCCAGGCCACAACGGATGTCGTTGTCTCGCGACTCGTCTGAGGCTAGGCAGTTTGAACGCTACAAGCACAGCATACACACAGCAAGTAAAGCGTAAACACCATCAATCAGTGAAACTCACCCACAGCACTCTTATAAACTTCACGTGGTTTTTAAATCGCCCTTGCCACCTGGCTACGACGACCTCGAGAGGATGGTTGGGCAGTAACTGGACCGCCAATGAGAGTAAGATGTGTGTAATCACAGGCCCGGCGTGTTGATTCCTCTCCCCTGGCTCACCTGTGTTTCCGTTTCCCCACAGGGCCACTGTTCTACTAGCGAACGGTGCTTCCTATCAGGTCCTTCGTCCGTACTTCCGGTCAACCCACGGCTCACCCACGCTGTCCTCTCCAGTGGGGCCAGGGACCTCAAAAACACAAAGGAACACACCAAAACAACTCTTCGTACAAGTATGGCTCAGATAAGTACCGCATCGGTTACTCACGCTTAGTTGTCCACAACTGTTATTCGCTACACTCTTGATGGCTCTGTGTTCACTCCTTCTCTGATGAAACTCCTCAATATTCCTTCGTCAACTGACTGTCCCTTTCTTCTCTCTTCCCTAATAGCACGATCCAACCAGCCTGGTTCATCTGCAAAGCAGCAACACAGCGTAGACAAAGTACACCACAAGCACCCCGTTTGATGTCTACAAAGGTCTTTTTATACGCTGACTCTTCTCCTCGTCAGCCTACCAGCGACCGCTGTGCAAATTATCCCCACCTGCGCACAATCAGGCTTAATTTGACTTCGGGGAAACCCCGGAAATGAAATGTGGAAGCCGGGTTCCGCCCGTCGTTCATTCAAAATGTGGAAGCCGGGTTCCGCCCGTCGTTCATTCAAAACGTCACCTGTGACAACATTGTTGCATAAAAATAAACACTGAAGTTTATAATTACTATGTTTTTTACAGTGGGTCATAATATATCATATATTTTAGTTTGTCAGTACGTTTTGTGGTGTTAGGAAGTTTTTGCGCATTTCTGCACTAACTCAAAATGTGCGTACACCACCTCCTGAGCTGTGTAGGATTTGAGCGTGCCGTACGCCAACGTCCATATTGATAAATCTCAAAGTCAACGTGGTTTTGGGTGTACGCAAGGTGTACGCTGGAAATTTGGTGTACGCACTTTTGATAAATGAGGGCCAATATGAATGTGATTGTGTCCCATGTAGAGATGGAAGAACATACCTTGTATGAAGCGGGTGGCATCTTCTGAGGGACCTATGCTTGTCTCTTTTCCCCCAGGGATCCCCTCCAACAGGCCTGCCTTAATTTAGCTCCAAAGCTGGCCTCTGCTGGGGTGAGGTCAGCTTTTGGTGACCCACCACTCATGCCTTGTCTCTGGGTATTCTTTTTCACTGCTAAAACAGTACAGACAATGTGTGAGCAGGCACCTTCTGGGTACAATCTATGCTTGTGCATTATTAAGTATTAGTCAGGGCCCTTACCATTCTGCAGATTTTGATTTTGACCTGCTGCCATGTCCGTTTTGGCCCGGTCATATTTAATCTACATCACACCACACACAAAAAGAGAGACTTTCTTTAACACACAAGAACATACAATGGAGTCACACTGCAAAAAATGACTTACTTTGTATTGTTGTCTTGTTTTCAGTAAAAATATCAAAAAATTCTTCAATTAAGATGGATTTTCTTGATGAGCAAAATGACCTAGGAAAATAAGCAAAAATATCAGCCAATGGAATAAAAAAATGTTTTAAATTAAGTGTTTATGAAAAAGTATATTTCAAGAAAACTTTTAATACATCTTAATTTAAGAATCTTTTGATATTTGTACTGAAAACAAGACAAAAACACGAAGAAAGTCATTTTTTTGCAGTGCAATGAGCAAGTGACCTTGGGTCCTTTGAAAGGCGCTTTATAAATTAAATTGATTATTATTAATAGCTCATCTATTTATTCAATTGTTTCATTGTTTCAAAGCAGCTTTACATTAATAAAAGCAGAAAAAAAAGAAAAGGAAAAAAAACCCGGTGGACAACATAAGAAGCAGAGTACATAATGAGCATAGTAATAATGTAAGGCTTTCATAATAATTTATTGAAGCCTTATCCAGTGTGATGGAGTTACTTTACACAATTTCACTCATATTTGCAGTCCATTTCAATAAAAAAATAACTGTTTTATAATCAGAGTACAATTGCGTTTTTGGAGATGTGAAATAATTATTTTAATAGTAATTGTGATCTTTCAGCGGAGTGGTGAGTGTGTAATTGTGCAATACTTACGCATTCAGGCGGTCTGCAATACTTTGCCACGCTTTTTCTCTCTGCTTTACCACTGTGGCGGTGTTGCCTTTCTTCTTAATTATGTCTTTTACCTCCTCGTATGGATTTGTGCCTCTGACGGGGAAAAGAACGCTGCTAGTTGCCATGGTGAATCGGTGAATCTGTGATCGGTGGCGGGGTCTAGTTGAGTGAGCCGTGAGCGCGCACCTATCCAGGATTGGTTTCACCTGGCTTGATGAATCCGTGTCTGATCATCCTGGCTTGGTCTTTGTGCAACCAATTAAGCGTGGGCGCACTTGTTTTGGCTTCATTGAGCTCAGCTCAGCCATTTAGCCTGGATGTCTTAATTCTACTTTTGTGCAATAGGCCCCTGATTGCCTCTAGATCAGTGGTCTCAAACTCCCGGCCCGCGGGCCATTTGCGGCCCGCCCTCCCCCTCTCTGCGGCCCGCGGCACCTTTCAACAATATAACATAATCTGGCCCGCAGAAAGATTTTTATTCACTTTGTTTCATATTCATTTCATTTTTAATTTAAACGTTTAAGGGTTCGTTCACATGTCGCGTCTAACAACGCGTGTTAAAACGGGTCAAAGCATTTCTTACTTTCTAAAGTGCTCGGGAGCGGAAGTTGCGCTCCGTGGCGTGACGTCACGCGTTGCTACGCAGCCATGAGCAGCGCGCGCTATGTGATTGCGAGGATAACGGAATGCGTGATCGGACTTTAATTCCTCATCTGGACCTCGCGTCAATCATATCATTGTCACCATGCGATCAGTTAATCTGGTCGGGACTTTGTAGTGTTTGTCCAGAGAAGATTTGTTACTTCTGGGTGAATATCAGCTGTTACTCAGAGAAGAGCTGCGGTGGGACTCTCATCAACAAGTCACAGCTTCTAATGGAGACCCCGCATAATATGAGGGAGAGCCGTAGATGTAATGCAACACATAAACTACAGATAAGGAAAATTGCCATCAAAGTGCCCAGGTTAAAAGAGGAAAGATGAGGAGAAACATACAGAGGATAAAAGTATGTATACTGCTATATATAATGAAGTATAATATATTATTATGTAGCTTGCTATGCAATTACACCTAGCAGTATTATAATGTTTTTCTGTTTAACTAGATTATGTAACATTGACTACTACCCATTCAGAAGTTTAAGGATCACTTTCACTTATTCATATTTTTCCACATATAATAGCAAATTCATTAAAACTGTGGAATAACAAAGATGGAGCATAAGTCTATACTATGACTGTAAACAATTCAAAATAAATCAAAACACAAACACTTACTGATGGTAATTTTTTATATTAGTTTATAAATGTATACAGAAATGTTATTTGTTAGTTTAGTGCAAGGTTTTAATAGGCCTTAGTTATTAAAGAGAAGGTTAAGAAATGATTTACTTATATAAAATAATGTATATTTAAAAGATAAAACCACTGCTTTTAGAATACATTAAATAATAGAATTTTAACTGTCTATTTACAGAAATATTGTACTTTTAACCTTAAAATAGCTCTGCGGCCCTCCGATAAAATGTCAATCTCAGAAATGGCCCCAAGCCAATTTGAGTTTGAGACCCCTGCTCTAGATAAAGACCAGAGAATGGAATTTGCAGAGAAAATGTATCTAATCCCACAGCACCAACTGGATAAACTAAAGACCGAATCCCCTCGTGAATCTATTCAACAGAATGTCGAGAGCGATATGGATGAATCTATACGAAATATTTTGCACAGAAATGATTTGGATGTTTATGAAAAAGCAAAGTTGTACTCGAACGCCTTACAGAGATTTTTAACAATCGCAAAACACAGAGACCGTGAAGTCAACGCTTTAACATTAAGCCTTCCCCCCTCTGATCACACAGATAAGGAGCAAACTACTTTGGCTGTTAAGGATGATGCTGCAGACGATGTTGTGACTGATGTGTTAAACAATGCTCCACAAAAAAGTTTAAAAAACATCAGATACATTTTAGATAAAATGTCTAAAGCTAAAGATGTATCTTCATGGACAGGCTCAGGGGAATTTGTGTTTAGGGGAAGACCTATACATGGGTCCCATTTGTTTGATTTAGTGAAAAGTGTTACCGCTTCGCATAAGATCAAAGACGAACACAGACCTGTAGGGTGGTCAGAGTTTTTAGAGGCGATCTCATTGTTAAATATGCCCTATTCTATACTACCAAACCATGCAGTCAGACAGGCTGTTCAGTCTTTTAAATCACCGGCCACATCACCTGGTGTGACAGCTCCTTACGGAAAAAGTAAAAAACGAAGATCACGGGCTCGAGCATCTGCTGTTCTATCGGATGAACCTCTGTTTAAATCACCCAATCTAGATTATAACAAATGGTTACGTTTCTAATTTTTTTTTCCATTGATGTTGTTGTTGAATGTCTGTATTAATAAATAAAAAACAATCTTTCTGAAAAATCTTGTTCTGGTTAATAGTGTATTTATTGAATAAACAAAAAAACTATACAAACATGTATCCCGTCTGCACACACTGAACACATTAAAACACATTTTTATAACAATCAGACGGTTTTATCTTTTTCACAAAACACGATACCATGTTGTCATTTTTAAGCAGATCATCTGTATACTTTTTTTAAACATTTTCATATTCACGATCCATGCACATATTATACAGGAAAAAACACAATGCTGACCGCAGGTATCTGTTGAGAAATCCTGGACTTGCTTGGTAGAGTATTGCACTGTTACAGAATTGAGATTTAAAAAGTCGTTGATTTGATGGGGAAAACGGTAATGATCCGGTCTGTTGCCAAAACTGTCAAAAAAACACCCCACTCCGTATTTGTTTATGTAAATAGATAACCAATGTTCGCTGGGGAGTCCGGACGGGTGTGTATTAATTATGACCATGGCAGGCAATGTTCTTAAGGGGTCAGCTGGTAAATGATCACACGGCACCACTCCTAGGAAATGTGTGTTGCATGAGATTTTATCCATTAGGCTCGATAGTTGCAGAGTGTTCATGATTAATAGTAATCAATCATAACCTGTCGGTGATTAGATATTTCCAGAATTGAATCATAAATCGCATATACGATCAGAGTTATCGTATTTTGGAGAGGCTGCCTAAAACGAAGTTCTAATCTGATATTGCCTGATTTGACTAGCGACATGTGACGCCCACATTCTTCATCTGGTGTGAGGTTAAATGCGTAGAGTGTATATCCGTGCAGAAAGGCCTCTCTATCGATAGACAGAGCTGATTTTTCAAATGTTTTCCCGAGGCTAATGCTAGCTGGTAAAATTCCCTTACAGCAGCACCGCTTCCAAAGTCAGGCTGGAGAGGTTTTGAAGGTGTCTGAACACCGTCAGAATAGATCGCCAAGAATTCCAGATCGTAGTTTTTAAATGCAAAGGGGTTTTTATTATAAGCGCCTGTAAAAGCGTCATTATCAACCATCGCCAGAATGATGGATTTGGGTAGGGTTCCTAAAAATAAGTTTTCTTGGTTACATACACGGGAACCAGCAGGTATGGAGAAGTTTTTCAAACACACTCTGTCGATGGGGTATTTGGCTGTAGCTGATAACAGAGCCTGAGCGTGCCCCAGCCTCACAGCTGGTGACACTGAAACTTTTTTAACAAACAGAGATGCTGAAACAATGTTTATTCTGTAGTTTATATTATCGTTTCTCATCAAACAAAACTCATCTTTGGCCCTAGTCATACGTATTTTAATATCCACACCGTTAAGCATCAATTTTTCTTGAAAGAATATATCACTATGAATGGGTCCTAATAACTCGATGATATTACTGGACTCTGTAAAGGCTGCTCTCTTTGTCAGGCCTCTATTTCCAGCAGCTGGGTCTGTAGCGTCCATATGACCCGGCGAATCTTTATAATAAAGACCAGAGGAGAACGTCTGTTTCGAGAACGTCTGTTCCATAGTTTAACAAACACTCTATGACGCAGCGATACGGATGCGTGCTGGAACTCTGCGAAATTAATTTATCCCCGAGCGACACGTCCGTTTGGGCAAACAAACTTCCAATAGGATAATTCACTAACCCCACAGGCGCTCCGGCGGCTATGTCCGTACCGTTAGGATTTGTAATTTTCACCCTTAAAAACAGCAAGGTGTTATTTAAATCGATATAATCCTCTCCGGTTCCTGCTATAAAAAATTCCAACGGGGCTGTGTCTGATAGTGCTGATAAAGGTGGTATTTCTACATAAGTATTTTTTTCAATAGATGTCTGAGTCAGAGGTACCGTGAATAAATCCAGTTCGGATTTAATACACTCTTCTGACATGTTGTGTAGCAGTGCCATGATCTAGAAAATAGTTTTAACTCTCTTTGCCGGTGGTTTTTTTGCTGATGTCTTGCGCTTACGCTTTGCAACTGATGATTTCTTGACTGTACGCCGTGCTTTCTTTGGTTTCTGGCCACTCCTATTGGTTCCTGGCGGCCTATACACACGTTTGCGAGACATAACCATCAAACCCGAACCGTCTTAATCGTGGTTGTTGAAAGAGCCTGACATCGTATTGCTAACGACGTCATTAAATATGTTTTTCGACGCAGATTTAAGATGCGGTTTGGCTATGTTAAAGCCACGCTTCAACAAGGGCATGGCGAATCTAAATAGGCCTCTGAAAAGACCCCCAAGCCCATTACCGTACATGACCCCACCGCCCACATATCCTGGTAGTCCATTTCCAGCCTGGTTTGTATAATATGTCACGTAGCGCTCGGGGTTTGTGTTATAATTATAATTGTAATTAGACATTACTGAATATTAAAAAGATGACTGCTTGACGGGTCTAAAATGTAGTTTAACACACACTTTACCGTAAGAAAACGCAACGTCTTTGTTTTGATCGTCCTTTACTTCAATAGCAATTTCTGTGATAACGGACTTGTTTGTAGGTACGTAATGAGGTTTGTCGTATCTAATACTGACGATGTTGTTGTTTTCACCAGTTATATGTACGCATCCTAGGAGCGGCACATATGCGTCACCTACTGATTGATATTCGATAATGTCCGTGTAGATATAGAGCAAATAGAAGCCTCCATGTATGTCTGCTTGATGCGGGCCTCTTGTCGTAACATCTTTGACAGACTCAGAGTCGGGTGACCGCATGGCCGTCCCTATAGGCACATTCGGTTTCAGCCTTAAAATAACAGCCAACTTTCCGCTAAACATTAATAAGACACCGGCTGGTGCTTTTAAAAAGACCCTGTTTCTTATGTTATCATAGCCCATGACTCCGTTAGGTTTTAGAGCCTTGTTTATTTCACTAATCACCGATGTGACATTTTCATAATATCCTGCTTTTATAAACAGTCGTTTACTATCGTTGTAAATATTGGACTCTCCTACTTCTGTAATTATATCAAAAAATGGGTCTTCGGTACTAAATGTGTACCATGTTCTAGGATATTCAATTTCAACAATCCCCACCTCCCATTTGCCTCTCAGGTTTATAGGATTTCCTAACATGGTCCTATAATTTGAGATAGTATTGTTGGTGTAGACATCCAAAGATGCGTTGCATGGTAATGTAACATAAAATCCGCCGTCACCCATGTCTGCTTTTTATTGACTGACTTTATTCTGCGTGGGTTTCTCCTTTTTAAGGATTCTGTATATCGACCACCTCTTTTTCTGCGACCCAGCTATTAAATTTATCAGGCCATCCGAGCCATTTCACTAAAACCAATATTTTTTTGCCACGTTTTTCTTGTCTAAGATTTTTTCTACTTTAAATGCCTTGTTTTCACACACAGATATTTTTTTGTAATTCTTGTTCGTAAAAGCGACCATCAATAACATTGTTATCATAATCCTGTAATTTGTAGACCGGTGGATCCTGGGGTATACACTCTGCGATTGTAAAATACTCTTCTGTGTAATTCTGTTCATAACCTTTCGCGAACGGACCCCTTACTTTGGAGATTCTGACAACATCACCGATCTTGTATTTAAAACACACGGGTTTGTCTCGTCGCACTCCTGCAGGTCCATACAGATTTTCAAACACGACGTGTTCAATATCTTTGTTGAAATCCACAGGTCTCATTTTAATGCTCCTGTGATAAGTGGTGTTGTATCCCAGCGTGATATCTTGTAACATGTCAATATTTCTCCTGGAGTTTGTGGCTGTTAAAAAACGCCACATTAAGTTTTTGAGACTGCGATAAAACCTTTCAACCACAGAAGCTTTTAAATCCAATGCGACGGCAGAATGATGATTATTATATTTTTTAACAACTTCTTGAAAATGCTTGTTAAAATATTCTTTCCCCTGATCCGTCTGTATTTTTTGAGGTACCCGACCTTCATCAAGTATTGATTCAAAAGCCTTAGCGACCTCAACACCGCTTTTGTTCTTTAAGACCCGAGTCCACGCATATTTACTAAACACATCTATGCATGTGAGTAAAAATTTTGTGTCGTCATTTTCCTTGGAATATGCAGACATATTGACCAAATCAGCTTGAAACTGCATGTCTATCCCGTAAACAATCACTTTGTTTCTTTTGAATTTAAGAGGGGCCTGTCTATGTAATGTGTAGGCATCCTGTGAGGAGAGCCGATCTGAAACCTCGTCGTCATTTAACACCACATCGTAATCTTTTAAAACAGCTTGTTTTAAACGATTTTTACCACCTAAAGACCCGGGGTTGGATGGTGTGTAATAAACCTTGCTCATGAGCTCTGCCGACATGATGTCGACTCATCAGACCACAAATAAGTAATGCGTGAGAGTTGGGTAGAAAGTCTTTTTTTATTTTCACACACAGCAACGATAATACAGAAAGCCATTACAGGGTGTCTAAATACCATAAAAAGTGTATACATGAAACAATTTTTTTATCAATCATATATTCAGCAGCTGTTGCGACAACTTCGTACACATTAAACTGTGGATTCTTTAAAATCAAAGCAATGCATAAATCAATTACATATGTAGACATTGTGATTACATCGCCTATGTAAAAATTATCATGACTTTTATACATCAAATCTAGAGTTTTTTTTAATAAAAATACAAGGATGATCTTCGGCATTAACACATATCTGCACCATGGTATCCCAAGACTTAGCAATATCTCGAACATCAGACATTTGCTGTTTGAGGCTGGTCACACATTTGACGGTGCTTTCACAAGCATCAGGTTTGAAACCAAAGTCAGTTTCAAGAGATATCACGCTACATAAGAGTTTAACCAGTTCGCGTTTATAATGGTTTTTAAACATATTTTTAATCAGTCCGGTAAAACACAGATTCCCCATCTGAAAATCGATGTCAGTTCAAACTCAGCAGATTTTACTCCAGGAGTCCACACAATCGTAGACGAGTTTCTCACATTTCTCGTCGACTAGCTCATCTGTAATTTCTTTCAGCTTAGCCACAACGTAAGGTTCAGACCTTAGTTCACACAGAATAGCGTCCACAGCACCTTGGATCCTCAGGGGATGAAGTTTCAGACCGATCTGGTTCAGAGCTTGTACGATGATGTGTTTAAACTCCGGTTTAAACAAGGTTCTGGTGAAATCTTCATAATTAAAGTCAAAGGAATAGGGCGTGGGTTCATAGAGGCATCCGTGTTGTATTTGACTAGGGTGGTTGATTTTGCAGCCGTAGCATTCACGTTTCATCTTTGAACCGACGGTGCTTTCCAGAACGGACGCAACAATGGCCTTTATTAGCTTAAAACCATTGACTCCGATACAGCAGTCCACGCCGTCCTCTGATGCACCGTGCGCGGCTGTGGCGATGTTACAGCTACGCGTTGTGAGGAAGTTCAGATTGTGATAGCCCAGCTCTCTGCAGAACTCATCCAGCCAGTTGTTAATAGGCGGTGTGTCTTCAACACTTGGCGGGGGATCCTCCATGCTATCAGGGTGTATCTTTGGCTGTGTGGCAGGGTGTTTCAGAGTCTTGAGACATTATGGATCAGTGTGTTTGGGGAGGTCTGTGCCGGCTCATTTAATGCATGTAGTAAGTGGGCGGAGTCGGCATCTCGTCGGTCTCAGCCATGCTTCCGCGAGGGTCAAACAATTTAACCCTTACGGAGTTGTATTGGTCTCACATCTTGCACAATCTAAACATTTTGTCAATGTGAGCAAAAATATCTCCAAGCACACGAACGTTGCGCCATTGTAATATGAATTGCAGATCGTAGTGGTTGTTGTGCTCATCCTCTGGTATAGGCCATGTATACTCGGAAATCTTTGATGCGTCTCTACATGTGAAAATGTAGACACACTCATCAAGTTTCTTTTTACACTGGTTGGCGACTACACGATAGCGCATCCCCCGTGTCACACCGTTCCACTCTCCAACGTACAACGGTACGTCACAAAATCCTTGCACATCTTTCCAGATACGTTTGTAGAACAAGGACCAGTCTTTAGCAGGGAGAAAAAGGAATGGATCGCCGTATGTATGTTTCTCACCAGATTCCACACTGTAAAGCTTAACAGTGCGCAATTTCTTGTCAAACTCGTAGTACCCCAAACGCTTGTCAGCCATTAGAAATTCATATTTAACAACGTCTTCCGAATCGTGTAAAAATTCTGTCATACGCACACGATGTCCCACACCCCTCCGGGGCGCAAAAGTTAAATCCTCATCCATTTCCGTACCAGAAGCCGGTGGGGTATTAAACGCAGCAGCCATTGTTCAACGGTTAAGACAGAGCCAAAGTGTTTTCAGTCACTAAAAACCTATAACCTGTTTTTAAACAAACCTATCTTATAACAGCCATTTATACAACACACACCCTCAGTGTCACACTCTGGGGTGAGACGCGCACGGGTCGAAAAGGGAGGGGTTGATAGATAGAGACGCAGACGGCATCTGTCAAACACGAGCTGTCACACACGAGCTGTCATTAAACATGACAGCATACGCTTGACATAAAACACACACAGGAAAAACAAACCACTAAATGACATGTCATAAAACGATTACGCACTCGCTGTCTAAAGTTGACAGCTTGTACACCGGTTGATTGATTGTCCCGCCCCCTGTCAAACACGAGCTGTCAGAACACGAGCTGTCAGGGGGTGGGGGAGGGGGTCATAAAAGTTTGACGAATGGTCTCCCGTTACAACTACTAATATTGCTAAGAGTAGAACAACACCGTATCATCCGGAGGGCAATGGGCAGTGCGAGAGATTTAATCGGACATTATTTGACCTGCTCCGCTCGTTACCCCCAGATCAGAAGCGTAAATGGCCCCAAGCCCTCCCCCATATCCTCTTTGCTTACAATACCACTCAGCATGCATCAACGGGCTATTCACCCTTCGAACTAATGTTTAGGCAGAAAGCATATCTGCCAGTGGATTTTCTGTTGGGCAGTGTTGAGGAGGAGGTGGGCCCTGGGCAACCTCATGATTGGATGATACAACATCAGCACAATCTTAGGGTCATTCACACACATGCACGGGACCGACTAACTCTTTCAGCAGAGCGACGAAACCAGCAGGTCACACCGTCAGCGAACAAACCACTTGCCCCTGGTACATTGGTTCATAGGAGGAGTCACCCCTTGGGCCGCCATAAGATACAGGATTTTTGGGATGATACCATATACAGAGTACAAGAGGCCTTAGATCAGGAGGGGAGAGTATACAAGATCCGCCCATTGGAAGGGACAGGGCTGGAAAAGAACATTCATCGATCTGAGCTTTGAGTTATCCCAACCACTGTACAGGCAAGCTTGAACCCCTCAGCAATGCCCCATGGAGTACAAGACCAGAACATTTATCAATCTGAGCGTCCAGTTATTCCAACTAACGTACAGGCAAGCCTGAACCCCTTTGCAATGCCCCATGGAGTACGAGATCATCACGACCTGGAGAAGTTTACAATCAGTAGTTTGCGGTCAGCAGAGGATAGCGACGTTGAGGATGAAATTGTGTTGATGGAACCTGTGACTAACATTGAGAATAACAGAGATATACTCTTTGAACGTCATTTAAATCCATCCAGCCCCTCTGTGCCAACGGTAATTGTGAATAATGAGACTGAGGATCACACGAGTCTTCAGACTGAGCAAAGTCCCCCCATAAACTCTGACACTGTAGTAAGACGCTCAGCAAGGGCTACAGCGGGTCAACATAGTAACCCATTCCACCTGCCTAGAAATGCCTTTGGCAACATAGGTCAAACTAATTCAATTGAGGGTAGACTTTCAACCCCTGTCCCCTTGTTAGTAACTTTTAGACCATAGGTATAACTAGAATGGGGCTATCCTCACCGGGACGGTGAGCTTTTAAAGCTGGGGTGGATGTGACCAGATGAAGTATCTGTAGGATAATGGGAAGGCACTAGAGGGTGTGGCTTAGAATTAGGAAGTAGATAAAGCAGGGCGGGGGGTGACGAATTGTTTTTGATTGATACATGCAGCGTGCACTAAGTGCGAGCGGGTAGCAGCTATTTATGAATGAAGCCGAAGCTTTGTCTCCTGCGTAAAGCACAACATTAAAGTTGGACAAGAGGAGCTAATTACGAGAGTAGTGTGGTGCTCGTGGTCTCAGTCGAACGTGGGGACGTGTTGAGCTTTAGCAGCGGGTGCTTTTCCTGCACACTGATTATGATTGCGGTTCTCGGCTGTAAACAGAAACGGTAAGCATCAGTTTATTGACTGTTGCGTGTGAGTTAGGAAGCTCCGTAATCGAGGTCGCACCTTAACATCATTATCTCCCTTAGTTTCAGCCTCTCTGTTCTTTAAAGAGGAAGCCTAGTAGCCGAGTGAGGCCACAGTACTTTATGCAACGGAGAGTGGGGATCTTTAGCACAAGGTAGCTATTTATTAACGTAATCATGTAGTGAGATTGTTTACTAATGTGGAATGTATGGTGTTATGTGGTTGTGTCTTCCCTGTTTAAACGTGTTAAATTATTGTGGTGGCTAACTATGGATTTTATATATTTATTATGTGTGGTATGTTGTAAATGGGGATACTATACAGTGTGAAACACTATTTTTGTAACTCGGGGAAGGACAATATTAATGGAATTAAGTGAAATGTGTGCAGTTGCTGTTATGTTATGAGTGCTTATAATATGTTTGTGATTTGTTGCAGCAACTTAGTGCTCCTGGGTGAAATTGCTGCTTTTTCCCTATTGTAATTTTATGAATAATATTGTACCTCCAAGATTTATGGTATATGTTTATTTGTTTGTTTGTTTATTGTGTTCTACTTTTCTTTGGAAGGGTGGGTTGTTTTGTTTTGAGGGTTGGCAGACTGTATTATGACATTGTGAAGCACTTGCCCATAAGTGAGCCTCAAGCGTATCGTTGGTGTGATTTCACATGTACTATGAAATTTAGAGTTTCTACTGGTGTGCTGTGCTTTTGAGATTGAGGTGGTTACTACACTGTGCCTAGTGTGATAGTGGGGCTTTACTGTTGGTCCGGTGTGTGCCTGGGAATAGTATTGTTTGCCAATTTTTAACCTTGTAACAATATCATTGATGTTAATAAATTGATTGTTTTGTACCCTTTGTATACCAGTCTTGGACATCCTTTTGTTTTGAATTCTTTAAGAAACCTGTGAAGAAAACTGAGTAATGTTAATAAGCAAAAGTAACTTTATGTTACATGAAGAAGTTTATTTTAATCCCAATCTACATGCAGAGATGGGCATAAATACATGGAAATGTATTTCAAATACAAATACAAAATACTGTGTCGAAAAATGTATTTAAATACAAATACAAAATACTGTGAGGAAAAATGTATTTAAATACAAATACAGTATTTTGTATTTTGAAAATACACAAAATACATGTGAAATTGGTGATTCAGTGCAAGTATCCCTATTAGGCTGAAATCTATTGAAGGAAAATTAGAACATCCCCACATCCGCATATCCTTGAAATATGAATATTAACCTTGCTTTGAATAATCATGATTTTATTATTGCATTATTAATGATTGCATTGCCTTTAATCATAAAGATTTTAAGAATAGCTTTAGAGTATTAACCTTTAGCATATAGTACTAAAGTTAGAATAGTCTAGCAGGCTTAGAGATATGATTCCATTGTATATGGGTTTTGATAGTTGACTTTTAAATGTCATGTGCAAATTTAGCAGGCTTGGAGTTTTTGCGGTATGTATGTATGTGTGTTTTTTAACTTTTGCTTTGCAGAAACACCTGGGGAGAAAAACAGGATGTCGGGGCGACAGGGTGAAATAACGGTCATAGTTATTTATAGCAGGATGAACTTCTAAAACAGAAGTACAACTTTCCATCGAACGGGTCTGGTGAACCTTTAAGAAAGAAGTAAAACTTTCCATCGAACAGGCCCCCACCCAACTGCACATATATATTTTTTGGGTCAGAGGGAGAGGCAGATCAGATCAACCGCTCCTCGGGGGATTTGTTTCTGCATTGGTGTTGTGTAAAGACAGGGACAGTTTTGACCCAGAGCTCTGTAGTATTTCATTTGAGATACTTATTAAAAATAATTTGATTTGAGTTACGTGTCTGATCTCCTCATTAAGAACATGCAGGACGATTAAAGTCCAACAATTGGTGACCCCGACGTGATGAGGAGGACTGGACATCATTGATTTTTCTTCTCGACATTCCACTTGCGCAAAATAGGAAAGGTAAGCAGATACCTGTTATATCAAAATTCTGCTTTATTTAAATGTCGTGAAGAATGATTAATGATATGATACAATGATTATTGTCATTTTTATCTAAATTTCATATATCTCAAATGAACTATTAAATGTGTCAATAAAATAAAAAGGGAAGTAACAATAATAAGATTAAAATAAAAAAAATAAAAAAATAAAATAAAATAACAAATCAAGTAAGAATTAAACAATACAAGGAATATAGAAACTGGTCCGGGACCAGGCGTTTGGAACGCGGAGAACGCAGAGATGGAAACCCGGCACTGACGAGTGTCGAATATCCGGGTTTAGATTCCCTGAAAATTGGTTCATTCCAGAAACTTAGGATCCGGGATCCGAACGTGGGCACGTACCACGTTATTTAGCGTAGTAAAATTGGCCACGTGTTCCGGGAGCACGTAGCGGTTTGTATTGTACCGCAGGATAAAATTACATTAGAATAGGACTTAGTGTTCTGGGAACACGTTGCGGTTGGACCGCGGGAATAGAATACAGTAGATTAGGATTTAGTGTTCTGGGAACACAGAGCGGTTGGACCGCGATACATAGAGATTGAAGTGGGTTTCATACCCGAGAAAGTGGTCAGGACCACGTGCAACGCAGCGGTTGGACCGCATAAAGAGAAAGCAAAAGTGGTAAGAAAGCCACGAAATAGTCGAAAATACGAAGAGAATATTGGTATTTGAAAAAGTTTTATTATAACCAATATTGTTAAGTTGTGCTAAAGAATAGGAATTTGAAACTTACTGAAGATTATACGGAATGGCTGCTTATTTTTAAATGTGCTGTTTATTTGCGTTGTTTGCTACCGGTATATTATCAGCTTTACTGTGAGTATATTTTAATTCAACTTCTTCTTTGGATAAATATTTTTATTGATTTTTGCTACCAGTGAATTGCAATTCAATGTTATCTTTTTACGAAATATTTTTGCTATTGTTCAGTTCCACGATTAGTAAATTTTTATTCAATTTTCTATTTTTCCTATTAACAAAGTTTTTACTTAATCTTATATCTTATATTTTAACTCAATTTGTAGAAAAGCATATTTTATATCCTGCGTATATTGTATTTTACTATTGTGTGTATTTGGGGGATTTTGTTTAGTATCATTTCATTTACACGGTACAAGTGTAGACGGATCCAGTTTTTATTTTGTTCTATTAATGTGAATGTGTGATTCTCCGGAGTTGTCTAGTGTTGTTTCATGTTTAGAGGAGTAGACGTTTCTGCAGTATATTTTATGTTTATTGTATTTTAGTGTGGATGTCCATTTTATTATTTCATTCCGGGGTGTGATTCGGGAAGAAAGAGTAGTTTCTTTATACTTGATTTCAAAATAAATTGAAATGGATAGTTGTTCTCGGTGAATTGATTACAAGAAGAGATTGTTTCATTTCTAACAAGATTGAAAAGTAAGGAAGAGAAAACTGTGAACTTCTCAGCTCGGAGCGTAATTTAGTTTCACTTTAGAAGCTGTGCTCTCATTCTGCTTCCTTTCCGTGACGGGCTGGTAGTTTTACTTTCATTTTGAAGAAAAATACAACTGAAAGAAGTTATATGTTATAGATTGTCAAAGCCGAAAAAGGCGTACGAAAGAGAAATACACCCAGTCCGAGAGAGATAATAGACGAAAAGTGTAGAAGTAGAGAGATTCAAACGATTACTGATATTTAATAATTTCGATTGCAGTAGTGGAACAGGGTTTAATAGAACTAAGCCGACTTTGTCTGAAACTAAGCCGTGGTTATCATAAAAGCATATGGTGCCTGTGAATTGATTGAGACGCGTATTGGATGCATTGTTTCGAGCCGTAATAAGAATATTGTAACTTTCAGGAAAACGTTAGAAAATTAGTGAGATCAGCAAGCGATTTGAGAAGTGCTGGTTGTTTTATGGATATTGACATTTGAACGTGTGATAAGAAATAGATGTTATTGATGTGAACTTTAATTTCAATTTTGACAAGTATTGAAGGCCCTTACATTTTTAATTTTGGCAAAGCTTATTTGTAGTTTCTAATTTTAACAAGTATTACATATTATTACATTTTTATTTTTGATAAATTTTGTTTTTTACTTTAACCAGCATTGCATATTCTTACATTTTAATTTTGATAAATTTTATTTTTAACTTTAACCAGGATGACATATTTTTACATTTTTTAACTTTGATAGATGTTGTTTTTTAATAAGTCCTAAATATCATTACATTTTTGTGATTTTAAATTTCTAATTTGACAAGTTTTATATAGTGAATGTAGTTTGAATTCTGACAGAAGTTACATATTGCCAGATTAAATTTGATTTAAGTTTTTGTTATGACCTAGCTTCTTTCTCTCTCTTTCTCTACATTCTTTTACACACACACACGCATTCATCCACGCATTAGCCGCTCTCATTACCCACAGCCGCAGCTGTTTCCACTCTCTCCTCTCTCCACCTGTGTCTCATCTCCTCTCATTAGCTTTGGCTTTATCTACCCTGCTCTGCCTTTGTCTTATTGTCAGATTGTTAATTCGGTGTGTACGTGTTGCACAAGCTGAGCTGTTACGCCAAAGATACCGTTCTCTGTCCTGTCCTGTCGTGTCGTGTCCTGTCTAAGTATCTTGTCATCAGTACTGTCTGCTATTCCATTGGAATTACCCTGCATCCTTTATCGTGTGCTATTTCAGAACTCTGGCGAGTGTGGTGCTTAAGAGGTACCTGTGAGGGGTGTTCGTCTGCCTCCTGCCTCGCCTTCACCGTGACCGGCTGCCCTGTGAACCCTTGCTGCCACTTCTGTTTTTGCTCTGCCACAGAGGACCTTTAAGTTGACCCTTTGCCAGCCATCTGGATATTTTTCTGTTTTTCTGAGTTTGTGTTGATGCCGTTATTTTGCCTGTGGCCAGCTTCATTAAACTAAGAACATTTATCTGCTATCTCCTGCATTTGAGTCCTTCATTTCCACAACAGAACAATCTGACCAGTTATGGACTCAGCGGGTAGCAGCCCTTTCCAAGCAGCCGGTCCGTTCCAGACAGCCGTCGAGCAGCAGGGCGCCCTTCTAGGACGACACGAGGAGGACATCACCGCTGCCAGACATGCGGTTGAGACGCTCGCTGCCCAGATGTCTGACCTCTCGCAGCAGGTCCATCATATCCGCCAGCCGCGGGTCTCTTCTCCAGACGCTCATGTTCCGCCGGAGCCGCGGATTAACAACCCTCCGGTCTATTCGGGTGAGCCCACTCAGTGCCGTGCCTTCCTGACCCAGTGTGAGGTGGTTTTCTCCCTTCAGCCGGTGACTTATGCCAGAGAACAGGCGAGGGTCGCTTATGTCATCTCTCTCCTCGCTGGCCGCGCTCGTGAATGGGGTACGGCCAACTGGCAGGCGGATTCGGATTGCGTCCTCAGCTTCGCACAGTTCAAGGAGGAGATGATCCGGGTCTTTGACCGTTCTGCCCACGGCGCCGAGGCTTCGCGTCAGTTATCCGTCCTTCGTCAGGGCAGGAGCTCGGTTCCGGATTTCTCCATAGAGTTTCGCACTCTCTCTACTACCTGTGGCTGGAATGAGCCAGCTCTCATCGCCCGTTTCCTGGAGGCTCTAAATCCGGAGATCAGGGAGGAGATTTTCATTAGGGAGGTTCCCGCTTCGCTTGATGACCTCATTGCCCTTGCTATTCGGGTCGAGAAGCGATTTGAGTTGCGACGCAGAGCCCGTCGCTTGGATGCGTCTTTCCCCTCCACTTCCTCTGTCGTGGCTGTTCCCGTAACTGCTGGCGCTGAGCCCGAGCCCATGCAGTTGGGAGGTCTACGCATCTCTCCTAAGGAGCGAGAGAGAAGGATCGCGAACCGGTTGTGCATGTACTGTGCCGCTGCTAATCACTTTGTTTCTACGTGTCCAGTAAAAGCCAGCGCTCGTCGGTAGGCGGAGGGTTACTGGCGAGCGCCATCACACGGAGAACCCCTTCCAGATCTTGCACGTCACTCCCAGTCATGCTACATTGGTCCGCCTCATCGGTTGCCAGTTCTGCCTTAATCGACTCTGGGGCAGAGGGAAATTTTATTGATGAGGATTGGGCTCTACAACAAGGTATTCCCCTCATGCTTTTAAGTGACAGTACTCCTTTATTTGCCTTAGACGGCAGTTCCCTGCCCAAGGTTCAGAAAGAGACTGTTCCATTGACTCTCACCGTTTCTGGAAACCATAGAGAGACAATTTCTTTTTTGATTTTTCGTTCTCCTTTTACCCCCATTGTCCTGGGTCATCCTTGGCTTAAACGCCATAGTCCTCATATTGATTGGTCTAAGGGTTCAGTTGTGTCTTGGGGATTGTCTTGTCATGTTGAGTGTTTAGTATCTGCTGTTCCTCCTGTTTCTTCTGTTTCTGTGTTTCAGGAAGAGCCTGGTGATTTGTCTGGAGTCCCGGAGGAATATCACGATCTGCGGGAGGTTTTCAGTCGTTCACGGGCCACCTCTCTTCCTCCTCATCGTCCATATGACTGCGCTATCGATCTCTTACCGGGGACCACGCCCCCTAGGGGTAGAATCTATTCTCTGTCGGCTCCTGAACGGGAGGCGCTAGAGAATTATCTTTCTGATTCACTTAGTGCGGGTACCATTGTTCCGTCGTCGTCTCCCGCTGGTGCGGGGTTCTTCTTCGTTAAGAAGAAGGACGGATCGCTCCGTCCCTGCATAGATTATCGAGGGCTGAATGACATCACTGTTAAGAATCGCTATCCCTTGCCATTGATGTCTTCAGCCTTCGAGATCTTGCAGGGAGCTAAGATTTTTACCAAGCTCGACCTCCGCAACGCATACCATCTGGTGCGTATCAAGGAGGGAGACGAGTGGAAGACCGCCTTTAACACGCCCCTCGGTCATTTTGAATATCGGGTCCTCCCTTTCGGTCTAGTCAACGCCCCCTCCGTGTTTCAGGCTCTAGTCAATGATGTTCTCCGTGACATGCTTAACATTTTTGTGTTTGTCTATATTGACGACATACTAATTTTCTCCCCGTCTCTCCAGGTTCATGTCCAGCATGTACGCCGTGTGCTTCAACGTTTGCGTGAGAACCGACTATTTGTCAAAGCAGAAAAGTGTTCGTTTCACGCACCTTCGGTCACGTTTCTGGGTTCAGTAATCTCGGCAGAGGGGATTAGTATGGATCCTTCTAAGGTTCAAGCGGTGGCAGATTGGCCGGCTCCCAACTCTCGCGTCTCGTTACAACGCTTCATTGGTTTTGCAAATTTTTATCGCCGCTTTATCCGAAACTTTAGTCAGGTAGCCGCCCCTCTCACCGCTCTAACATCTGTCAAGTCACGCTTTGAATGGTCGGAATCCGCTCAAAGGGCTTTTGATCATTTAAAGTCTCTTTTCACTACCGCACCTATTCTTATTACGCCTGATGTCACTAGACAGTTCATCGTCGAGGTTGATGCGTCTGAGGTAGGGGTGGGTGCTGTTCTTTCACAGCGATCGGCCGCTGATGGAAAGATCCACCCGTGCGCCTATTATTCCCATCGTCTTTCGCCTGCGGAACGTAATTACGATGTCGGCAACCGGGAGCTGCTCGCCATACGCTTAGCGCTCGGCGAGTGGCGACATTGGTTGGAGGGCTCTTCAATTCCCTTTATTGTCTGGACCGACCATCGTAATTTAGAATATATCCGCTCCGCTAAGAGATTAAATGCGCGTCAGGCTCGTTGGGCATTATTTTTCACGCGCTTTGATTTTTCAATCTCTTACCGCCCCGGTTCTAAGAACGTAAAACCGGATGCATTGTCTCGGCTCTTTGATTCCGCGACCCCCTCCACGTCACAGAAGGAAATTATTTCTCCTGGTGTCGTGGTGGGGGCCGCGGGGTGGGGAATCGAGGGACAGGTTAAGCGCTCATTATCTCGTGTTGCTGTGCCACGAAATTGCCCTAAAGGCTTACTCTTTGTTCCGGTGCCCACACGCTTGGCTGTTCTCCAATGGGGACACGCTTCTAAATTATCTGCTCATCCCGGTGTTCGGGGCACACTTGCGGCGATCCGCCAGCGTTTTTGGTGGGCTACCTTAGATCGCGATGTTCGCCGTTTTATTGCTTCGTGTGCCGTTTGTGTTCAGACTAAGGCTGGTAATGCCCCGCCAGCAGGTCTGCTTCGTCCGTTACCCGTACCCACTCGCCCATGGTCTCACATCGCGCTCGACTTTATCACCGGTCTTCCCCCGTCAGATGGTAACACGGTCATTTTGACGGTGGTTGATCGGTTTTCAAAGTCTGCACACTTTATACCGCTCACTAAACTCCCCTCTGCCAAGGAGACCGCCCAGATAGTTGTCAATCACGTATTCAAATTACATGGTCTACCCTCTGAAGTAGTTTCTGACAGAGGACCACAATTTTCCTCCCTATTCTGGAGAGAGTTTTGTCGCCTCATTGGTGCCACTGCCAATCTCTCGTCGGGCTTTCACCCCCAAACTTGTGGCCAAGCTGAACGAGCCAACCAGATCATTGGCCGGCTCTTACGTAGTCTCGCATTCCGTAACCCATCATCTTGGTCTGAGCAGCTCCCGTGGGCAGAGTATGCCCATAACTCACTCCCATCCTCTGCCACGGGACTGTCTCCGTTTCAGTGCTGTCTCGGGTACCAGCCTCCTTTATTCTCATCACAAGAGGTTGATTCTAGATGCCCAAGCGTTCAGACATTTATTTCTCGGTGTAAACGAACCTGGAGAAGGGTAAGATCCGATCTTTGTCGCTCACGTAGACGCATGTGCATTACAGCCAATAAACGTCGGATTAAAAGCCCCCGCTATTTGCCGGGTCAGAAAGTGTGGTTATCCACAGCTAATTTACCTCTCCAGTTTGAATCTCGTAAATTGGCTCCTCGATTTATTGGACCTTTTCCCATCACTAAGATTATTAATCCTGTCGCTGTCAAGCTCCGTCTCCCGTCTAATCTTCGCCGGGTACATCCCGTTTTTCATGTCTCGTGCATTAAGCCTGCCACCCGCTCGTCCCCTCGCTCCGCGCTTTCCGCTATTCGTATCGAGGGGTCACCCGTTTACAGAGTCCGCAAGATTTTGGACATGCGTCGTCGGGGGCGTGGGCATCAGTACTTGGTCGATTGGGAGGGATATGGTCCTGAGGAGAGGAGTTGGGTTTCCCCCCGGGACGTCCTGGATCCTTCGCTCATTGATGATTTCCTCCGGTCTCGCCGGGCTTCCCCCTTGGGAGCGCCAGGGGGCGCTCCTTAGTGGGGGGGCACTGTTATGACCTAGCTTCTTTCTCTCTCTTTCTCTACATTCTTTTACACACACACACGCATTCATCCACGCATTAGCCGCTCTCATTACCCACAGCCGCAGCTGTTTCCACTCTCTCCTCTCTCCACCTGTGTCTCATCTCCTCTCATTAGCTTTGGCTTTATCTACCCTGCTCTGCCTTTGTCTTATTGTCAGATTGTTAATTCGGTGTGTACGTGTTGCACAAGCTGAGCTGTTACGCCAAAGATACCGTTCTCTGTCCTGTCCTGTCGTGTCGTGTCCTGTCTAAGTATCTTGTCATCAGTACTGTCTGCTATTCCATTGGAATTACCCTGCATCCTTTATCGTGTGCTATTTCAGAACTCTGGCGAGTGTGGTGCTTAAGAGGTACCTGTGAGGGGTGTTCGTCTGCCTCCTGCCTCGCCTTCACCGTGACCGGCTGCCCTGTGAACCCTTGCTGCCACTTCTGTTTTTGCTCTGCCACAGAGGACCTTTAAGTTGACCCTTTGCCAGCCATCTGGATATTTTTCTGTTTTTCTGAGTTTGTGTTGATGCCGTTATTTTGCCTGTGGCCAGCTTCATTAAACTAAGAACATTTATCTGCTATCTCCTGCATTTGAGTCCTTCATTTCCACAACAGTTTTGACAACATCTTGAATCCTTTTTAACCGTCATCAAGCAAGAGTTGAATACTATTACATTTTCATTTCAAGAAGAAGTAACAATACTGAATTTTATTGTCTGGCTATAGTATTAAAGTGAACTTTAATTGTAATAGGAAGAGGTGATTGTTGTTCGTTTGACTAAGAAAACACAGAAAATAGTTTTGTGAGAATTTTTGTGTATTTACAGAAAGACGGACAGCAAATAACATTGAGAGGAAGAATAAACGAGATATTCAGGGTAAGACATATTTTAGTGGAAGATAACATGAAGACTCTTAAAGAGCAATGGGAGGCAGCCGTAGAACAGCTTTTGAGCGGGTTAGAAGAAAGAGAAAGGCTCAAAAAGACTCAGAAATTACAAGAAATTTATGAAGAATGGAAACAACTTAAGGGTTACGAAGATAGGACGAAGACAAGTTTGAAAGAGCAAGTAATTATTCAAGAAAGTGAAGCGCACAGGAAGTTTCAGAGAGAGGACAAAAAGGAAGTGGGGCTTCTAGCTAGAAAGAGGCATGAAAAGGAAGTGAAGAGACTACGTGAAGAGTTTCATTTGTGGCATAGTATGGCAGTTAGTTGTGTGGCTTTGGTACAGTTGGATAAAGAGAGACAAGAGACAGAAAAGAACGTGAAAATAAAAAAGTGTGACCTTAAAGAGAAGGAAGCAAACAAAATTCAAGAGGGGAGGGAAATAGCATCCATATATCCGGCACTGCCACCCACTGCTCCACCTCCATATGCCCCGCCCCATACACAGTTGCCAGTATTTGAAGTACAAAAGGGTGTGTTGGACATGGAGCAGCGAGAGGGAAATCGCTGGAAAATAAAATCAGGGAAATTAAATTTAATAACAGAAAACGAGACAGAGGAGAGAGAAATAGCAAGAGAAACAGCTGAATTGATGAGAACACATAGAGAGCAAGCTGCACAGGCAGAACAGAAGATGGCAGCTCTGGAGAAAGAACTAAGGGAACAATGGAATAGCGTAGTACAGGAAAGGACATTTCAACCCGGAGCACAAAGCACCCCAGGAGAAACATTGAGTAGCAGATTCATAACAGTGGACGAGACTGGGAGTCAGATAGAGGTCGAAGAACAGGGAACATATCCAGTTGAAATCAGAGGAGAAATGAAGGTGGGTAAGAGGATGAAAGAGGAGAGCAGATATAACTACAGTATAAAGACACCAAGGAAAGAACAGGAAGAAGATGAACAGGAATGTAGGGAACTACATCTCATTCGTAGGGTACCTAATATCTGCCCCCTAGTGGAGACAAGTGGAAAGGTAGAATACAAACCATGGTCATTCACAGACATGGGAGCTATCCTTGCAAAGCTACCTCATATCACGAGTGGTGGGGTAAATGGATAGGGAAGGTAATAACTTTGACACAAGGGCATACGTTGGCGATCGGAGACCTTAGAGCATTATTGGGACAGGTACTGACCGTAGGACAGATTACGGAAACTGAGCGAGAGGCAGGAACGGTAGGATTGTATGATGACAATCCATACTGTCGAGTTGCATCAGATTGGGGAAAGGCACTGCGAAAGCTGTACCCAGCACCAGCAGGCACCTTTTACAATATAAAATTTTCTCCAAAAGGGGAAGAAACAGCAGCAGCATATCTGAGTCGATGCAAAGGAGAGTGGGAAGAGCAAACAGGGGCTCATCCACATTCAGATAGAATACAGGAACAAATGTTCAGAGCTGCTGTATTGGAAGGGACTCCTAAATCTGTACAGGATGAAATAAAAGCCAACCCCGACTTACCAGGTGCTTTATGTGAGGTTTGGGAACGACATTTCCTTCATCACATGTCTAGGGCGAACGAAAAAGAAAAAGAAAAGGTAGGGGAAGTAGAGGAATTGAAAAAACAGTTGCTAAAATTACAGTTGCAGGAAGCAAGATCTAAATTAAATGAAGAAAAAGGGAAAAAGAAGGATATACAAATGGTAGTTCAGGAGATTAAAGCCCCTCCAAGATATAACAAAGAACAGGAAGTTGACCCATCAACAGTGGCGGTTCTAGACAAATTTCACTAGGGGGGCCAAGGAGGGGCCAGTGTTTTACCAGAGGGGCACATAAAAAATGGCAAGAAATTATATTTAAAGATTATACAGGGCTCGCAAAATCGCTAGCCCGACGTCCCGGGGCTATTGTGAATTCCTGTCGGGCTACCAAAATGTATCTTTGCCCTGCCCGTCGGGCTATCTTGGGTAGGAAATAATATTTTAATGTCTCAGATTTAGTTAGGTAATTGTATTGTACGTATTTCGGTGTCCTCTTGTCAGTCATTATCCTCACGTACCAAGTGAAACTGTCAGGAAATGAAGTGAAAGCATAAATAAACCCATCCTTTAATGTGCACTTCTGAAATGTGCGCGACCCTCTGGACGCGCTTCTGCCGGCTTCGCTCTTCACAAGCACCTGCCTGCTCTTGTGCTCAGCGTGAACTCAAGTCATTTAAAAAAAATATTACTTCCTAGACTAACATTGTTTTAGCGTTTCTTTTTTCTTTCTTCAGGTAGTAACTTAAATATATGAGAAGGAAATAGATTTGAGTGATTTCCGATCGATTTGACACGTCTACGCTATTAAAGGAATAGTCTACTCATTTTCAATATTAAAATATGTTATCACCTTAACTAAGAAGAGTTGATACATCCCTCTATCATCTTAGTGCGTGCACGTAAGCGCTGGAGCGCGCTGCTACACTTCGATGGCATTTAGCTTAGCCCCATTCATTCAATGGTACCACTCAGAGATAAAGTTAGAAGTGACCAAACACATCAACGTTTTTCCTATTTAAGACGAGTAGTTATACGAGCAAATTTGGTGGTACAAAATAAAACGTAGCGCTTTTCTAAGCGGATTTAAAAGAGGAACTATATTGTATGGCGTAATAGCACTTTTGGGAGTACTTCAACTCGCCTGAAAAATCCGCTCCCCTTCTCCCTCTCATAATGGGAGAGGGAGAGTGTTACTGCGCCGAGTCGAAGTACTCCCAAAAGTGCTGTTCCGCCATACAATATAGTTCCTCTTTTAAATCCGCTTAGAAAAGCGCTACGTTTTATTTTGTACCACCAAACTTGCTCGTATAACTACTCGTCTTAAATAGGAAAAACGTTGATGTGTTTGGTCACTTCTAACTTTATCTCTGAGTGGTACCATTGAATGAATGGGGCTAAGCTAAATGTTATCGAAGTGTAGCAGCGCGCTCCAGCGCTTACGTGCACGCACTAAGATGAAAGAGGGATGTATCAACTCTTCTTAGTTAAGGTAATAACATATTTTAATATTGAAAATGAGTAGACTATTCCTTTAAGAGAACATGATGTTAGAAGCTTTTGATAGGTGACTAAACAGCAGTGGTAAGATATTACGTTTACCTAAAGCGAATAGAATGTGTATTTGTCATTTCGTTTTACCTCAGAGTCTAAAATTATTCCAGCGAAAATAAACGGCTATGGTAAGATCTGTTAACCTAAAGGGAATTAAATGTTTATTCCTTTTTAATAAATATCTGTTTTAAGTCTTCTATATTGTGTTAAAGTCACTGGTTGTTTATATATTTGATAAAATACCATGTTATCTAAATATGTGTTGATGTATTTTATTATATTAAATTAAATTAAAAATAACCTGTGTTATAATACATTCATATAATATAACATTCAGTAATATAACATTCAATTATTCTAACGTTAGGGGAACGTTAAAATAACCTAAAAATAACATTAGGGGAATGTTTATTTTCTTTAAGAAAACATTCCTTGCTATTAAACAAAATCCTTGGAAAATAACATTCTAGAAACCAAAAACTAATGTTAGGGGACCGTTTTGGGTACCAAATTGTTAGCTGGGGATGGGCAGAAATAGTTGGCTTACATGGAAATCCAGGATTTATCAATATTCTACATTAAACAGTGTATTTTTTATTCGGGCTACTTGAATTCATTTCGGGCTACCAAAAATGAAAGAGTGCCTTCCCGAAGGGCTATCAGGGATAAAAAAAATTTGCGAGCCCTGTTATAGGGGTGGTTACAGGAATTAGTTTAAGATAGGACTAGGCCTTAGTTTAATTAGGAAATATAACTAGTTTTAACATACATTATACATTACTTGTGTGCATTTTGAAGCAAAACAAAGCTGTGTTTTAAGATATGGCATTGCAAGTTGTTTTCAGTTTGGACAGCTCTTACATTTATTTTAGTCTAGAGGTGCGTTCCATTCGACCGTAAGTGGACTGCGAAGTGGACTTCACAGGGTATTCCGCCATCTTAAGTGAGATTCCAATCCGAAGGGAGCGAACATGTTCAGTTCGAAGGGCACTGCGCACGGCATAGGGAATCAGGGAACATAGATACATCACTTCACAGGAAGTGGAGAGCGATAATCACCCAACTGTCATTGCGCGCATCATGTGATCACCCGTCGGAACGGTCAGACCGCTATGCAATTATATGACAAGCGTTTAAAAACACATATATACACATAGTTAGCCAAAGTTTAAAGTTTACTTTCATATTTGCATGACAGTTACAGCAGGGCTTCAATTCTGTTAATAGTCAAGTAATAGCAGCAATAGTCAATTAAAGTGTATAATAAACATACGTTTTTCATTACGTAGTACTCAATGTTTTTTTTATTGTATAGTGTACATATTTGAAATGTGATAGTAAATAAAAATTAAAATATGAATGTAGTCCTCTATATATTTATGTTATATCAATCTGCGCGACCCCGTCGTTGACTTTCTTTGATGACGTTTGCAGGCCGTTCCAAATGAGCGGTTATTGTCCGTGAAGTCCACTTCAACTGATATACCGTGCTCAGGGAGTAGGGAGCAGTGAACACTCCGCAGGGACCCTGTCGAATGGAACGCACCTTAGGACTAGTCCCTTTCCGGGAAACTACCCCGTAAACTTTATTTTACTTTACAATCATATACTTTTTTATTTAATACAAGAGTGATTGCAGGTGCAAAAGGGGAGCTGGGCTCTTTTATAAAGCCCCCTAATCGAAAAGCATGCAAGCCTACTCAATAAACTTTATGAAATGCAAACTTTTATAAAGACAAACGTTTGTTTTAGTTTACATATAAACACACATTGCTAGACACGTAGGGACCACAATCTAATCAACATTTAAAATAATATTTATTTTAAATTGTAAAAATGTTTATATGCAACATTTAATTGTATTCCTCCAATTTTATGCACGTATATGTAAGAGCATAATTACAGCGCTTTTTACAATGTGTAAACTTTAAAAAGTTAGCGAGATGTTGGTTTTGCCGGTTGTTGACGAGTAACAGCTGTAAATGATCACAACACGCAGCCACGTCACAGGAGAACAAGTGAACAGTGTGTCCCAATGTGAAGTGAGCTAGAGTCCTTACCAGTGCCCAAACCTGCATACACATTCTCAACATCGGGAGGTTGGGAACGAATTGAGACAATGGTCGAGCAGCACCCACAGGCAGCTACAGTGGTTGGGTGAGCCGCTCTAATTTGCCCGTGTAGAACGTTGCGTCGCATTAGTTCCGCTTTTGGCGCTCGCGTGTAAAATCAAAATAAATGTATACTTTTTTATTTGGTCAGCACGGGGTGGCCAGGGACATGTCTACAGAGGCACGGGCCACCCTTGGCCTCCGTGTAGAACCGCCACTGCCCATCAAATGTTAAATGGGAAAGAACCACCCAAAGACCAATGTATTACTCCAAAAGAGGTAGGGGTGGGGATTACATTAGGGGAAGGGGAAGAGTGCAGTATCAGGAAGGGTGTTTCCGTTGTGGTCGTCCGGGACACTTCGTCCGTGATTGTCGGCAACCTGAACTCGGAGCCCAACAGAGACCATCTCGGGGCAGAGGCCATAACCCACACATGGCCCCTAACGTGGAAAAAGCACCACGACCACACTCGCAGTACCCTTTGTCCACTGGAGGGGAAAGGGAGTGGTACTGAGACAGCCCATGGAACGACCTCAGCAGGGTTAGGGCGGAACCCTTGCTGACTTTGGAGGTAAACACACATCCTGTTGAATTCCTGGTGGATACTGGGGCAACATACTCCACACTGAACTTTGAACTTCCAAAAAATCTTATTTCAGACGAAACCACTGAAGTAAGGGGGTTTTCCGGGGCTATAACTAGACTGCCATTCTCCAAAGAACTCACAGTGCAGTGCATGAAAAAACAATCACTGATTCACTCTTTTCTGCTGTCATATTCCTCACCGACAAATTTGTTGGGAAGAGACTTGCTAGTGAAACTTGGAGCTGAAATCCTATGCAGCCCGGAGGGGATTATAGTAACTATGAAAAATGGTATCACCATGAACTGTTCCATCATGTCCACAATGAGAACACATGGACAATGGTTACTTTCTGCAAACACCTCTCTACAGGGAGCTGACATTTACTGGGGGAGGGTGCTTCTGGGGGACACAGGTAACACCCTGAAAGATCTGTACTCTGAATGGGAACCTTGGATATTCTCATTAGCGCCATACACCCAGCTAATAGATCCACTGCATGTCACTCTGTTTTATGATAGAACACAAGAGTACTGGTACCAAGAACAATTTGATAACATTGCAAGAGAACAATGGGAAATGTTTGGGCAGGAATAATGATAGGCAAAGAGGGAGTGGCAGGTATCGTAGAACTTACCCCCGAACAGGAACAATGGTATAAAATGAGGGAAGAGGCATCACCCCATATATCATTATTAGTACACCCCCAACACCAAGCTAAAGATCTAGGACCAATGGTAAAGAAGGGAATACACTTAACAGATTGGAGGGAAACCCAACTTCCTGGTGTAAAATATTCATCTAGCTCAGGGTATTATTTGATCACACAGGAAAAAAAAGACACTGTAGTGTTGGAACACGAATGGCTCACAAGATGGCATGGTAGGGAGAAAAGTGATCATGAAGATGCTGAAACAATGTTGAAAAGTTTGCCCGACCAGTTATGGACTCAGAGTCCCACAGATGTAGGGTTTTGTAAAAATTACCCAGAAATTTCGTTCGAGCTGACATGTGATGATCCAATTTGGAGGCCTCAGTATAAGCACAAACCGAAGGCAGAGGAAGGTATCAAAGATACCATTGAAGGTTTGTTAACCGCAGGGGTTTTAGAGTATGCTGATTCCAATTGGAACACACCCATTCTGCCTGTGGAAAAACAAAACACAGGAAAATTCAGAATGGCACATGATTTGAGAACAATCAATCAAATCATTAAAACTCCAACTTTGCCTGTTCCAAACCCATACACTTCTCTGAATGAAATCACTCAAAATCAATCATGGTATACTTGCATCGATCTCGCTAATGCTTTCTTCTGTTTACCCCTTGCAGAGCACTTAAGAGATATTTTCTCCTTCACCTACAGGGGGCGACAAATAAGATATTCCCGCATTCCGCAGGGATTCATTTTATCCCCTGGGATATTTAACCAGGCACTGAAAGATATGTTACAGGGAGTGAATTTGCCGGAGGGCACGACTCTCATTCAGTATGTAGATGATTTGTTACTGGCCGCAGAAACAGCAGAGCAATGCATCCAGGCCACACATGAAGTGCTCAAAAGACTGTATGAACAAGGCTTCAAAGTGAACAAGAGCAAATTACATGATGTAGAAGGGAAGTTACTTTTCTAGGAAGAGTATTGTCAGCACAGGGATCAGGATTGTCCAGCCAACATCGAACCTCAATTTTGCAACATGCCAAACCAACTACAGTAAAAGATATGTTATCATTTCTTGGCTTGGCAGGTTTTAGCAGGAACTATATTCCAGCATATGCAGAGTTGACACGCCCACTAAGGGAAATGGTTAGGAAGGCAGGGCCAAGGGAACTAAAAGCAAAGTTAGCATGGGACACAGAGACAGAAAAAGCATTCATAGATGTGAAGAGCAGTTTATCCATGGCAGCAGAGTTGGCAAAACCGGATTATGACAAGCAATTTTTCCTAGATGTTCGTCTCGGTTACGTATGTAACCCTCGTTCCCTGAAGGAAGGGAACGGAGACGTCACGTCGTGACCGACGAATTGGGAACCGCTCCGCGGGTGACCTATCTACTTCGAGAAACTATAAAAACGGCAATGAACTTGGCATGCAGGTATTTGCATAATGCCGGCGCCGCCCCGCCAGGTGCGTATATAAGCCGCAGGTGCACAATACCAAATTAGCTATATTATTGCTGAGAAGCCGAGCAACAGTGCCCGGCCTGAAAACAGCAATGGAACAGCAAACTGTGGCAACGGGACGTGACGTCTCCGTTCCCTTCCTTCAGGGAACGAGGGTTACATACGTAACCGAGACGTTCCCTTTCAGTCGGTCACTACGACGTCACGTCGTAACCAACGAATTGGGAATCCCTACCAAAACGCCACTGCAGCTGAACCCTTCCAGTGTCTGTAAAAGCCCTCCGCCCTCCACATAAGGGGCGGAACCTAAGGCGAAATGCAGAAGGCCGGTCACTACCTGTTCCTTAACCCACGATAGTGAAGCAGCGAACTGGGGAAGCGTCTAAACTGAGCGGAGCTAGAACACTGCGGAAGCCATCCCCTAAGAAGGTTGAATGGATGACATACAAATATGAAACAACCGATAGGTTGCTCATAAGAAGTCTCTGAACAAAACATAGTATGCAGAGAGATGCAGAGCAGGCTCTGCTAAGGAAAACGTGGAGGATTAGTACCCCACGGAGTATACACACAAATAAACCCCACGTAGGGGACAAATGTGGACGCCTAGCCTACACAGGATTACAGAGAATACATCAGTGATAGGTTGACAGCGGATGCTCCGCAACACCAGCTATCAGGGCGGTGGAGGAGAGGCAAAAACAGTTTTTGAGACGTTTTTGGCCCGATGGCCTTCCATATTGGTGCAAATGTGCAGCACCAAAATAGAGGCTCCAAGCCGACACACGAGTCGACCCTCGGCATTCTTAACTAGTTAGTAGAAAGAACCCGAGTGGAAACCGGTTCAACACGAACACTATAGAATCTTGTGAACGTATTAGGTGTCGCCCAGCCTGCAGCTCTACAAATATCTGTTAGCGAGGAACCGCGAGCCAGTGCCCAAGATGATGCCACACTGCGTGTAGAGTGGGCACGTAAATTAAACGGACAAGGCACATTCTGCTTTTGATATGCAAGGGCTATAGTATCCACAATCCAATGGGACATCCTCTGCTTGGTGACAGCTTTTCCTTTCTGCTGACCACCGTAACAAACAAATAGCTGATCTGAGGTCCAAAAGCTTTGCGTCCTGTCAATATACACACGTAGTGCACGAACAGGGCATAACAAAGCCGTGGCTGGGTCTGCCTGCTCCAAAGGCAGCGCTTGCAGGTTCACCACTTGATCTCTGAAAGGAGTGGTGGGAACTTTGGGCACAAAGCCGGGCCGGGGTCTCAGTGTTACGCTGGATGCAGCCGGCCCGAACTGGAGGCACGAATCGTCGACCGAAAATGCATGAATATCCCCTATCCTCTTAACAGAAGCCAAAGCGAGGAGAGTTAATGTCTTCATAGTAAGAAATTTAACACTCACACTATGCAGAGGCTCAAATGGGGCTTCCTGGAGTGATTTCAGCACCAAGGACAGGTCCCACGGAGGAATAGAGGGAGGACGCGAAGGATTCAGTCTTCGAGCGCCTCTAAGAAATCTAATGACCAGGTCGTGCTGACCCACTGTCCTACCGTTTACGGGTGAATGGTGAGCTGATATCGCAGCGATATCGACCTTAATAGTGGATGGTGACAGCCTATTCTCCAAACGACGCTGGAGATACAAAAGCACAACACTAATCGGGCATTCTCGGGGGTTTTCACTTTGGGAAGAACACCAGTCGACAAACAGGTTCCATTTAAGCGCGTAAGCCTGTCTCGTAGACGGCGCTCGCGCTGCAGCAATAGTGTTAGATACCTCTTGCGGTAGATCACTCAAATCCTCCGTGCCCCGTCCAGAGACCACACATGGAGGTTCCACAGGTCGGGGCGCGGGTGCCATAATGTGCCCTCTTGTTGAGAAAGAAGGTCCTTCCTCAGGGGAATCTTCCAAGGAGGGGCTGTCACGAGGAGAGAGAGTTCTGGAAACCAACTCCTGGTTGTCCAATACGGTGCCACCAACAGCACGCTCTCCTCGTCCTCCCGGATTTTGCATAGGGTTTGCGCAATGAGGCTCACCGGAGGGAACGCGTATTTGCGCATGTTTCGCGGCCAGCTGTGTGCCAATGCATCCACACCGAGCGAGTCGTCGGCTAGTGAATAGAACAGGCGACAATGGGTCGTCTCTGGGGAAGCAAACAGATCTATCTGCGCTTTGCCGAAACGTCTCCAAATCTGCTGAACCGCAATGGGGTGGAGCCGCCATTCGCCGGGATGCGCAGCCCGAGAGAGCGCATCCGCCTCTACATTGAGCGTGCCCGGGATGTAAATGGCACAAAGAGACCTCAAATTCTTCTGACTCCAAGTGAGGAGATGACGGGCGAGATGCGACAGGTGACGCGAGCGTAAACCGCCTTGACGATTGATGTACGCCACGGTCGCAGTGTTGTCTGTGCGAACTAATACATCTTTGCCCTGTAACTCGTTGCTGAAACGGACGAGCACAAGATATACAGCCCACATTTCTCGGCAATTTATGTGCCAATGCAGCTGGGGTGCCGTCCAGACCCCCGAAGCCGCAAGCCCATCGTACGTGGCCCCCCACCCCGTGTCCGAAGCATCTGTGCATACTATTGCATGCCTGGAGACCTGTCTCAGAGGCACACCAGCTCGGAGAAACACACGGTCTGACCACGGAGTGAAAGTGCGACGACACGCAGGTGTAATGATAACACGGTGAATGCCGCGCAGCCACGCTCTCCTCGGGACTCGATCGTGAAGCCAATGCTGAAGCGGTCGCATATGAAGCAGTCCGAGCGGAGGTACAGCTGCGGCTGCTGCCATATGCCCCAGGAGCTTCTGAAATTGTTTCAGCGGGACCGCGCTCTTGCTCTTGAATGTATTCAGGCAAGTCAGAATCGACTGTACACGCGCTTCTGTTAGACGAGCTGTCAAATCGATCGAGTCCAGTTCCATCCCGAGAAAAGAGATTCTCTGCACGGGGCAAAGCTTGCTCTTTTCCCAGTTGACCCGAAGACCCAAACGAGCGAGGTGTTTTAGAGTTAAATCTCTGTGATCGCACAGCGTCTGACGTGTTTGAGCTATTATGAGCCAATCGTCTAAATACGCGAGAATGCGCACACCTTTCTCTCTCAGGGGTTTTAAAGCCCCCTCCACTACTTTGGTGAATACACGGGGAGACAGAGAGAGCCCGAATGGGAGGACTTTGTACTGGTATGCTCGCCTCTCGAACGCAAAGCGGAGAAACGGCCTGTGCCGGGGGAGAATCGATACGTGGAAGTACGCGTCCTTCAGGTCGATGGATGCGAACCAATCGTTTGGACGAATGCATGGAAATATGCGCTTGGGCGTCAGCATCTTGAACGGCATTCTGTGAAGTGCACGGTTCAGCGAACGCAGGTCCAGGATCGGTCGCAAGCCGCCGCTTTTCTTGGGTACAATAAAGTAAGGGCTGTAAAACCCCGACCTCATCTCGGCTGGAGGGACCGGCTCGATCGCGTCCTTCGCCAGTAGAACAGCGATCTCCGCACGGAGGACGTGCGCATCGGCAGCTCTCACCGCAGTGAAACGAACGCCGGAGAATTTGGGGGGACGCCGGGCAAATTGGATCGCGTAGCCGAGACGAATCGTGCGTAAAAGCCAACGCGACGGGCTGGGAAGCTGTTCCCACGCCCCCAGGCACCGTGCGAGAGGGACTAAAGGCACGATCGGTGTACCCGCGGCGGGCGCAACGGAGGTGATCGCCGGTGTGTGCATATTGGCCGCACCGACAGCAGTGTTGTGCATGATAACACTCACCTGAGTCCGCTGCTGGGTGGGTGAGTAAGGGAGGCTCTGCTGGAGACACCTCACGCCACTCGATGCACCCTCTGGCGAAGGGGGAGGAAGACGATGGGTTATGAGCCCGTGATTGTCTTCTCTCCCCTGAGAAGACAGAGAGCGCGGAGGGGTTATGAGCCCGTGCGTTGCTCTCGTACTCCTCTGATGAGTCGGAGAACGAGGGGGGGTTATGAGCCCGCTCGTGTCTCATCTGAAGACCTAGAGATGGAAGTGGAATTCGGTCTTTTTGTGGAATTGTGGGTGCCGACTGAAAAGTCGGCGGAACAGAAAATTGAAACAAAGGATTCCCCAACCGGCCCTCCTCCGGTGGGGGGAGTGGTGCTTTCACCATCTCCCGAAGAGCGATCCCCTCCATCTCTAGGTCGCCCGTCTCAGGGCCGCTTTGATTTTCTTTTTCCACCCTTTGAAGCGGGCTGAGCGGGCGGGGCGGGCTGCTGACGACCGGTTCCTCGCTTCTTAGAAGAGCCCCGGGGAGGAACGGAGGCGGCCGCCGCAGGACGCCCTCGGCGAGGAGCAGGCTGAGGTGCCGACGTGGACGGGGCAGGCGCAGGACGCTTCAGACGTGGCATGATCTGAGCGATGGCCTCAGTCTGCTTCTTGGCCGCGGAGAATTGCTGGGCAAACTCCTCGACCGTCTCGCCGAACAGGCCGGTCTGGGAAACCGGAGCATTCAGGAGCCGGGTCTTATCAGCATCCTTCATGTCCGCCAGACACAGCCAGAGATGGCGTTCCTGGACTACCAGGGTAGACATCGCACGCCCGTCGGCGCGTGCGGTGACCTTGGTCGCACGAAGCGCCAGATTCGTAGCCGCACGCAGTTCAGAGAACTCCGCCGAGTCGTGACCTCCCGCGTGCAGGTCCCTCAGAGCCTTAGCCTGGTGGACCTGCAGCAATGCCATGGCATGCAGGGCAGAGGCTGCCTCCCCACAAGCCTTGTAAGCAGCACCGGACAGCGCCGAAGACTGCTTACAGGCCCGTGAGGGGAGAGTAGGCTGGTCCCGCCAGGAGGAAGCGACACCGGCCAGACACAACTGCATCGCGACCGGCCGCTCCACTTCAACCTGGCCCGAAGGCGGGAGCGGATCCGGATCGACGTCCGAGGCTGACAACCCCCCTTCCGATGTTACGGTGGACATCGCGTCAGGTGGAGGCTCGACAGAGCGCGAGGACACCGTAGAACACGGGCCGCTCGTCTCCATCGGGACCTCCGCTGGCAACGGATCAGGGCGCTGGGAGCTGCTGGACGAACCAGCAGACCGACCCAGCACCGTTATACGGAGATCATCCTTCGCAAGTCTGGTAGCTGCGCTCTTAGCAGCACCAGACTTGGAAGGCGGGCGCCGTTCCCGGAGAAACGACACCCGTCTCCGCAAATCCGCCAAAGTCATGCCCTCACAGATGGAGCATGAACTATCACGCAACGCTGCCTCTGCGTGCTGGAGCCCCAGACACGAAAGACAACGCTGGTGGCCAACCCGGGGGGCGATGAACACACCGCATCCAGAAACCGAACACGGACGGAAATCCATCTTTAAAAAGACGACCCCGACCGTGACACGAATGAGTGGCTGTCTTTAAAAAGACACAAAGCTCAAACGTGCTGCTCTTTTAGGGAAATCACTCTTTTGTGCGAGCTGGTGAAACACACAGGGAGAGGCAACGCACTCACTCGAACTCAAGTCCTAAATTAAAGAGACAGAGAGAGAGAGAGAAAGGGTGGAGAAAAAACACTGCGAGCCTCCGCTGAGGTGTCTTTGCCCAACCAACTTCAGCAAGCTGAGATCTTATTTTCTTCCCTTCCAGAACAGGATCTACGAAGATCAGATAGAAAGCTTCTCGAGAGCAGATGTCTGCCGGCTTCGAACCAATAAAAGCTAATTTGGTATTGTGCACCTGCGGCTTATATACGCACCTGGCGGGGCGGCGCCGGGATTATGCAAATACCTGCATGCCAAGTTCATTGGCGTTTTTATAGTTTCTCGAAGTAGATAGGTCACCCGCGGAGCGGTTCCCAATTCGTCGGTCACGACGTGACGTCGTAGTGACCGACTGAAAGGGAATCACAGGGTAAGACTACAGTTAACGGAGTGTTGTTCCAGAAAGATCAGGGTAATCGGAGAGTTCTTATGTACATCAGCATTTCGCTGGATAACATTGAGGTAAGAGAACACCCATGTACCAGATATGCAGCAGGACTGGCAAAAATTGTGGACAAAGTCGGGCACATAATACAGGGCCATTGTTTAACAGTTCTCACTGCACATTCAGTAGTAGCTTATGTTAATTCAGCATCATTTACGCTTTCCACTCTGAGACAAAGACGGTTGGAAAACTGTCTCGCACAACCAAATCTGGTTTTCACACATGAGGGCATAAACATGGCCTCATATTGGACAGAAGGAGAACCCCATGACTGTTGTATGACCGTGGAAAGGGAAGAGAAAATTAGACCTGATTTGTTGACACACATCATTCCAGAGGGAGTTATGGTGTTTTCAGATGGATGTTGTTTCAGAGATTCGAGTGGAACACTGAGGTCAGGAATAGGTATTGCAGCACTGCAAGAGGAAGAGATTGAAATATTGATAGCAGAACCTTTACAGGGACATCAGTCAGCTCAGAGAGCAGAAATTGTGGCAATGACAAAGGCGCTAGAGTGGGCAGAAAAATGATCAACCTTTTTAGTGACTCTGCCTATGCAGTGGGTGCAGTTGTAACAGAATTACCTAAGTGGAAAAGATGTGGTTTTATGGCAGCTAACAACAAACCTATTAAACATCAGGAAGACATCATAGCTTTAGCAGCAGCTATTTTGAAACCCAAGCAGGTGGCAATCATAAAATGTAAAGGTCATGATAACAGTAACTCAGATGCGGCACAGGGTAACCGGATAGCCGACATGGCGGCAAAGCAAGGTGCAGAGTACGTCACACAAATGGTGTTACAAGATGCAGAACAGGAAGGTAACAATAACATTTTACCTGACCCAGACATAGCAGTAGAGCAACACAAAGCATCACCTGAGGAAAAGTCTATGTGGCTTCAAAAGGGGGCGGTACGTTTGAACAACGGCTGGGTAGGACCGGACGGTAAACCAGTAATTCCACCTAGTATGATAAAACCCCTTATCACTCAAGCACACACCCCCTCACATGTTGGAATCAAACAAACCATTTTCCAATCTTAACCAGTGGTGGCACCCATTCCTGGCTGCTACAGTTAAAGAATTTATCGCTAACTGCAGGGTGTGCTCCATACACAATGTACGTGCTGGAGTGAAATGTGCGGCAGGTGTCTTCCCGCCACGGGGACCTGGTGAAGAAGTGGTTATCGATTACACAGACATGGGGGAGAGAGTGGAAGGTAAACGTTATCTTTTGGTTTTCGTGGATGCGTTTTCAGGCTGGCCAGAGGCGTGGCCAACGGGGAAGGAAGATTCGGTTTCGGTGATTAAGTGTTTGATTAACCAATACATTCCGCGTCACGGTTTTCCGAGAATCATTCGCTCAGACAACGGTACACATTTTAAGAATGCGGATTTGCAGAAGGTTGAGAGTGCACTGGGATTGCGTTTCCGTTTCGGTACCGTATACCATCCTCAGTCACAGGGTAAGGTCGAACGCATGAATCTCACGCTAAAAACAAAAATTGCAAAAATCTGTACACAAATGAAAGTGAACTGGGTCACGGCGTTGCCCTTGGCACTTTTGTCTGTACGGTCGTCCATTAACCGCATGACGTCATTCACACCGTTCAAACTTTTGACAGGTCGCTCATTTCCTGGTCCGTTCAACCCAGTGCACCCTGAACCGATTGATGATCTTGATCACAGAACGTACTTTACCAAGCTGAATGTTCTTGTCTCAAGCTTTTCCAAACAGAAAACCATCTCCCCGGCCCATCCAGACTCAGAAATCACTCCATCGGCAGAGTGGGTGCTTCTCAGGGTGTTTAAGCGGAAGTGGAACGAACCTCGTTGGACTGGGCCATACAGAGTGACTGACCGCACAACACATAGTGTCAGAGTAGCTGGTAAAGGTGACACTTGGTTCCATTGGTCTTGTTGTTCCCCTACCAACCAACCAGAAAGATCATTGGATACGGTAAGATTGGACCTGCAGGAACTGCAGGACCAAAAGGGGGAATCCAACACAGGGGAACAACAACAGGTTGACATTTCACAACAGCAGGTTGACATTTCCCAAAAGAACACAAAACTAACACTCAAAGAACTAAAGGGGGACTTATTCAACAGTCAAGAACATGAAGCATTAGCTAACTGCATTAGCAAAGATTGTGCATTTGGGAAAGGAATAGCATTGGAATTCAGAAAAAGATATGGAATAGACAAAGTAGTTAGACAACAGAAAGTGGTGGGACAGTGTGCGGTAACACAGGAAGGGCAAAGAACAATCTTTCACCTGATAACAAAAGAGAAAGCCAAAGATTTGCCAACATACGACACATTGAGACAGGCAATAAAGGAACTCAAAATACACTGTGAAGAACAAAGAGTAAAAAAGTTGGCTATACCCAGGATTGGGTGTGGTTTGGACAGACTAGAGTGGGAAAAAGTAAGGGATGTAATCAAAGAAGAGTTCCAAAACACAGACATAATCATTACTGTGTATGTAAGGGAATAATAAGTGGAAAAAGAGGAGATTGTGATTTTCAAATATTTTACATTTCTATATTTTGAAAGTTTTAAATATTTTACATTTTACCATTTTATGATTTTCAGATATCGTAAATTTTTATACCATTTTATGATTTTCAGATATCGAAAATGTTTATACGTTGAGATTTTTCACATATTTTACATTTTACCATTTTATGATTTTTAAAATTTTTCTAGTTTGAGATTTTTCAAATATTTTACATTTTTTCTATTTTTAGATTTTAAGATTTCACATTTAGATATTTTACAACTTTCAAGTATATTATAGTTTACAATTTTTTTATGATTTTTAAAATTTTTACGTTTTTCTATTTTTAGATTTTTCAAATATTTTACATTTTTCTATGATTTTTAAAGGTATTACATTTGACCATTCTTATGAGTTTCAAGTATTTTACATGTTACGATTTTTGAGAATTTCAAAGATTTCATATTTTTCTACATATTGTGATTTTCAAGGGTTTTACATTTTACAATATTTTATGATTTTCAAAGGACTTACATTTAATATATATCCTTTTGTGAGCATCGTTGAAGATATTTGATGACATTTTGCAATTTTCATATATGCCTTCAGGAGTATTTTTGAAGACAATTGTTTTACATGTTATAGATTATTTTACGAGGGCATTTTGAAGATATCTTCCAGTAATTTTTGAGTTCTTTTGATATAGAGTTGTGTTTTACAGTTTGATTTTAACGTGTGTGTTTCGAAGTTATTCTACATCCAGTTTAACTATATTTTACAGCTCTCATACATATTTTTACATCTATTGTATGATTCTTTATTGTTGTTGGATGTTTTCACAGTTCTGTCCCATTAGTTGACAGTTTTCAGTAGAAGGACAATTAATCGATCGTCGTAGAATATTGTGAGGCCAAAAAGGATTACGTAAAAATTTATTGGCGTACTTGCGGTAGCGGCGGTTTAATAAATAAAAATAATAAATAAATAAAAAACATTGGAGAGCAAAAATGAAGAAGATAGGAATATTACTGGTAACCATCTTTATAGGGATAACCAGCGGAATGTTGTCCATAGAAATAGATCCGGAATCTAAACAAACAGTCTATTTCGATTTATGTAAAGTAATCGAGTGTGGAAACGATGAGGCAGCATGGCGAAGACATGATGTGTTCGGTTGTCTGTGGCCCTCAAACGAAAAGCCAAGTGCGCCTTTCTGTCACTCGTGGAAATTTGACGTACATTGGTATACTCAACCAGGTTGGGTGCCGCAATCTCCGTTTTTCAGTAAAGCAACTAAATCATTTGAACGGTACAAATTTAGAAGGAGCATGACATTTAGAAGAGGTGTAGGAGTAAACGGGGCAGGAATAAATCCGATAGTAATTGGGATACCCCCGTCGAAAAAATGGTTACCGATGTGGATAACAATAGGAGTAGACCTCACAGGGAAAGACCCAAAAGGGGTACTGGAGATAAAAGCAAAGAAAGTAAGAGTGGGGGAGAGCCTGGCTGAAAAAGTAGAGAAGCCCAAGGATGATAAAGAGGCGGTGGTAGCATTTATAGCCACAGATGAGTTAATAAATGAGGAAGAGCAATGGGCAATGGAGACAGGTTATCAGGAAGAGAATAAGTGGTTGGATTGGGCGAGGTATACGGCCAGACAGGTAGGTGTGACATAGTGCTTTGTTTGTGCTGGAGCAAGACCTAGGTTAGCAACCGTACCAATACAAAATAGAAACTGGACATGCATGGTAAGTTTATTCAATAAAGAGATAGCAGGGTGTGAAGAGTATGAGAGAGAATTCCCGCCAACGGACAGGGCAATACCACCTGGGGTACAGGTACATAAGGGGAACTATACGTGTTTTAGGAATGAGGAAAACCTAGGGGTGAATAGAGGATCGTTTGAGAAGGGATGGTGCAAAGATACAATATTGATTACAGACACAATCTGGGCAGGGGAATTGGCTAATCAAAGTAGATACAGGGCAGACATATGGTGGTTATATGGAGACAGGAAGTTGCGGAGTAAGTTGAGAGGATCCTGGAAGGGAGAATGTACGTTGGTAAGATTAATAATGCCGTTCACAATTATAAAAACCATGGAACAGGAAAATAAACACAGACGTAAGAGAGATGCGCCTGGAGGAGCATTTGACAATAGAGTATGGATAGATGGGGTAGGGGTACCAAGAGGCGTGCCGGACGAGTTTAAGGCCCGAGACCAAATCGCGGCGGGTCCATCATTTTCTGGTGGTCAACGTTGAACAAAAATGTAGATTGGATTAATTACCTATACTATAACCAACAAAGATTCGTAAACTTTACAATTGACGCGGTAGAAGGGATAAAACACCAGTTGGGTAACACTTCATTGATGACGCTGCAAAATAGGATCGCGCTCGACATGCTCCTAGCGGAACGCGGAGGTGTTTGTTCCCTTATAGGTTCCGGATGCTGCACGTGGATCCCTAATAACACCGCGCCCGACGGCTCCATCACTAGGGCGCTAAACGGGTTAAAATCGCTGCAAAAAGAATTGGCGGAAAACTCCGGAATCGATAACCCATTCAATAGCTGGATGACAAAATGGTTTGGGCAATACAGTGCGCTGATCACTTCATTATTAATGTCCATCGCAGTGGCCGCGGCGATACTTGTAACCTGCGGGTGTTGTTGTATTCCATGTATCAGATCTTTGTGTAACAGGTGGATCGTGAAGACGGTGGAGGGAAAGGATTCTCCACCGTATCAGATGCCACTGCTGGGAGCAGTAGGGCTAAACGAGGAAGAACCAAAGGAGGAGGAGTCAGAGGTTGATCTCCTGTAAAGGAGATCAAAAGGGGGAATGAAGGAAAATTAGAACATTCCCACATCCGCATATCCTTGAAATATGAATATTAACCTTGCTTTGAATAATCATGATTTTATTATTGCATTATTAATGATTGCATTGCCTTTAATCATAAAGATTTTAAGAATAGCTTTGAGTATTAACCTTTAGCATATAGTACTAAAGTTAGAATAGTCTAGCAGGCTTAGAGATATGATTCCATTGTATATGGGTTTTGATAGTTGACTTTTAAATGTCATGTGCAAATTTAGCAGGCTTGGAGTTTTTGCGGTATGTATGTATGTGTGTTTTTTAACTTTTGCTTTGCAGAAACACCTGGGGAGAAAAACAGGATGTCGGGGCGACAGGGTGAAATAACGGTCATAGTTATTTATAGCAGGATGAACTTCTAAAACAGAAGTACAACTTTCCATCGAACGGGTCTGGTGAACCTTTAGGAAAGAAGTAAAACTTTCCATCGAACAGGCCCCCACCCAACTGCACATATATATTTTTTGGGTCAGAGGGAGAGGCAGATCAGATCAACCGCTCCTCGGGGGATTTGTTTCTGCATTGGTGTTGTGTAAAGACAGGGACAGTTTTGACCCAGAGCTCTGTAATATTTCATTTGAGATACTTATTAAAAATAATTTGATTTGAGTTACGTGTCTGATCTCCTCATTAAGAACATGCAGGACGATTAAAGTCCAACACTATCTGGGTCTATTTCTGAATGCCAAAAAGCATTTAGATCTGTGCAACTGCTTAGAAACTTTCATTTTATTTTATGTACCTCTTGCTTTCCCCTGCCCTGTAGGAAATAAAAAAACTAGAAAAAAAACTTGGTAACACTTTACTTGAAGGGGTGTGCATAAGACTGACATGACACCTTCATAATCATAACATGACACGAAGATTTTATGCACATTTATGACAACTGCCATTAAGTGTCATTTACTCAATTATGTAATTTTTAATGTGAAGATGACATTGTTTGAGATATCTTTGTTATGACAACTTGACACATAAACCAAAACAACACAACTTGTTATAAATCATAAACAATAATTATCAAACTTAAGAAACTACCTAGCTTTGTGGGTTAACATTACATTACAACTGTGATTTAAAATGTCATTAAGTGTTAATACTATGTCAAATATTATTAATACTCGGTCGAATAAACATTATGAACTGAAGAATATTCATCATGCTGTTATAAAACTATTTAACAGAGTATTAACACTTAATTACATTTTAATGACAAATTCAATTTGTATCACTGGTAAAAAGTGGTCAGTTATGTTATCTTGGTTAATGTCAAGTTGTCATGACAAAGACAAAGAAAGACATCTTTGCAATAGAAATGACATAATTGAACAAATGACACTTAATGACAGTTGTCATAAACGTCCATAAAATCTCCTTCATATTCATGACACTCGTCATGTCAGCCTTATGAACACCCATTCAAGTAAAGTGATGTTTTATAAAAACATAAACACTTTTTCATGTGTCGTCGACCCACAACCTAAACAGTTTATATGTGAAGAAATCCACGTATTTACTTCTCACGAGACAAGTGTTTGACAAATTATTCGGCAAACTATTTTCTCTCATTGCTGCTTTTTGATGGTTTTGAGAACAATTACTCAAGAGTCGCCCTCTGTCATTTACAGAATTATACAAAGGAGCGCATGTCAAGCATAAAAGTCTTTTAGGTTTACTGAGGAGCCCGCAGGTACAGTAGGTTCACGCCGTAGAGTAGAGCCATGTGAATTGCAAAAGTGTAAACAAGGCTTCAACTGCACAAAAAATAAAAAGAAATCAGCAACTGTGTGCTGATTCCACCACTTGCCACATCACGTGTGAAAGGGCCTTTAAAGAAAAACACCACAGTTTTTCAATATTTTACTATGTTCTTACCTCAACTTAGATGAATGAATACATGCCTATCTTTTTTCAATATGTGCACTTCATCTTTGCACAGCGTGTCATGAATGTGTTAGCATTTAGCCTAGCCCCATTTATTCCTTAGAATCCAAACAGGGAAGAATTTAGAAGCCACCAAACACTTTCATGTTTTCCCCATTCAAAGACCGTTACATATAGTTACACGAGTAAGTATGGTGGCGCAAAATAAAACGTGATTTTTAAGTGAATAAAAAATGAGAACTATATTGTATGGCAGAAGAGCACTTAGTTTGCAGTACTTCGACCTCTGGCGCAGTAACATTATCACTCCTGCAAACTTCCTCCATGCATTGAAAATAGATAGTTATGTATTAATTTGTCTAAATTGAGGTAAGAACATTGTAAAATATTGAAAATGGTGGTTTTCCTTTAAGTCAAAAGTGTAGGCCTATTTGTCAGCGTTCCACACTTTGTCTCAGTTGTGCAACGTGCAAGTGCAACTGCAACGTGCAACTGCCTGCCAACGTGCAAGTGTAAATTTGAATTTCCTTTCGCGACAGTTATAATAACACAAATCACATCACACGCAATAATTCAATCGCCCTTGCTTTTTTCCCACTCCAACATTTCAATTATTGCCCACTAAAAGCTGCACAGATATATTTGCTTACCTGAACTTTGGTGTCTGGTCAGAACTAGTTGATGCATGAAAACAGCACCCTGACTGGTTGACTGGCTCAAAGTATTTTGAGTATTTTAAAAATACAAAAATACTCATCTTAAATGTATTTAAATACAAATTACATTTCATTTTTTTCAAAGGCTTTAAAATACAAAATACTATTTTGTATTTCAAATACCTATTTTAAATACATGTATTTGAAATACTGCCCATCCCTGTCTACATGAATATCAGTTTACCATTATATCTACATGAATATGTGAGTTTATACAATGTGTGTCATGTGTTATGCAGTATTTGTATCAGGAGTTTAAAAACCATCTGGGTGTATTCAAGAGCCAGCTGTGTGTATTCATGTTTCATGTCAAAAGGCACAAAGGGTTTAAGTATAGTGAATAGCCAAGGGTCAAATAGGTCATGGAAAGGAGACACTGGTCTGGGTCTTCATGTGGTTCTTCATATTAGAAATCCCATATTGTTTTAAACATGAGGGGAGGGAACAAAAACCTATATATTTACCAAGCCCTGGCTCAGAGGGCCAGACTGATTTTGGAGGATCCTCCCAGGACCACACTCTGGTTCTGGGGGGATTCACCAGGGCGGGCTCGGCTTTTTATTTGTCCGGATAATAAAAGTATATCTCTTGAAATCAAAACCTAAGACTGAAGATTGTTTCATTTGAGGAAAAAGAAAACCACAACACTTTAAGGGTAGTGAAACCTCATGACAGTAAACCTGTCCAAAAAAAGCATACCCGCGCCAGGAGAGGCTCTGTCTGCATTGCACACTATGGCGGTCATACAGATCTTTTAGGCGCAGGTGCTTAAGGCTCTGGATGAGGGCAGCACAAATCTAAATACCTTCAGGGATCTGAGAATGGCTATGGATTTCACGCTAAGGGCCACGAAGACCACTCATGGTGGTCTTGCACAGTCACACCTGTTTCTCCATCCGGCCTATTTGGCGACATGGTGGGCACAATCACGGAGCATTTCTCGGAAGCGGTGAAAAGCTCTAAGGCTGGCTGTTGCGGGTGAAGCAGGGACTTAATGTTGAAATGTTTGTGTGTTAAATGTAATAAAGATTGTTATTTTGTCAAAACCAGAGCATTTTTATCTTCAGTTGGTTTTGTGTTGCTCGCCCCAGGGCCCGTCCTCTCATAAGCGTGTACAACATGCCCCCCCACTCTCGAACACGACCCACATGCTGCGAAGACAGCAGAGGTGAAAAGGGTTAACGCTCAGTCCTAATAAATTGCACAGCAACCCGCTTTCTGTCACAATGCCAGGTGCTTGTGGGCCATCCTCTCTCGTGTCTGTGACTCACACACTGCGCAGAGAGGAGGTGCCGCCTTTAGTCTCCCTTTTTCCATCGCCCCCAGGCAGCGATCTGACGCTGCAGACAGCGATCATCTTGTGATCCAACTGCTGTTGCAGGGCCTAGACGCGTGGCGTGCCATCGCTAGGTTGTTTTTGATACCTGAAGGTGGAAAGAAAGCATAACTTTTAATAGCATGTCTCACAACATGGAGGAAAAAAATTTATGTACACATCATCATATAGTATAAACTTGTTGCGTTGTGTGCGTGTCATGTACTGTTACGAGTGAAGCTCCTGCTTCGCTCCTCGATCACCACCAGAGGGAGCCATCCCCTGGGTATTAGTGTCATTCGGACTACATTTCCCATAAACCCACATACCTGAACTGATTTCACTTGCATCTGATTCTCATCACTCTGCCTATTTAAGACTCTCAGAATGGACTCTCTTCGCGAAGTCTTGATTTGCCCCGGCATCATTTCTAAGCGTTTATTCTGTCTGATTATCCTGTGCCTATTTTGGAGTGTTTACTGATTATTCTGATTGCTCGCCGCCTGCCCCGACATCTGCCTGTAATTCGACTATTCTGATTGTTTGCTGCCTGCCTTGACATCTGCCTGTTTATTCGACTACAAGATTGCCTTGTCCCAATAGATGTGTTTGCTGGTGTTTGACCCTGCCTGTACGTCAACGAGTGAAATAAAGTTTGCAAATGGATCCTCAGCCTACTGGGGCTTCATTACATGTACATTTCCTAACACTGTAGTGTGTTTTTTGCTAAATACACCTGCTAGTAACATCTCCAAACCTAACCTCTCTCTCCTTCCTTCTGTACTCCTCGAGCCATTCTGGGTTGCTGTAAAGTTTCTCCCTGAACTTTGTCAACCTGGCTTTTGCTAAAGCTTTTTTCTCACTTGCTGACTGTCTACAATGAAGCATCATAAAGCAAAATATCAACAGTTATTACATTTTAGATTTGTATTAAATTTATAAGGGATATTTAAAAGTAATAAACAATATGCTTAAATTCTCATTTCCGAAACAGAAGTTCTCTTTACCGAAACTGCTATTAAATGGTTACGGTATATGAGAATGGTGTTGCGGAGGATGAGGTACCCCAGTATGTTTTGCTAAAAATAGAGAACCCATGTAGGCTTTGCTCATTTTTTATTCAGTGCATATAATTAGACTTTAATTAAGAACCTTTTCATAAAAAAAATGTAAATCAAACAATTTTCGAAATGTAGAAAACTACCTGTTTTGGTAATGATAATCAAAATGTCGTGTCAGCATTCTGACAAGAGAATATTTCAAATTTAACTGGAAAGATATAAAGAGATGATCTTACCTGGTAGCCATCTTGAAGTAACTGGTCCATGTGCTTGGTCACTCAAAATCAAACTTTATTAAAATTCTGTATGTGTGCTTAAACTGTTCTCAAAAAGTGTTGCGGAGGATGAGAACATCATGCATGCACACATGATTTTCCTAATTTTTCTTCATTATTATTATACATGAATATTCAGTAAATTATTTTTCTGTCATCTTAAGTAGTCTGGCAAAACATCAATTTATTTTTTTTCTAAATATTTTTGTGTTAATTTGTTTAAATTACAACATAACGCTTGCTCAAACACAGCCAGACGCATTGCGGTAATGAGAATTTCAGCAGAAAATGGGATAAAATTGACAAATTATAAATTCTTATGTTGAAATCACACATTGTGCAAGGTAGAACAAAGTATTGTGTTAATTCTGATGCTTTTTAATATTACAATATTACAAATTGTATATCTAAAATCATTAGTGCCGTGGTGTTTCAATGGTTTCGTGATAATCACCCACAAAACTCATTCTAAACATGTTTTCCCAAGACTTTTCAAAACAGGATCTAGTAGTCTAGAGTTTTTTCTTCAAAATGATGTGAAAATCATTCGGCCTACTCATTCACACAAAGCAATATATTGATTTACAATTTCTAAGACACTTTTGCTTGGGAAAGACCGTATGCGTGGAGGCGGGAAAGCTCCTGAATAATCAGTGATTGACAGCTGAGGAACAAAAGAGTTGAATAATGAGCCACATAATGAGCCTTGTGGGGATGTTCAACAGGAATGTAACTTTCTCTGTAGTAAAACCATGATAAGGTTTACTTTTCAATATAATGTAAATACACACACACACATTATATATATATATTTCTATTGACATAATTTCTATTAATTTCACAAGTATAAGTTACCTTTTAAAAACCATAGTGGCCTAATCATGGTAAAGGTACTGTTTGGCCATCATAAAAGGAACACAGGGTTAGTGTTTGGTTGGCCAGCGAGAGGTTTACTTTTGTGCAGTAAAAAGCTCTAAAGAACAACTGCCTATCGTTGTCTGGACTCTTATTTGTGTTTTTGTAATCATTATAGTAGAAACACAACAAGGGACACGCGTGATAAACTTATCAATGTTTGTTTACAGCCGCCGCCATTACCTCACGTGTTGATCATGAAAGCAGTGAATGTGTGCACATACGAGTGATCTTGTTTTTAATAAACTTGCTGTGCGGAGATATACACTTAGACGCAACTAAATAAGGATTGTACTTTTTGCAATCGCGTATTTTATAAGAATACCAAAATGCGCGTTGAGTTTCCTGACTCGTGTGTTTGTGTATGTGCGTTCGCATCGCGTGAACTGTTTGACGGAAGAACAAAGAAAACACTTGCGTCTGTAGATACTGACACACATACGCAAGTAAATAAGGATTTAGATGTCAAGTTTGGTGCACTCGGATGAAACAACAAGGAATGGAGAGACTGGATTGTGGATTGCGTATCCATTAACTGTAGGAGGCACGAGTTATGCATATGGATGTCTCTGCTCATTCACTTCAATGGCACGGGGGTGTGGCGATCTCATCTCATTACAGATAATCAGGTAACAGGAGAAAGACGGTACCTCTCCTCCTTCTCATACAGTTTACACTGAATGACAATATCTGTTTTCGATCTCACATCATTTAAAAGCTGACATTCCAAGCATTATGTAAACATTTATCTTTTGTTTCTATGACAAGTATTCGTTAAGTTACAGTTGTGTAGACTCAGAAAACTATTTTTCGCTGCAGCATTCGGGGAATTGGTGATGCTCTGCCCATCTTGACTTCTGAGAGACACTGCCAACTCTGAGAGGCTCTTTTTATACCCAATCATGTTGTCAATTGACCTAATAAGTTACAAATTGGTCCTTCAACTGTTCCTTATATTTACATTTAAATTTTCTGGCCTCTTATTGCTACCTGTCCCAACTTTTTTTGGAATGTGTAGCTCTCATGAAATCCAAAAGGAGTCAGTATTTGACATGACATTTCAAAATGTATCACTTTCAACATTTGATTTGTTATCTATATTCTATTCTGAATAAAATATAAGTTTATGAGATTTGTAAATTATTCCTTTCCTTTTTTACTCACAATTTTTACAGTGTCCCAACTTTTTCGGATTTGGGGTTGTAATTGCCACATTCAGAAGTTGCACAGGACGGGAATGTGATCTTTAAAAAACCGCACCCGACCATGACACGAGGGAACGACTGTCACTATTCAGATGTTTGTGCTGAGTTGATGAAGCATGCAGGGGAGAGGCAACGGACACACTCAAAAAAAAGTAAAATGAAAGAGGTCAATTTCTGCCGCGTGTCTCCGCTGAGGTGTTGTTATCACTGCATGAAAAGTGGAATTTTCGTCAGAATGTGGCACTGTAGATTGTTGTGAAACTCCAAGTATACGACTGTGCATGACAATTTGCAGCCAACACCGAAAACTGCCATAAGTTGTCAGAAGTTGACGTGGGTCTTGCTCTGAAGTTGTCCCCCCTTCCCCTAATTCTAGGGGAGGCTTTAACATGTAAATGAACATGCTGTGAGTTATACAAATGCAAATGAGGGTAGCAGCTGGGGGAGTTTTACTCAGGTGACATTCTGAGAGGTTTTAAACTTTGATTTTAATAAAATCTCTGGTATCAGTATAGCCAAATTACAAACTCTTAAATTGTAGCTTGAATTTATTTATTTTCAAAGTATGCTACACTGTTAACCCAGATATTGTCTTAATGATGTAAACATTACTTAATATTTTGAGTTTTGGACATATACTTAAAAATATATTATACCCATAATCCTTTGTCCCTGAATATTATGTTTAAGATTTTTTACAGAATTAAGAACTAATAAGAACTTTAACTACTTAAATATTTGTTAAAATGTCATAGAGGTTTATACTCTAATATTATTCATGTTGTTTAGTTTTAAATGATAAATTACCATTTTTGTTAATGAAAGTCACCGTTCAGGTGATCAGTGTTTATTGACATAAACAGCACATTGTATTGTATTTTTCGCAGTTTTGTGTGTGTTTTAGTGTTGCACGATGCATCGATACTTCAAAAGTACCGCGATTCTCAAAAACAAACAACGCCGCGGTTCCTAATTGTATTAGTATCGATACTTTTAAGAATGAACGCGTCCCAGATTTGTAAGTGACACATTTCATGTTTGTGCGTGCAACGCACGTTTCCATTGCCTCCCTGTGGACGTCTGTGTTTTTTCTCCTCACACATGCAGCCAAAACTGCAGCTGTCATGTGACAAACACAACAGCGAGATGGCTGCATGTGCGAGCACTAAGTCATACTGCCCGCTGCAGCTCAGTCTGACTTCTGAAATTCAACAGGATGCGTTCTTTTGCCTTCAAGCTTTGTTTATTTTTGCGCTTTGGTCCGCAGCGCAAGCTTCCGGTGATCGCACGTGCGTCATAAAGAGATGATCCATGTGGACGGTGCGCGCGATAGGCAGCGGAGCTCGTATATGCTTCTGATATACGGTTGTAATTTTCTTTCATTTTGTAAACCGTATCTCCGCTATTTTAATGAATACTCGACATGCACTCAATGATTTTTTTTTGTAATTAGTAAACGGCTAATTCAACATCTCTAAAAACGCAACTTTCATAAATAACATTAATAATTTGCAAGCTGCTAAAATAAAGCATACAAAACATCAGCTAAAATGACCTACAGTATAGGCTATATGATTATAATCAGAGCATGTGCATGTTTGTCAGTGATTTATTTATATTAGGTTATTATATTAAAACATTTAAAGACCACAGACCTACACAAAGGAGGTGTATTTCATTTGTGAAAAGCATTGTAAGAAATTATGGACTCAAATATAAAGTTAACCACAGATAAATCAGACATTGAAGGATAGGAAACATTAGTCTATATTAATCCATATATCACAGCTTAAATAACATATGGTTATTATTTAGGCTCATTATTTCCTATTAATTATGGTAATGTTATGGTTAAGTGAATGTTAGCAGTTATCACTATAACCACTGCATATAGAGATGTTTTTCATATTTTGTTCAAATGTTTTATATATCTGCTGTTCATATGTTCATTTATTAGTGTATTATAGTATTAGAATCTTGTCCTGGTTTTAAAATAAAGCACAGCAATGAGATTTGAGAGTGTTTCTCCCTTTTTATGAAAAGTATCGGAACCGCGATTCTTGACTTGGTATCGGCACCGAAACAATATCTTTGGTACCTTGACAACACTAGTGTGTTTCAGTGGAGAATCAAGTTTATTCAATGACTGACTTAGTCATGAGTTTAGTGTTATAATACCATTTATAACACTAAGAGAATTATAATTATAAATGAATTAAAAATGGAAAATCTTTCAACTCAGTTAACTAAGCGGAGATGTTGGACAAAGTAATTCAAAATCATCTTTAAAGTGCACCTATTATGCCCCTAAATGAGCACCTTACCGTATAAATGTGTCTCCTATAGTAAATATTTTTGATAAAAACAATTAATTAATGCAATATTATTTATATAAACTGCCTACATACCTCACCAATTTTGCCCTCTTTCTGAAACGGTCGGATTCAGTTCCTGTCTCCGCCTCCAAAAAGGTCTAGTTTACTTTGATTGGTCAGATGGCCTACTCAACTGTTATTGGTCAACTGGGTTCGGCGTATGTTTGAAAGGATACGCCCCTGACTTCGCGTGTGTTTCCCGGTCCTAAAGAGAGCAGGAACGTACGTAAACAGCTACATGCAGATTGCAGAAACAATGGCGATTGTACTGCCTTACCAGTTCGAGCCCGAGTCCGATCCAGAGAGTTCAGACGAGCAGACGGCCGTTACAGCAACACCTCCGCAAGCTAGACTTTTGCAGAACGTTTCTCAATGGCAATTTTTTATTCACTCAGCCGCCTAACAATAAGGATGTATTGTACAGTAACTGCAACGTCAAAATATCACGTTTAAAACGATGTCCGTCAATAAACTCGAGTTTGCATTTAACTTGTTTAGGTGTTTGTGTGGCAACTGTGCCAGAATGCCAAACGAGGCTGAAAACTTGTGTTGCAAAGAGATTCCAAAGGTAATTATAACGTATTACATTACTTTGCAAACTATAGACCATTTCAAAAGATGTAAACAACGTTTTTAACACTAGATAAACGTTGGGATAAAATAAACCAACAGAACATATAAACCTGAATTAACTGAAGTTAAACAAACATCTTAAAGATAATATATGTGAAATAAAAACATAACTGTCACAAACTGTAACAGAAGTGTTTCTGGACCAGTGTTGTTTACATCATTTGAACTGGTCTATATGGAAACACATATGTGGCATATAGTAAAATATTAATTTAAATGACTTAATTTGTTAGTTCTACATTATTTTACTGTAATAACCTTTATCATAAAACACTGCTTACATATAAGTGCTATATAATTACTTATTAGGTTGTAAGGAGAATGCAACAGGTTCCAGGACCTCCTTCCTGCATGATTCATCATCCAGGTTTTGAACCAAACTGTCTTAATCCCTACACACTGCAGAACATCCACAACATTTATAGTACAGACTATGGGCCTTTGAGGCGCAGAACCCTAGAGGAGTAAGTGTTAACAAGTTTTACTACATTTTTAACTAATAACACTAAAGTAGCATTATAGTAACAAAGTACCCAAAATATGTATCTTGGAAAAAACATGTGACTCAGCCAAAAGTTTTTTATTGCAATATATTAAAATTGTAAAAATATACAAATAAACATGCTTTAGTAATTATAATATACTATACTATATCCTATATTGTTCTCCTCTGAATAATTGTCCATTTTAATGCTTACAGAGGTTACAGATACACAGCGTATCGAAGCTTTGTCAGCTGGTGTTGGGGCTATCTAGGACGACACAATAGGGTTGTCATCCCATCGTGTGTTGTTCTCAGGATCCGCTTGGAGTTTCCCGATCAGGCTGGTCGGTATGTCGGCTTCCGACCACCCCTACACTGAAGCGCGTGAGATGGCGTTCAATCACATCCTCCTTAGAAGGCCTCTCGAATTGTGATGCCAGGTCCAATGGAATCGGGATTTCCTTCAGCTTTTCAACAAATGGAGCTGAGTCCTCAAGCACCTCGTCAAACACAAGCCTGATCAGGTCATCCACATAAACTGTAAAGATATGACAGTAAATCTTTTGTGTTTGATCATTTATTTTACAGCTTCATACAGTTTGTACATTTATTTAATTAATATATTTGAAATAAAAATGTTACTGCTTACAGTATGTCGCTTGTGTTTTTACTGGCCTTGCGATGCATTCCCCTCTCTTAGATTTTGGGAACACAACCTTGAACTTTGCCTCTCCTGCTTTTGTTACAGCTTGCTCACGGTCTGCATTTTCATTATAATGCATGGTTGCAAGGTACAATCTGTAAATACATATCAAGCAATACATTTATTGTAAATGTAAATACTAGTTTATTTTACACAATTAATAGAATACTTTAAATACCTGCACAGCATTCCAATAAATGGGAAGACCACATTTTTGGGTGCAAATCGAAGAATCAGGCTATGGAAGGCCTCCACTGATGATGTTTGATGGTGATGGCTTAGCTTCCCGACATCCTTGAGGACTCTCTTATTGACTAAAATTTTTTCTACTTTATGTAGAACCATTGACCCTTGGGTAACAACAGAAAGAATAATTTTTATTATCTCAACGATCAAACTATACAGTAAACAAACAGAATATTATTAGAACACAGATATTCCATCTGGATGCGTTTTAGTGAATTAGTGATTTTTTTATGTATTAGACTAATTAGACAAGTTCAAAAGTAATATTTACTAAATAAAGACAAAAACATACCTGGTGTAAACCATTTCGTTGAATTGCTAGACTCTTGGTCCGGATGTTTACATTTGGAAAATGTAGGGTCGTCATGGACATGCACATTTTGAAGATGGTTTATCAAGGAGTTCCACTTGGCCACCTTCTCAGGTCCAGAAGGTGAAGATGTTGCGCACCAATAAACATGATTTCTAATACTGCGCAACCATTTCTTTAAAACCTCACAGCCCTTTTGTTCTGCCAGAAGGGATAGTCGCTTTGACAAACCTGATAAAAATAAAGTTGTTAAGAAATCAAAAGCTATGTTAAACTTTTATAAAGTATTGTTTGACGCAAAGAATTGTGTCCGTAATATAGACTTGTTTAGAAACACACCAAAAATTAATTTTTACCTTTTTCAAAATGCCACACATCATAGTATTGTGTAATGCTGCGTTCTCTCAAAAACTTTTGGATTTGTGGATGTCGGTCAGTCACAATGTAGTCCACCATCAGACCATTTGAATCCAGAAGATCTAGGGAACGCTTCAGGCCCTCCTTCTCCATGTGATAGCTTCCTCCAACTTCATTGCTCTAAGGAGTATAAAATTTTTCTAGATATGACAAAAGTCCTATAGAAAAAGAACAAAGATGGGAACATTGAAAAACATAAATATCTAAGTAGTATGCTTGAATATGTTTTGTTGAGGCAATTTATGAAATTCTGGTCTCACCTGGTGTCCAGCAATTGCAATTTTATCATTCTTCTGCAACTCCAAAAGCATATTCGCTTGGTCTGTTTTCCACTTGTGGACAATAGCCGGTTCCAACAAATTCCTTGCATGTCTCCTGAATGTGTCATATTGAAAAACCTGGAGATTCATGGCACGGAAAACCTGCAAATACAAAAATCGGAAAGTATTACATAAAACATAAAACTATTATTATTATTAATGTTATTAATTTTAAATATTTTGATATCTACTAATACAAACATATAATTTCCTATGTAATGTGGTATGAATAGTTATATAAATACCTTTTCTATCTGGATGAATGAATTACCAGTGAAATACGTTGCAGCAGACAGAAGAAGATTTCCTGTAGGTGTACTTCCAACAATGGGCTGGCTATTCCACTGTTTGTTGTAACTGCAGTTTGAGCAAAGTTGACTGAATGCCACAAAAGTTCCCTGTTGCCGTTGACGAACATCACACTTCCTCCGGCAAAGTGGACAGATGTCGAACAAGTCTCGGAGGCAGCTTTCAAATACAACGTATTTTTTTTCATTGTATGAGGAACTTTGCACAAATCTAAAATATGAGTAAAATAACACAATTTTAAATAAATGTACATTATGATTTTCAAAATTACATTGTAACATACTGTATATATTGAACTTATGACAGTTCTGATTCTTCAGTAACAACTGTGTCTTCTGGGTTATATGTGGTGTCGTGAGGTTCACATAGTGTTTCGCTCTCAGTATCTTCCTCCTCCAACTCTATGCGACGTCTTTTCTTTGGATTGAAAGCAGAGGTCTTCATAGGTGTTGAAGAGATTGGAGATTGTAATCCGAATGGGAAATCTGGGTACGCTGATGTTGTTTCAGTGGAAACACTGTGACACAACACTGCTGCCTGGTGTGGGATTTTTATGTTGTTTTATTAATCTTGCTAATTGCTAAAAGTGTTAAAGTTACAAAGATGTCCAAATAAGGACTGTGGAAATTGATTTTGTTCCATTTTTATATTTCTTTAATTGATCATTTTATTCTATAAACATTGTGTGTTCCCTTTCAGTCGGTCACTACGACGTCACGTCGTGACCGACGAATTGGGAACTCGCTTAGAGAGACCAATCTGCTTCGAATACTACTAAAACGCCAATGAACTTGGCATTGAGATATTTGCATAATGCTGGCGCCGCCCCGCCAGGTGCGTATATAAGCAGCAGGTGCAAATAGGGAAATTAGCTTTTATTCGCTTCGAAAGCCTGCAGTATCTGCTACTGAGAAGCTACTCTACTCTGTTGGGATCTGATTGCTGAAGTTGGTTGTACTAGCAGTACCACAGCGGACGCTTCGCTTATTCCACGGCTCTACATCTGTTTATTGTTTTGAGTTTAGTGTGTGCGTTGCCTTCCTGTGCGCTCATCAACTAAGCATCTGAGTGAATTTCCCTAAAAGAGTGATACGAGAGAGCTTTGTGCCTTGTTAAAGGCAGCCACTCTCTCGTATATCCGGACATCAGCGTCCTTTTCAGGATGGCTTTTCGTCCGTGCGATCTTGGGTGCGGCAAATACATGGGTCCGAAGGACGGTCACGAGCGTTGTCTTTCGTGTTTGGGCATCGAGCACGCAGAGGCAGCGTTCGCTGGGGGTAAGTGTTCTCACTGCGAGAGCATGTCCCTTGTGGATTTGCGGAGACGGTTGTCTTTCCTCCGGGAAAAGCGCAACCCTCGTCATGCGAGTGCTGAACGCCGCCACGGTGCGGCTGTGAAGCTCTCAAAGGACGACCTCCGCATCACTGTGCTGAGCCGGTCGGGGGATTCGTCCTCATGCTCTCAGCCTCCTCATCCACAGCCGGTTGATGTGCCTATGGAGACTTCAGCGTCGTGTTCTACGATGTCTCTAGAATCCATTGTGCCTCCCTCCGGGTCCACCGACGCCGCAGCATCCGAGGGTGGGCCTCCTCCCCCTGACGTGGACCCCGACGCCCTTCCTCCCTCTGGTCGGGTTGGGACGCCGGAGTTCGATCCAGAGATGGTGGCCGTGCTCGCTCGAGCGGCGGAGACCGTAGGGTTAGAGTGGGTTCCCCCCCCTCAGCCCGAGCCGTCCCGCCTGGATGATTGGTTCTTTGGAGCTGCCCGGGTGTCACAACCCTCTCCACCGGTGCCTTTCTTCCCCGAGGTGCACGAGGAGCTGACTAGAACCTGGAAGTCGCCGTTTTCCATGAGATTACGGCCGTTTCAGCCCTCCCCCCTCACCTCCCTCACCAGCGGAGCCGCTAAGGGTTACACGGGGATCCCTCCCGTGGAGCGTGCTGTCGCGATGCAACTGTGTCCGGCTCACGCTCCCTCTTGGAAGGACCGCCCAACCCTCCCCTCTCGTGCCTGCAGACAGTCCTCCGGTTTAACGGGCGCTGCCCACCAGGCATGTGGAGAGGCGGCTTCAGCCCTGCACGCAATGGCGTTGCTGCAGGTTCATCAAGCGAAGGCCTTGAGGGATCTGCACGAGGGAGGACACGACTCGCCTGTCCTTTCGGAGCTCCGGGCTGCCACTGATCTGGCTCTTCGCGCTACGAAGGTGACAGCGCAGGCGATTGGTCGTGCCATGTCCACGATGGTGGTCCAGGAACGCCACTTATGGCTATGTCTGGCGGACATGTCGGATGCGGAGAAGAACAAGTTCTTAGACGCTCCCGTGTCCCAGGCTGGTCTCTTCGGTGAGTCGGTGGAGTCTTTTGCCCAGCAGTTCTCCGCCGCCCAGAAGCAGACGGAGGCGATCGCTCAGATCATGCCCCGGCGCAAGCGACCTGCATCTCGCCCTCCAGCGCCGGCGGCCCCGTCTGCTCCTCGCCGAGGGCGCCCTGCGGTGGCTGCCTCCACCCCCCCCACTAGAACATCTTCCAGGCCACGGAGGGGGAACAGCCGTCGGCAGCCCGCCCCGCCCGCCCCACCCGCTTCCCGTGGTAAACGGAAATCGAAGCGGCCCTGAGACGGGCGACCTGGATTCGGATGGGATCACTCTACGGGAGACGGTGATGGCATCGCTCCCTCCACCGGTAGAGGGCCGGGTGGAGAATCTTTGGTTTCGTTTTGTTCTGTTCCGCCGGCTTCTCAGCCGGCACCCACAAAACCACAAAAAGAGTGCATTCCTATTCCTTCTCCAGGTCTCCAGAGGATCGAGAGAGATGTGAGCGGGCATTTACGTGCTCTTCCTCCCTCTCCTCTGTCGCCAGCGGGTGTCCTGAGGAGTTCCAGCTCTCCGCTGAGGAGACGGGACCACCAGCACCCTCCTCGGAGTCTGTGCTCTCCGCTGAGGAGACCAGACGACCGTCACCCTCAGCGGGCTCAGGTCAGTGTCACACACACATACTGTAGATGCTTATGCTGTCACAGCAGACGCACCGGCAGTCCCACCTGTCTCGCTTCGCTGCCCCACCGCGGGTACTTCGGTAGTGTCGTTAATTCTCCTCGTACGGTGCCTGGGTGCTTGGCTTCAGTTCCCAGCCCGTTTCGTTGGGTTTTACGCACAATCCGCCTCGGTTACAAGATCCGGCACACCCCAAAATTCTCGGGCTTTCATTTCACTGTGGTGAAAGCGCCCGATGCACATGTACTGCGTGCAAAGGTCGATGTCCTGTTGGCGAAGGATGTATCGAGCCGGTCCCTCTTACCGAGATGATGATGATGATAGGGTTTTTCCAGCCTTTATCTCATAGTACCCAAAATACGCGGCGGGTTACGATCGATTTGATTTACGCACCGGCTCTACAAAGGTGTTCTTTTGGACGATAACGCCGAGGCTCGTATTTCAATATTCAGATCGTTTGCAGCCTTAGACCTGTAAGACGTGTACTTTATGTGTCCATCTCCCCTCGCTTTAGACCGTTTTTCGCTCTGCGTCGTGGGGTGGGCATATTAATACTAAGTACATCATTCGAGCTGTCTCTCTCTCTCCGTGTCTCCATGTGCTAGTCACGGCTTTAAAATATCAGAGAGAGGGTTGTTCGCATTCTGCTTTTATGTACGTCGACTTATAATAGCCCGTTCTTGGCAGACGTGCGCGAACACAGAGTTAATGCTTCGGCATCTCGCTCGTTTATGTCTTCAGGTCGACTGGGAAAGAGTCCTTTGCCCCGTGCAGAGGATCCTTTTTCTCAGTATGGAAACTAGACTCGATCGACTAAATGGCGTGTTTTACAAGAGCGCGCAACCAGTCAGTTCTGACTTGCCTCGGTTTAATTCGAGGGAAGTACGCGGTCCCTCTGAAACAATTTCAGAAGCTCCTGGACATATGACAGCATGCTGCGGCTGTGACACCGCCCGAGCTGCTTCATATGAGACCGCTTCAGCGTTGGCTTACGATCGAGTCTCGAGGAGAGCGTGGCGCACCGGCATACACCGTGTAAACATTACACCTGCGTGTCATTCCAACTTCCCCGTGGTAGACCCGGCATTTCCGATAGGCAATGCCCCCTGAAAGGTCTCCTGGCATTCTGTAGCATGTATGCCCTTAGCACGGGATGATCGCCACGTATGACGGGCTTGCAGTCTCAGGGGTGTGCATAGCACCCCAACTGCCGCGAGCGGTGCGCTGTATATCTGGGACTTGTACGCTCCGCTATGGAGATGCGAGGGAAGGATGTATTAGCCGACACCAATAACATTGCGACTGTTGCGTTATTTACCGTTAAGGCGGTTTTGCGCTCTCGTCACCTGTCGCATCTCGCTCGTCATCTCCTCCTTTGGAGTCAGAAGCATCTGAGGTCCCTTCGTGCCATTCACATTCCGGGCTCGCTCAATACAGCAGCGGACGCGCTTCTCGAGCTGCGCGCCCCGGCGAATGGCGACTCCACCCCCAGACGGTCCAGCTAATTTGGAAGAAGTTCGGTTGTGCGTAGATAGATCTGTTTGCGTCGCCGGACGATACCCACTGTCGCCTATTTTATTCACTAACCGAGGGCAGCCTCGGCGTGGATGCGTTGGCACACAGCTGGCCTCGGGGGATGCGCAAATACGCACTCCTTCCAGTGAGCTTAATCGCACAGACACTGTGCAAAGTCAGGCAGGACGGGGAGAGCCTTTTATTAATCGTCCGTACTGGACGACTGGGAATTGGTTTTTCATAGTTAATGCTCCTCGCGACAGCCCTCCCTGGCGGATTCCCCTGAGGAAGGACTTTCTTTCTTAGGAAGGGGCACATTGGCACTCGCGCCCCGACCCGTGGGATCTCCATGTATGGTCGTTGAGCGCGCGCAAGGTTTAGGTGATTTATCGCAAACGGTATCTAACACCATCGACGCGGTTCGAGCACCGTCCACAAGACGGGCTTACGCGCTTAATGAAACCTTTTTCGTCACCTGGTGCTCTTTGCAATGCGAGGACCCCAGAGAATGCCCCATTAACATTGTGCTTTATATCTTCAACATAGGTTAGATGGTAGGCTGTCCCTTCGCCATTAAAGTTGATATCGCCGCTATTTCTGCTCGTCACTCACTCACTTATCAACGGCAGATCAGTTGGCCAGCATGATTTGGTTATTACACTATAAGAGGCGCTCGCAGGCTAAACCCCTCGCGCCCTCCTTCTATTCCTCCTTGGGACCTGTCCATGGTGCTGAAAGCCCTTCAGGCCCCCCCGTTCGAGCCTTTGCAGTCTGCGAGTCTGAAGCTGTTATCAATGGAAGCTCTGACCCTGCTAGCTTTGGCCTCAGTGAAGAGAGTAGGGGATTTACATGCATTCTCTGTTGACGACTCGTGCCTTCAGTTTGGTCCTGCTGCCTCAAGCGTAACATTGAGGCCCAGACCAGGCTACGTGCCCAAAGTTCCCACCACTCCTTTCAGAGATAAGGTGGTGAGCTTGCAAGCGCTGCCCCCGGAGGACGCAGACCCAACCATGGCTTTGTTGTGCCCCGTACGCGCACTGCGACTCTAGGTGGTTCGCACGCAAAGCCTCAGGACCTCAGACCAGCTCTTTGTTTGTTATGGTGGCCAGCAGAAAGGGAAAGCTGTCACTAAGCAGAGGATGTCTCATTGGATAGTTGATACTATCGCCCTGGCTTATAATCTTCAGGGTATTCCTTGCCCCTTTAATTTGAGAGCGCACTCCACACGGAGTGTTGCCTCATCTTGGGCTTTAGCTCGTGGTTCCTCGCTAACAGACATCTGTAGAGCTGCTGGTTGGGCGACACCTAATACGTTCACTAGATTTTTCAGTGTTCGTATCGAGCCTGTATCCTCTCGTGTTCTTTCCTCACCAGGGGGAGCACGGAGAGCAGTCTCGCAGGTCGGCTTGCAGCCTCCAACTGATGCTTCATAACTGTGTCAGTATGGAAGGCCTTCAGAACAAAAATGCGTAATGGTTTGAATTGTTCTTCCTCCGCTGCCCTGGCAGCCTTTGTTGCGGAGCATTGGCTGTCAGCCTTTCACTAGCTGTATCCTCGCGAACCTACGTGTCTGGCTCGGGCTCCACATTGTGTCCCACCGGGTTCCATTGTGAGTATTTTTCCGTGGGGTTAATCCTACTAGCCCACGTTTCCCTTAGCAGAGCACTGCTTTGCTTACACAGCCACGGCTGTCTTATTTCCTCAACTACGGTTGACTTTCGCCCACCATTAGCCCTTAAGACGGGTGGTGGCTTCCGCAGCGTTCCTATCCCGCTCAGGTAGGGCGCTTCCCAGTCGCTGGCACTACTGTGGGGTTAAAGGAACATCTAGTGCCCGGCCTTCTGCCTTAAAACCTACCTCCTCCTCCTTAAGTGGAACCGGAGGGCTTTTACGCAGTCACTGGAAGAGGTCAGCCCCTAGTGGCGTTTTGATAGGGATTCCCAATTCGTCGGTCACGACGTGACGTCGTAGTGACCGACTGAAAGGGAACGTCTCGGTTACGGATGTAACCCTCGTTCCCTGAAGGAGGGAACGGAGACGTCACGTCCCGTCGCCACAGGTGCTGCCACCTGCTGTTACGGCCGGTCACACTTTCCGGCTTTCTCAGCGAATAAGAAGCTAATTTCCCTATTTGCACCTGCTGCTTATATACGCACCTGGCGGGGCGGCGCCAGCATTATGCAAATATCTCAATGCCAAGTTCATTGGCGTTTTAGTAGTATTCGAAGCAGATTGGTCTCTCTAAGCGAGTTCCCAATTCGTCGGTCACGACGTGACGTCTCCGTTCCCTCCTTCAGGGAACGAGGGTTACATCCGTAATCGAGACGTTTCATATATGCACTGAGCTATTATGTAGAAATGAGGTGTTTATGTTTGAGAGTGGAGAGTTACCAGTTTTTGTGTGTGTGCTGCAAGGAGGAATTTAGGAATTTACGCCTGGCATTGATCAAGATAAGAGAGAGGCCTGAGAGGGAAAGCAAACAGGCGACTATGTCATTAACTAATGCCTTAATGTTCACAGGATAAAATATGCAATGTATTTCTTACTTAATCAGTATTAATCATTGAATAATTGATGTAATAAATATAAGATGTTGTCTTTGATAAATTTGTATTAACCAATGAAATGAAGGTTGCATATAGAATAACTTAATGGGGGCAGGGCAGCTCAACCTTGAAGAACAGAATCTCCTGTGTGTCTGTGTGTGTGTGTGTGTTTGTTTTCTTTCCTAACAGATGGTTTTTAATAATGATTAAAGTGTTTGCTTAGAAGTAGTATTGCAGTAAAAGATTTAATATGTGTTTATCTATCTAAAGAAGTTAATGTGTGCCTTATTCATATAACCAATTTTACAAATAATGAAATGATGTCATGATATTGAAATATGTTTTACATAATAATCACTTTCATCTTACAGCTTATGTTTTTTATAAATGAATGTTTTATTAATGATTTGTTTCTAAGAAAGCATTATAACATGCTATTCAAAGTGGAGGAGTACTGGAGAGGAACTGCAGGGCTCCCAGGGATGAGATGAGAACAGTTTGTTTATGTTTGTCTATGTGTGTCCATCTTTGCCTACAGGCTAAAATTGGGTGTGGTGATGGAGTCAGATGGACGAGGGGAACGGCCTTTGTGGGTGGAGATTTTCTGAAGAAAGATCGACGTCACATATTTTATAAATAAGCATGTTACTTCCTGAGCTGGTTGTTCGCTACTTGAGAGGACCCAGCGCTGTTAAACTTTTTCATATCTGATCAATAAATATTTGAACTTAGATATTCGTATCTTGTGCCTTTCCTCTAAATTATGAACATGCAAATGGACGCCTTAAAGTCCAACAATTGGTGACCGCCGACGTTTTGTGGAGGGAAAGGAGAGAGTGAGAGGAAGGAGGGTTTCACATTGAAGAAACCAGAGTAAGGGAGGGCTCCATTTCAACACAAAAGACCGGTCTTCTAAAATAAAGGTAAGCAGAAACCTGTTATATCAAATTCTGCTATTGGACATATACCAAATTAATTGTGTTGATAAGGAGCTCCGAACTGAAATTAATTATTTAAACAATAAGAATTGATCAGAGTGAAAAACTTTTTGAAATTTTTGAATTTTTTTGTTAAATAAAAGGTTGAGGATTCCTTTAACGCATTAGGCGTTATAAAATACCAACTCGGGTTGAAGCCCGTAGGGGGTTGGGAAACCTTTAGGTGGAAGGCCTAGGAATAATCTAATTGAGTACAGTATTAAATTTATGGGTTGAGAAACCTTTAGGTGGAAGTCCTAGAAATTATCTAATTGAGTACAGTATTAAATTTATGGGTTGAGAGACCTTTAGGTGAAAGTCCTAGAAATTATCTAATTGAGTACAGTATTAAATTTATGGGTTGAGAGACCTTTAGGTGAAAGTCCTAGAAATCATCTAATTGAGTACAGTATTAAATTAAGGGTGTGGAAACCTTTGGGTTACAGGCCCAGGAAATTCCATTGTGCACTTGATTCTGCAGTTGTATTTGGGTATATTTCATTTTGATGTTGTATATATATAGAGGAATTGTATTTACAGTTGTATAAAGAATGGTTGAATTTCAGAAAGAGTGTGATGAATATGTGTGTTCACCGGTGTATGTGCCATGGAAAAAATGATAATAGTTTGGAAAGGGACCAACTGTAAAAGACTAAGAGAAAGAGTTGAGAATTTGGACAAGATTGGCTCTGGTTGCTGCTGCCATGCAGGCTATTGAATCAAATAGAAAAGGGGAAGTTTACAGTGGTGCAGCTACAAAGCAACAGGAAGTTAAACAAGGAAACAGTCAGCCAGACTCAAGTGTGACAACTACGGCTCCTCCTCCAGCTCCAACCCCAGTGAAATCGATCTACCCCTCCTTGCACACACCTCCTCCTTATGAGAAAGCCAAAGCCCCAATGCAACAGCCTGTTTTTCAAATCAATAGCGGTGAATTAAATGTAGATGTAGATTTTATTTGTGTGAAAATGTAGTGTGTCTGTGATATATTGAGTCTGTTAAAACCATAAATGGGATTAAGCAAAATCTAGCAGAAAGACAGAGGCGAAGCTTTTAAAGAAAAACAACAAATTACAGAAAAGAGTAGAGACCAAGTTATTAAATGTGGAAATGAAGATGAACAATTAAACAAGGACAGAAAATTGTTAAAAGGTGAATGACACAGATAAATTGTATAAAGGACAAAAGATTTAACAAAATGAAGAGGAGTCTTCATCTGATGATGGAAGGTGGTCACAAGATAAATTTTATTTTAAATTGAAAGGCAATATTTTGCAATGGGTTAAGTTAAACCTTGAAAGGCTGAAAGCTCTCATCCTTTGAGATTCAAGAAAGTGACTAAAAGCTGGCAAGAAACAGACAATGAAAAACTGTGTGTGATATCAAAGTGCTGGAGTTGCAAAGAGAGGAGTAACTCATAAACTGGACTGAAAGCATATTCTATTTGAATGGGACTATACTTGAACTAAAGCAGTGAAGGGGGCACTGCATATGGTCAGAGACATTTACAAGGATGAAACACCAAAAAGACTGAGTGGAATCCAGAAAGAGACTAACAAAGACAATAATGTTCTTGGAGGCAAGAGAAACTGGACAATATTTCACTGGACACTGAACTTTTTCATCTTCATACGAGCCTTTGAGTGAAAAAGGGGAAAGAGTAAACAGCCGTTCAATGTTTAGTAAAGACCTTGTTACTATAGGGACACAGACAATCTTTATGAGAAAATCAGCTAGACACATTTAAAGGCTGATCAAGAACTTTGTTGTTAGGTGTGACTACCTGTTCTGAAATCAAATCAGACTCCTATTAATCTGACAGGAAGAAATGCATAATTAAATTTGGTATCTACAGAGGAAGTCAGAATTCCACTGATGGTATTAGGCTAAAAAGCAAATATATATGGCATAGAACAGCTATGGCAGAAAGGAAATTAAAATAGATATAAGAAATAAATTGAAAAAGAAAAAAAGAACACCATAGAACACTATAAAAGGTAAACAAGAAAAGCTGTGAGTATAGAAAATAACTGATTATTGTAACAAACTTTGTATTTAAGGAAATTGCCAGCCCAGACATCATATATGTGCATGAAGGTGTTCACATGGCAGATCTAATCACTGAGGGTGAGCCGCAGGATTGTATACCATTGACTGATATACAAATTATTCTTATTGTAATTAATTATAATTGTTATACCATTGACTGAAAAAGCAAATAAATTGAGAGATGGTTTGTTCGCGGTACCACTGACAACTACCCCACCGTTAATCACAATGTTTACATATGGTTGTTGTTTCAGAGCAGCAGATGACAAATTCAAGGCAGGCTTTGCTGTGGTTGAGCAAGTTGTGGGTGATTTTGTAACACGACTGAGTGGTAGATTGAAAGGTAAACGGTCAGCACAGAGAGCTGAAATGACAGCTGTTATCAAAGCCTTGCACTACACTGGTGAAGAGAGGGTGATTGTTTATAGTGAATCTGCATATGTGATTGGTGCAGTATATATGGAACTGCCATATGGCAGATAGGTGGGTTTGAAACCAGGAAAGGCCGGCCTATAGTAAATGCTAGCAAAGCCTGACACATACTACAGGCTGTGAAGGTACCTAATGAAGTGGCTGTTGTCAACTGCCTAATAAACCACTTATATCCCGAACCATGGTTTCCCAAGACAAAGTTAGATATGACAAAATTGACATATAGTTTCGGGGCTGCTTATCACCCCAATGTTAGAGCAAAGATGAAATACTGAACCTGACTTTGACATTAAAACTTGACTTGACAAACTATGTGCACAGACAAAAATAACATGGCTTGACGCATTACCAATTGCATTAATGTCTATTCGCTCTTCTGTTAACAGGATTTCTGGTTTCACACCCTTTGAATTGCTTACAGGTCGACAGTTTCCAGGTCCAAGGCATGACGTGGTGCAGGATCCCATCCTGCCTCTAACACATGACGTTTCATCTGACAAACTAACTGCTATGATTGAAAATTTTTCGTGACAGGCTACCACACAACGACATTGTGGGAACAACCCAGCAGTTATATATGATGATTGGGTTTCTAATAGACAAAGGTGTGGACCTGAGGACTCAGGTCCAAGAGAGGGAGAGTGTTGAAAGTGAAAGTGAATCAGCTGGAATACAGAGAGGACAAACAGGAAGTGGTAACACATCAGGGGTAACACTCACACAACACCAACAACAAAGTCAACAAACACTCTGTAAAATTGTGCATAAAAAAGGTGACATTTTTTCCAGCCCAGTAACAGAACCCCTAGCACACTATGTGAGCACAGATTGTGCCTACGGAGCAGGTATAGCCGTACAGTTCAAAGCGAAGTACGGTACACAAAAGGTTGTAAGACAGAACAAACACACAGGTGAATGTGCAGTTACCCATGAGGACGACGGCATATTGATTTTTCATTTAATAATAAAACAAAATTGTACTGATTTACCAACATATGAGAATTTTACCTACAGCCTCAGACGTATGAGAGAGTGGTGTGAGAAAGAAAACATAACAAGTGTATGCACTCCCCGGCTGGGGTGTGGCTTAGATAAATTGGACTTCCATAAGGTGCTGGAAATCCTGACAGAAGTGTTTAGAGACCTGAATATCACAATTACCATATATTCATTATAACCTGGGTAACTACATACCATATTGACCTTTGAATTTTGATCTTTGAATTTCTTAAGTTTCTTATACAATTCTACAGTATTAATTTCATATTTCATTTTTCTTTTCCTTTTTGAATTTACGATTGTTATTTGAGTATTAGCCAATAGGCATAAGTGTATTTTTTCCACAGAGATGAAGCTTTATGCAAATTGGAAGGTTCTGTGGGCCGTAGGAGTTATAACTGCAATTATAGTCACCATAATATTTGGCATAAACAATGGAGATCCCTGTGTAACAGACTGATAGTGTCTGCAATAGAGAAAAAAGAAAATCCACCCAAATACAGCATGCGCTATTAGGCCTACAGAACCTGGATGAGGAGGAGGAAGAAAATGTGTGACCTCTTTCAGAGGTCAAGAGAGGGAATTGTGGGATTTTTATGTTGTTTTATTAATCTTGCTAATTGCTAAAAGTGTTAAAGTTACAAAGATGTCCAAATAAGGACTGTGGAAATTGATTTTGTTCCATTTTTATATTTCTTTAATTGATCATTTTATTCTATAAACATTGTGTGTTTCATATATGCACTGAGCTATTATGTAGAAATGAGGTGTTTATGTTTGAGAGTGGAGAGTTACCAGTTTTTGTGTGTGTGCTGCAAGGAGGAATTTAGGAATTTACGCCTGGCATTGATCAAGATAAGAGAGAGGCCTGAGGGGGAAAGCAAACAGGCGACTATGTCATTAACTAATGCCTTAATGTTCACAGGATAAAATATGCAATGTATTTCTTACTTAATCAGTATTAATCATTGAATAATTGATGTAATAAATATAAGATGTTGTCTTTGATAAATTTGTATTAACCAATGAAATGAAGGTTGCATATAGAATAACTTAATGGGGGCAGGGCAGCTCAACCTTGAAGAACAGAATCTCCTGTGTGTCTGTGTGTGTGTGTTTGTTTTCTTTCCTAACAGATGGTTTTTAATAATGATTAAATAGTTTGCTTAGAAGTAGTATTTCAGTAAAAGATTTAATATGTGTTTATCTATCTAAAGAAGTTAATGTGTGCCTTATTCATATAACCAATTTTACAAATAATGAAATGATGTCATGATATTGAAATATGTTTTACATAATAATCACTTTCATCTTACAGCTTATGTTTTTTATAAATGAATGTTTTATTAATGATTTGTTTCTAAGAAAGCATTATAACATGCTATTCAAAGTGGAGGAGTACTGGAGAGGAACTGCAGGGCTCCCAGGGATGAGAGGAGAACAGTTTGTTTTTGTTTGTCTATGTGTGTCCATCTTTGCCTACAGGCTAAAATTGGGTGTGGTGATGGAGTCAGATGGACGAGGGGAACGGCCTTTGTGGGTGGAGATTTTCTGAAGAAAGATCGACGTCACATATTTTATAAATAAGCATGTTACTTCCTGAGCTGGTTGTTCGCTACTTGAGAGGACCCAGCGCTGTTAAACTTTTTCATATCTGATCAATAAATATTTGAACTTAGATATTCGTATCTTGTGCCTTTCCTCTAAATTATGAACATGCAAATGGACGCCTTAAAGTCCAACACTGGCAACCTACGATAATGCAGAGAAAAAAACTTTTCATCAGCAGTTATTTTTTATTTTATTTAACCTTTATTTAACCAGGAAAGGTCCTATTGAGTTACAGTAACTCTTCTTCCAGGGAGTCCTGGCCAAGAATGGCGGCCAAGTTACAATACATAACAGACAAAACATAAATTACATGATACACCACAAATCTCTATACACTATAGACCCTTTTACTGTTTGTACACAATGATGACGTGGCAGCGTATGCGCGCGCATTTAGGCAACGGAAGTATCGTAAGAATCAACAGTGAAGCAACACAAACAGTAAGTTATTTTTAAAAAATTGACTTTATCAACATTTTCAATACAGCTACCAGATCCGTGTACTATAGTGGAGTGGATAAAAGACGTTAGCAGATGGCCAAAAATAAAGTTGCCAGATACATATATACGTATATTAGTATATTATATTAGTGCAACCAAACACAACAACGGGACATTTTGATGTTGAGAAACCGTTTTAATAAACTTTCTGAGTTGCTACCACGTTAGAACCAATGGGGAATAACACCACTTCTGTTGCCCAAATGCGCGCGCAGGCTATTTGATCACGTGAGCTGTAAAAGGGTCTATACATAGTAAAATAATTGTATAAGATACTCAATTAAAACAGTTACATTGTTCAGTCAGAGTTTACTTTAAAAGGTTTTTAAAAGAATTAATCGATTGAAGTGATACTAAATTTAAAGTATTTTGTAGTTCATTCCAGACATTTGGTGCATATGTTGAAAAAGCATTTTTACCAATAGCTGTTTTTGTTAATTGAGTAATTAATAGTATTTTCTTTGACGACCTTGTCCTGTAAACACTATTCTGGTAAATTAGCAAATTTGAAATATAGAGGGGTAATTTACCCATTAATGCTTTAGCAATAAAATTAATAAATAGTTTTTCCTTCAGAGAGAAAGGAAAATCATACATTTAAGTTTACATTTTTGGTAGTGGTATTGTTAGCTATATACCTCAAATATGTTACATACCTTTGCTCCTCATATGCCAGTCCCTTAGTTTACCAAAGGACAATTGTGTGCTGACTGATTTCTGTTTTTTGGACTGATCATACTGTCTGCCCACTGATGTTGCATGTGGAGGATCAGTTTGGCATTCTACATGTTGCCTTTTTACAGTGTAGGTGTCACAAGGTGACGATCTTTTGGGCGGAACCAAAAGTCGGGAAACTTTGGTTCCGCCCGGATGTTTCCGTCCAGACCGAAGAACGGAAACACCGGACATCCGGCAGATTTGCGGAGGCTGTAATCAGCCGATTGGGCACAGCTGTGCCTAGTTAAAAGAGATCGCCAGGCAATTGGATAACTGAAGCACAGAAAGGAGTATTTAAAGCACAGTTAAATGACAGTTCAGCAGTTTGGGGCACGAGAGGGAGATTGACACGGGGAGAGCTCCTCTGCTTAGGGCAGGAGAGGTAAATACGTACCTTTTGAAGAGCCCGCAGGCTCTGTTGATCCGGGCTGCGCTAGAAGCGCGCGGAAAGAAGACAGGAGCTGCCTGGGGTGAAAGAAAGGCGATACGTGAGTGGAGAAAAGGAGCACCCCGAAGAGAGCATTGTGCTGTCAAGCCTGTGCTTAGTGTGTGCTGGGAAACGGAGCTGTGCTCATTTTTGGACGTGGTGGCTGTCTGTGTTTTTCTCTCTCTCTCTCGTTTCAGTCTGTATTGTGGACCTGCTGGAGTCAATAGAAAAGCCCTATGGGTAAGAAGGAACTTTGTTCTAACCAACACTGAAGGAGTAAAGCAGGAAAAGATATTGACCGTTTGGTACAACGTAAATAAAGGCTATCCGCCGTGAGTATACCCTTTCTGTGTGGAATAACTGGCAAAAAATTAACTTGTGTAGCCATTGGAAACCTCCAGGAAAAAGGAGGGCGGCCCTACCCCTACAAGAGTGTGGTGGGCGAGCCGTTAGAAGTACACATTCAAACAGCCGCCGCAACGAGACTTATTGTGGTCGTATTGCACATCGCCTTATCGTAGCCCAAGCGCAGTGGAGGACACCGGGCGCTTCCCTTGTTGTGGTGCACTTATAGTGTGGTGAGTGAGACTGTGTAATAAATCTTTTTCACGTTTGGAGTGGTGCTGTGTATTGCTGTGGGTTGCTGTGTGTCTTGTAGACGAAGCCCCGCATCATCCATTTTCTTCCACTGGGCAGAGGACGGAGAGGCCAACGACTACAGAAATCACTGTTATTATACGTAGTGTGCTGTTTGGAGTACGAAGGGACACAGACTGAGAGCTGTCCGTGACCGTGAGTAAACCATTGGAAACTCTCGTGGTGTATACTTACCTGTGTCTGTTTTGTCGCAGAGTCAGAGGCGAAAGGGTCCGCCGCCCCGTGGTCTCTACGAAAAGGGCGCCCCCGTCGAGGAATCGATCGGCCTATGGGCATTGGAGATAGGGCAGCGCTCGACCGGGTGAGGTGGTGTGTGACCTTCGCCCCTCTGCTGACCTACGGAGGAGAACGTGATACCTACCCAGAAAGTTGTAAACAGCAAAGCCGGTGAGAAATACTCGAAGTCTCAGTAACAGTGTCTTTGTGTCCTGGCGGCCACCTGTGGAGAGAGAGCAGAACGAAAGTGAACCATTGAAGAGCAGACTGTGAACGTGATACCTACCTGAAAAGCTGTAAACAGCAGAGCCGGTGAGAAATACTCGAAGTCTCAGTAACAGTGTCTTTGTGTCCTAGCGGCCACCTGTGGAGAGAGAGAGAACGAAAGTGAATCATTGAGGAACAGACTGTGAACGTGATACCTACCCAGAAAGCTGTAAACAGCAGAGCCGGTGAGAAATACTCGAAGCCTCAGTAACAGTGTCTTTGTGTCCTAGCGGCCACCTGTGGAGAGAGAGCAGAACGAAAGTGAAACATTGAAGAGCAGACTGTGAACGTGATACCTACCCAGAAAGTTGTAAACAGCAAAGCCGGTGAGAAATACTCGAAGTCTCAGTAACAGTGTCTTTGTGTCCTGGCGGCCACCTGTGGAGAGAGAGCAGAACGAAAGTGAACCATTGAAGAGCAGACTGTGAACGTGATACCTACCTGAAAAGCTGTAAACAGCAGAGCCGGTGAGAAATACTCGAAGTCTCAGTAACAGTGTCTTTGTGTCCTAGCGGCCACCTGTGGAGAGAGAGAGAACGAAAGTGAATCATTGAGGAACAGACTGTGAACGTGATACCTACCCAGAAAGCTGTAAACAGCAGAGCCGGTGAGAAATACTCGAAGCCTCAGTAACAGAGTCTTTGTGTCCTAGCGGCCACCTGTGGAGAGAGAGCAGAACGAAAGTGAAACATTGAAGAGCAGACTGTGAACGTGATACCTACCCAGAAAGCTGTAAACAGCAGAGCCGTGGCCTCCTGTGGAGAGAACGGAAAACGAGAAGGAACATGAGGAAAATGGACTGTGTGAAGATACAGTGGTGGTGGAGGAGAGCCTAGAGTGGCCATTGTTTTAAGTCCCCCGTTCCCCTTCCTTATTTAATGCTTTTAAGTAATTTAATAAAGGATATTTTAATTTTATGCTTACCTTGTGTGTCTGGTCATTGGGGTGGCTTTGGGAATCTCCTCGAGGTGGAGAAAGGGGCGTGACCTTATTTACACCTGGGTCCACCCCTACCTGTGACAGATTTGGCGTAGTCGGCAGTCCACCTCGGGTTGAGACCAAAGTCCCCCAATGGCCTACCACATTTCTTTTAAAGAACAGCTCCCATCAACACTCCATCAGTCCCCAAACAACGCGTTCTCGGGACGAGAACGGATTGGCGGGGGAGGATGTCACAAGGTGACGATCTTTTGGGCGGAACCAAAAGTCGGGAAACTTTGGTTCCGCCCGGATGTTTCCGTCCAGACCGAAGAACGGAAACACCGGACATCCGGCAGATTTGCGGAGGCTGTAATCAGCCGATTGGGCACAGCTGTGCCTAGTTAAAAGAGATCGCCAGGCAATTGGATAACTGAAGCACAGAAAGGAGTATTTAAAGCACAGTTAAATGACAGTTCAGCAGTTTGGGGCACGAGAGGGAGATTGACACGGGGAGAGCTCCTCTGCTTAGGGCAGGAGAGGTAAATACGTACCTTTTGAAGAGCCCGCAGGCTCTGTTGATCCGGGCTGCGCTAGAAGCGCGCGGAAAGAAGACAGGAGCTGCCTGGGGTGAAAGAAAGGCGATACGTGAGTGGAGAAAAGGAGCACCCCGAAGAGAGCATTGTGCTGTCAAGCCTGTGCTTAGTGTGTGCTGGGAAACGGAGCTGTGCTCATTTTTGGACGTGGTGGCTGTCTGTGTTTTTCTCTCTCTCTCTCGTTTCAGTCTGTATTGTGGACCTGCTGGAGTCAATAGAAAAGCCCTATGGGTAAGAAGGAACTTTGTTCTAACCAACACTGAAGGAGTAAAGCAGGAAGAGATATTGACCGTTTGGTACAACGTAAATAAAGGCTATCCGCCGTGAGTATACCCTTTCTGTGTGGAATAACTGGCAAAAAATTAACTTGTGTAGCCATTGGAAACCTCCAGGAAAAAGGAGGGCGGCCCTACCCCTACAAGAGTGTGGTGGGCGAGCCGTTAGAAGTACACATTCAAACAGCCGCCGCAACGAGACTTATTGTGGTCGTATTGCACATCGCCTTATCGTAGCCCAAGCGCAGTGGAGGACACCGGGCGCTTCCCTTGTTGTGGTGCACTTATAGTGTGGTGAGTGAGACTGTGTAATAAATCTTTTTCACGTTTGGAGTGGTGCTGTGTATTGCTGTGGGTTGCTGTGTGTCTTGTAGACGAAGCCCCGCATCATCCATTTTCTTCCACTGGGCAGAGGACGGAGAGGCCAACGACTACAGAAATCACTGTTATTATACGTAGTGTGCTGTTTGGAGTACGAAGGGACACAGACTGAGAGCTGTCCGTGACCGTGAGTAAACCATTGGAAACTCTCGTGGTGTATACTTACCTGTGTCTGTTTTGTCGCAGAGTCAGAGGCGAAAGGGTCCGCCGCCCCGTGGTCTCTACGAAAAGGGCGCCCCCGTCGAGGAATCGATCGGCCTATGGGCATTGGAGATAGGGCAGCGCTCGACCGGGTGAGGTGGTGTGTGACCTTCGCCCCTCTGCTGACCTACGGAGGAGAACGTGATACCTACCCAGAAAGTTGTAAACAGCAAAGCCGGTGAGAAATACTCGAAGTCTCAGTAACAGTGTCTTTGTGTCCTGGCGGCCACCTGTGGAGAGAGAGCAGAACGAAAGTGAACCATTGAAGAGCAGACTGTGAACGTGATACCTACCTGAAAAGCTGTAAACAGCAGAGCCGGTGAGAAATACTCGAAGTCTCAGTAACAGTGTCTTTGTGTCCTAGCGGCCACCTGTGGAGAGAGAGAGAACGAAAGTGAATCATTGAGGAACAGACTGTGAACGTGATACCTACCCAGAAAGCTGTAAACAGCAGAGCCGGTGAGAAATACTCGAAGCCTCAGTAACAGTGTCTTTGTGTCCTAGCGGCCACCTGTGGAGAGAGAGCAGAACGAAAGTGAAACATTGAAGAGCAGACTGTGAACGTGATACCTACCCAGAAAGTTGTAAACAGCAAAGCCGGTGAGAAATACTCGAAGTCTCAGTAACAGTGTCTTTGTGTCCTGGCGGCCACCTGTGGAGAGAGAGCAGAACGAAAGTGAACCATTGAAGAGCAGACTGTGAACGTGATACCTACCTGAAAAGCTGTAAACAGCAGAGCCGGTGAGAAATACTCGAAGTCTCAGTAACAGTGTCTTTGTGTCCTAGCGGCCACCTGTGGAGAGAGAGAGAACGAAAGTGAATCATTGAGGAACAGACTGTGAACGTGATACCTACCCAGAAAGCTGTAAACAGCAGAGCCGGTGAGAAATACTCGAAGCCTCAGTAACAGAGTCTTTGTGTCCTAGCGGCCACCTGTGGAGAGAGAGCAGAACGAAAGTGAAACATTGAAGAGCAGACTGTGAACGTGATACCTACCCAGAAAGCTGTAAACAGCAGAGCCGTGGCCTCCTGTGGAGAGAACGGAAAACGAGAAGGAACATGAGGAAAATGGACTGTGTGAAGATACAGTGGTGGTGGAGGAGAGCCTAGAGTGGCCATTGTTTTAAGTCCCCCGTTCCCCTTCCTTATTTAATGCTTTTAAGTAATTTAATAAAGGATATTTTAATTTTATGCTTACCTTGTGTGTCTGGTCATTGGGGTGGCTTTGGGAATCTCCTCGAGGTGGAGAAAGGGGCGTGACCTTATTTACATCTGGGTCCACCCCTACCTGTGACATAGGGTACATGCTGCGATGTACTCTGGAAAATAGAAAAATAAAACAAACATATAATCAGCCAAAAGGACATAACAATAGAGGACAACGACTATCGTTAGACTATAACGCACCCAGACATTCACGCATTACATATTAAATGCCCCATTAGAGTAACACACAGGACAGGACGTGTTTACTTTGTTTCAAAATCTAAAATAGCTACAGCTTTAAGTAAATACAACAGTAAAATATATCATCTTTACTTAGCGTTTGACTTTACCGGTGTAGCAGCCCATCCTTTTCCCCTCGGAATGTCTGTTCCCCCTTCCAGTCGATAAAGCATTTCTACTGACAGCGCAGGTGCAGGTACCCAAGAATATCTGCGTGTTTTTATTTATTTAATTTTTTTAGTATGGTATAGCGTATCTACAGAGTTTGTACAACCTAATACAACTTACAACAATTAAAACTACAAAATAAATATTCAGAAAAAACAGCTGTGTGTACAAAAAGCGAGAAGGGGAACAGACATTCTGAGGGGAACAGGATCGGCTGCTACACCTGTAAAGCTAACAGTTTAGCTGGTAGCAAGTTTGTAAACACGTCTAAATCAACATTTAAAAACGAATTACAACATGTTAAAACCGATAGTCTACATAATTCAACATACGTGTGGGTAAACATGGTACGTGGCTTATGAAATACAATATTACAATCCAATAAATAGCTTGCACGCTCGCTCCACACGGACGTAAGTTAAGCTCCGGTAACGTAAGTGGTAAACAAAAGACATGGATACTTACAGCCTGTGATCCAGAAGTGCAGGGTAATCCAAACAAAGTAGGAATTGATCCATCTTTCAGGAGAAGACGTTGCGAAAAACCAGATTCAAATTCGTTACGGTTTGCGAAGCAGTCATGGGAAAAATGCTGTGAACATATGAACAGCTTTTGACTGTATTGTGCCGGAACCGTATTAAACATGAATTTTATCCACTGCATCCTGATGTCCTCTGCCTTAGGAAGGCCATAAAGGGATAGTTTGCCCTCACATTTAAAGAAACAGCGTCTAGACATCTTTAATCACGCAACAACAGTTTGTAAACACACTCTAACTCCAGTCAACCTCCGCTCTGCCACTTCCGTTCCCTTCAGCGTTCTCGCGCCCCCACCCCCAGTTTTCAGGGCGTAGCCAAGCGCAGCAGAGGGGGTGGATTCATGATAATGTTGGTCTTATCTACGTCACCAATCCCAGGAAGTAAACTGTTGCCTACAATCCGAGCGTTTTTTGTAGTCCTTGAACGTTGGAGACGATAACTCGCGTCATCGTTTTCTTTGAGGTATGTGCTTTTTGAATATCGTTAGCATGTACTTATACACACATACACACAAAAGGATGTTTTAAAACGTGTATCCCATAATAGGTGCTCTTTAAGTTTAATGACAATCATTTATCAAAATATTTTCTTCATCATTTATCACAATACTTTCAAAATATTTTTCCCTAATTTTTTTTAAACTATCCCTTTAAGTAGATTCAGTTTGTCCAGGCTAACAGTATATATGAATATCTCTGTATGTCATTAGCAATAACCAATGTTAGGTAAAAAAGATACACAAAACAATTTATTTCAACAATTTTAATTGTTTTAACAGAGTTTTAATCAGGCTCAATTTGTGCATTCTATGCAAACAACATCAAACAACATGTCAAACAACAAAATGTCTGTCTGGAAGGGAATGAAGCAAGGAAACTTGTGCAATTACATCACAGCTCAAATACTGTGCATAGTGGCATGACTACAGTTATTGAATTCACATACTGGTGATCCTGCCATACTTGTCCATCATATACATCTCCTAACACACCCTTTGGCCTTTCCCGCTTTCGCCTTTCATCTAATTTCTCTTCAAATCCAAGTCTTTTAACAAGTCCTCCCAGAGACTGCACAACACTCTTGTATCAGTAAGAACGTATTGGATGGACATACTCTTCACTGCTCAAATATGTAGCCTTGCTTAGCAAGGCAGAGCCACATTTCTTCCTTAATGCAGACCTCTGCTGTGGGTGATTGTAGAATGGGATGTGCCACAAGTCCTGCAAACCTTTGTACCATCCCGTCTGAGCTCATAGGTTTCAGTAAGCATGTACACTGTCATACATTTTGGACAAACCACATACTGTAAGAAGTCGTCACGGAGGATACCAGTCAATTTCATCATGGCCAAAAGGTTCATCATCAACAAGTGTTCTGGTTTTTCACTTCTGGCCTGATCACTTCCATGCTCCTCCCCATCTTGTATGTGAGGATAGCCTTCACTCTGCTCCTCAGCAAGGATTTCCCCTTCTTCATCCACATAGTCATCCTATGAAAATTTAAAGGACATATTTAAAACACATGCAATGCACATACTCAGCACCACCATTAGACCATTAGAGATTGAAAAGCCCATCGTTAATATGGTCATTTGAGATTTAAAAAGAACATAATTAATATGTTCATTTCTCATCAATATGGCCATTTGAGTATGAAAATATTTGAAAACTGTAGTTGAAAAAGATCATGTGCATCTTAAACAGCTAGCTTTAGTGCAATGAACCAGTTAAGTACTTTGTGGGAACTTCATCCACTTCAACTTCATTTTAGGATTTTTTTATACTTTATAAAGTGTGTTTATACTTTAGTTGCTTTCATTAGTTAACTAACAGAAAGTTAAGAGTGGAAAACAATCATGTGGGTGAAAATTGTTAGGTTTTCCCATTTCAGCTCTGGATAAGCATGTATTGAACTTTATACTAGTATATCCAAATGTAATTTCATGCTTACCACACAACAGGAGATGTCCAGGAAAAGATGAATGCTTTGGTCATCTGCTGTTTCGTCTGAAAAACAACAAACAGAAGATACCGTTGTGCATTATAACGCGATATTCCTATTCAATTATAATTTATTATTAAAATAACAACAACAGTGATAATCAACCACATTTAACTCCAACCTTTTTGTGAGCAAGGGCTGCCACAATGGATAAAAAATGCTGGAGGGCTACTTTTTGATATAGTATACTCAAAACGTTTTTGTTTAACTTGTTGATTTTATTTTACTTTACTTGTTGATATGTTTTAGTATTGTTTAAAATGTTAACATACCTAAAGCAAGCCAAGCTTATATAAAAAATATGTAATTATGCTCACCGTTGTCTGAACTGCAATTCGCTGGGTGCGTTTCTTCAAATTCTTTAATCACTTCTTTTTCTGGGTCCTCGGAGTGCATTTCACTTTCACCAATCTCTCTAACTCCAGTAAAGTTATCCTCCGGGTCTTTACACGTGACGGGACATCACTCACAGCGGGACTGGATAGCAGCAGCAGCAGGCTCTGTACGTTATCTGACGTAGCCCTTCTGGATTTTTTTCTCCCAAACTCCATTTTTGAAATAGCGCTTTCTGTGGTCAAAATACTGTGTATGACACAGTTCAGTGTTGCAATGTTTACAGAAGCGCCGAGGTCGTTTCTTCAGTCTTGGGACTTCCATCTTTTCAACTGACAGCACACTGTGTTGATATCACACAGAGCTTCCGGCACATCGCGTTTGTTGTTTATATCATACGCATGCGCGCACGTCTCACAAGATTTTCCTTATATCAATAACCTCGCATGTGATTGGAGGAGCCCGACAGGCTTCTCGCCTTCGTCCAATCACGTGCGAGGTCATGGTCACGGCTCACACACACAGCAGTGTCGACGAGCGTAACAGATGTTTGGTTTGGTGTTTGTAACTCTCCAAGAAGAAAAGACGGGTGCACAATCCCAAGATTGCGGTAAGAATAATTTTATGTATAAGCATATTTTTTGAAGTAGCCCAAGCTGTGTGTTTTATAACTAAGAGGCGTTTTTGTCTTGTAATTTTTAGGAGGCTGTACGGCGTCTCTGAGGCACACTGCAGGCGCTATGAACCAGAGCAAAGGTAACGTTACGATTTAATATGTTTTTATTCTTGTATAAGGAAATAGATACGTTAATAGATCCGAGCTTAAACCCGCACATTTTGTTTTCACAGACTAACGTCGCCTCATAACAAAGCCGTGACCTCTGATTTGCTTGGGGCTATTTCAGCAAGTCCAGATTTACTGCTGAGAATGACATTGTTTGTAAGTATAACTTCTAATGTTTTTCCTCATTTCTTGTTTAATTGTACCGTGACTCTTTTTATTAATACCAGTCTCATTTAATTGTTTTCCAGCTGCCCGTAAGACGTATTATGAGTCGGTACGCCGGAGTTTCAGATACAAACAACCTGAACTCGCATCACAGGCGGAAAATGCGAAAAGTTTAGCTCGGAGTCGATCCAGAAGAAAAAGGGTAAGATTTATTATATTAGATCAGTTTTTTGTCAATGTGAGTATTTTTCAGGTCACTTATTGTCTTTATTGATTGTATTACAGTTGCTGGAAGCGAGACGAAGTGTGCTGGCTGAGGATGAGATGGACATTTGGAAGTGCGCCACCATAGATCTCATATCTGATGAGGAAGACGGCATTGTTGGCGGGGTGTCTGGATGGATTGTGCGGCCACCGCCCTCTCGCAGCCTGGAACTCTCCGAGCTCTGTGCCACGCTGCAATCCAGATTAGAGGCGAAAGTACAGGGCAACTCACCATATACGCCTGAAAAAGTGACTTTTTTACAACGTTTTTGATTTTTTTTTTCAACACTTTGAAAAAGATTTTTAGGGATCTTTCCCGAACGTCTTAGGCACTTTTTGACGTGTTTGGAGGACAATATAAGATACATTATGCTGCTTTGTACATAGTTGTGTGTTTATAAATAAAGCTCTTTCTTTGAATAAACAGCTGTGTGTTTATAAATAAACCTCTTTGTTTTCTCTTATATTCCTTGATGTTGTGAATAATGTAGTACATAGCACAATGACATTAATATATAAAAAAATGATTAATAACATAAATTATTTATTATTATTATTATTGGGGTTTACATTTATAATGAGCCAGGGTGCCCAATAACCCCCCTCTTTAGAGTAACGGCCCAACTTGAATTTACTCACTCAGTATTGGCTGAAGCCACTACTTTTAAACAAGAAAAATCCCTTGTGATTGGCTTGAAGTGATCTGCCAACCATTCACGGGGGATTTTACTTGTTTAAAAGTTGTGGCTTCAGCCAATACTGAGTGATTACATTCAAGTGGGCTGTTACTCTAGTTTTGCTGCTATTCACATGCTAATTAGGCCAGTGACGCTCTACCTGGCCGGCAGAGGTTTCGCTGCTATTCATATGCTAATTAGAGGCATCGCACCTGCGCGGGGCTCTCCACCTACGTCATGGTTCGTTTATGACAGTTTGTGACACAGACAAATGCGACGCTCGCTGCCTGTAGATTGAGGAAAGCTGCCGAAAATTAGGGAGATTTTCGGGAGCCTACAGGCGCTTACGGGGACGAAAATCCCACTTTTCATGCAGTGTATCCCAATCAACTTCGACACACAGAGAGTCTTTCAGAGCAGGAACGAGAGAGCTTCTCAGTTGCAGATTACTGCTGGCTTTCGAAGTGAAAAAAGCTGATTTGGTAACTGCACAGTAAAGCTGGTGTGTGCCTTGACTGTGACAAAGAAAGTGTACTGAAGATCAGATGCTTTTTGGTGAGATTGGTTTTCTTTGTGGAAGTTTCTGTTTTTTTTTTTAATTTTTGGTCTATACAATTACCCTATTATTTGCTCTGGTCTCATCTTTGTGCCCGAAACACCTCCGCACCGAACTTCTGAGTTCTGCTCACTGTGCTCCGGGCTCTGGATATCCAGGTAGCAGGCGGACCCTATCGCTCCTCAAGTACTGGTGGCCAACACTTACCCAGGATGTTTCTCGGTATGTCCGAGGATACAAAGTCTGTGCCATCACCAACACCCTCAGAAGGCTACCCATAGGTAAATTAGTACCACTTCCCATACCTCAACGACCCTGGTCCCATTAAGGCATTGATTTCAAGACTGACCTACCCAAATCCCAGAATCAAACCTGCATTTTAGTTGTGGTGGATCGATTCTGGAAAGGATGCAAACTCATTCCTCTCCCTAAACTCCCTACTGCCTTCGAAACTGCAGTATCCCTCTTCAACCATGTATTTCATAATTTTGATATCCCTGAGGACATTGTGTTAGATCAAGGACCACAGTTTATATTGAAGGTATGGAGAGCCTTCTTCAAACTTCTTGGTGTAACTGTGAATCTGTCCTTAGGATATCACCCGCAAATCAATGGCCAGGCTGAGCGTAAAATCCAATAAAAGGAAGATATCTACGTACCTACTGCCATCAGTACCAAGACAGCTGGACCCCTGGGCAGAATACGCCCAGAATTCACTTTCTCAATCCACCACCGGACTCACTCCCTTTCTGTGCACCCTGGGCTATCAACCTCCTTTGTTCCCCTGGTCAGGCGAACCCTCCGCGGTTCCAGCTGTCGATTACTGGTTCCACCAGAGCGAGGGGGTCTGGGACTCGGTCTATGTACAATTCCAACAGGCTGTGCGAAGGCACCAGGACCAGGCTAACCGCAGTCGCAATGAGACAACACTGTACAAACCCGGACAGAAAGTGTGGTTATCCACCAAGGACATCTGCCTCCGCCAGCCCTGTCGTAAGCTGAGTCCCCATTACATCGGTCACTACACCTTTCAGGTCACCGGCAATGTATACTTTATAAATTAATAAAACATGCACAGACTAAAGGTCTACACGGGTCCAAAAATTCCTACCCGAACCCGAAGAGACCCATAAATGTGCTAGACTTGTCATGATCTTGTCTCTTTCTCTCTCTCTCTCTACTTACACACTCACACATACACACTGGCACGCTCTCATTAACTTTGGCTTTATCTATCTTGCCCTGTCTTTGTCGGATTGTCAGACCTTGCAGACACGTATTGGTTGATGCTGTTATTCTATCCTGTGGTCAGCTACAATAAAGTGTTCACTAACTGCAATCTTCAGGTTTTGAGTCCTCCCTTTTTCATCACAAGACTGAACCGACCCGGACCCGTCTGTTATTTTGAAAGCTGGACCCGGAACCGACCTCGACCCGACCCGAACACGTCCGGGAAGACACAGACCCGACCGGCAAATATTCTTTAGCTATATGTTATTAATAAGTCGATAAACAAGTAGCAAAAATTAAACTTTTTGTCTTACCCATAGACAGGGGCGGACTGGACATCTGGCACACCGGGCAGTTTCCCGGTGGGCCGAAGTACTTTTTGGGCCGATACATCTCATAATATCTTTGTCTGAGCAGCCCAGTTAGCGTCTTGTTTTCTAGACAGACCGGCCCAATCACATTTAAGCAGCAGCCCATTGTTTTTTTTTATGACATTAAGCTGGCCCAGGCCCGGGGTGGGTAATCGGGAGAACCGGGAGAATTCCCGGTGGGCCGCTTCACTTTTGGGCCGGTCGAGTTTTTTTTTTTTTTTTTCACGTTAGTGAGTCTATCTTCTCTTAAATGAAACTTCACACGTTTCGCATTGACACTGCAGCGCGCAGCCTCTGCATGGGTTGTACCATGTGAAGGAGTTTTCCCCTCCCCTCCCATAGAGTTGGTTCGGTCCATAGCACGTCCAAGAAAACTTTTCTCCGGTAGTCTGGGCCGGCCCTACCGTAACAATACGCGTCTGAGAGGAGGAGGGCGTAAAAAACAGGTTGAAGAAAAAATCCATTGGAGGAGGATGCTGCCAAATGTGCCAAACTTACAGATTTATTTTCAAGAGGACAAACAAATGTGACAACAGGTAACTTAAAGAGAAATAAGCCTAGTAATGATTAGCATTAGCAACGTAATTATTCGGCAAATACCGTTGTCAAACTATTTACATGCCAAAAATTTTTTTTGTTAAAATATTACCCTTTTGTGTATACATGGCGATTCATAGACTTTGCAAATATTATGCAAGCAGCTTCTGAGCAGTCCCCCGCTGAAAATGAGGAGGCCGTGAGTAAACAATATGAATTAAAGTTATTTAACCCTCAGGTTGTGTTCAGAACCCTATAACACCTTTTGTTTTTCCAGTCAAAAATGACCAGCCTAAAAAAGCTTATAAATCACTTGTTATGCTATTTAACCAATATTGTATTCAATATTTTTGTCAAATTGTTTTCTTTTTTAATTAGGACTTTTATATTTCTATTTGCATTAATCATCGGCCTCATAGCATTAGCAATGCTAATAATTTATCAACCTTTCCTTGTGGAATACACTCTAAAAAGGGCTGGGTTATTTATATATTTTATATATTGGACAGAACACGCTGCTGGGTTAAAATTGACCCAGTGCTGGGTTGTTTTAACCCACCTGTTGGGTTATTATAATCCATGGTTGCATAACAACAACCTAACATTGGGTTATTTTTAACCCAGCATGTGTTCTGTCCAATATTTACCCATTATGGTTAAAAAGTAACCCAGCCTTTTTTAGAGTGTAGAGGAATATTTTTGTTAACTTCTTAAGTGAAATATTATTTAACTTTTACCTTATTTGTTGAACCATGATATTAATAAAAACTATGGTAAGAGCTGAACTGTTGCTTTATTTATCCAATTTGAAAAAAGTGCTAATTTGGAATAACACTATGGAAAAAGTGGGCCGGTCTTGGGCCTGAAACTCCCGGGCTGAAAAGTGGCCCCACTCCGGCCCTGAGCTGGCCCAATCACCGCTTTCATCTCTGTGCAAGCGAGCGTGCATCGTCGGTCAGTTCACGTGTCAAAATAGAGAGAGAGAGAGAGAGAGAGAGATGGAGAAAAAAACGCAAGGGAGGTGCAGAAAAACTGCAAAACAAAAAGATGCAGACTCTTCAGGTAGACGCTGCAAAATGTGTTAAAATAACACAAATGTTTTCTGCGGCAGCAGGACCTTCACTCGCGTCGCTGGTGATGATGATGATGATGGTGGCGGCACTGGCAGCACCAGCACGCAAAGTCAGTGAGGAGAGGGAGAGAGACGAGGGAGAAGTGAGTGTAGTGCCTGCGGTAAGCAGAACTGCTTTCAAAAACAAGTGTAGATAGATACCCCTTGATAAAAATGAGTCAAAAACACAAAATTATGGTGATAAAGCTGCAATAAAATAATTGCACTCTTTGCTCTGTGACTACGAGAGTGTATCTGATTCGTAGGTTTTTCGTTGATTGCCTGTTTCAAAACGTATCATTTCTCTTCAAGCAAAATCAAACAATCCAGGAGATCTGCTTACAGAAAATATATGTTTATTGTATATAACAACACACTTGACAGATAATTTTAAAAATCTCTATTACTGTAATCACACTAGTTTAGTTCAGTGAATGTAGTGAATACTTTCCTGTAAGTACTGCAAGTAATAATCAGTTTTCAATATTACTGTAAGCAGCACTTGTATTTTGTAAAAAGTCAGCAATTCAATGGCAAATTTTGCCAATTGCATGAAGCTTGTTTTAGGATTAATAAATTATCCCTTTAACTGCCACACCAAGAAAAAGGCATTTGAAAAAAAATTTGTTTGCATTTCTTATCTCCTTATGTCACCACTTAACACAATCAATGTATTTTTTTTCAACACATCCCATAATTTTTAAAAAATCGGCCTCTACCAAACGGTTGATATGTCACTTAAAGCCACACTATGTAGTTTCCATGTAAAAATGACTTACAGCTCCCCCATGTGGTTGAAAAGCGCAACAGTGCCTGGTATCAGACACTCTTCTGCAGGCAGGGGGAGGGCCGGGGCTGTGTTTCCTACCCTCCACCGCCACTTTCAGAGTGTGCTTGTAGCAGCTAGGAGGCTGCTCAGGTTGCAGCAACAGTACAATTTGTCCAGTTTAAAGTTGTTCTATCACTGAAATAATTTTAGAGACATTATTTAAAGTTAAAAAAACTACATAGTGTTGCTTTAAAGGAATTCAAACACATACTATGGAAATAAGAAAATATGAACTATAATACTAATTTTTTACAAACATAATCCAAATAAAATGGTTTTGTATATTAAATCTTCTTTATTTATTGAAGTATAACATATTAAAATATTTCAGGTTTTCATTTTAACGCAGGACATGACATGTTTTCATGTTTTTTGCAATAAAAATGACCAAAATTAACAAAAATAAGGATATTCTGCATTTAAAACCTAAAATAAAAGAAGGCCAAAGATAGTAATACAATGGCATATTAGTATTTTATGATTTAAGAAACACACTGTCAAGTTTGGTAGTGCAAAATAATTTTTTTTTGTCTTTTTTTAGATAAATTAAAGGGGTCACGGCATGAAAATCTGAGATTTTCCATGTTTAAGTGCTATGATTGGGTCCCCAGTGCTTCTATCAACCTAGCAAATGTGAGAAAGATCAACCCAGTAACTTAGTTTTGGTAAACCATTCTCTGTAAGCATGTGAAAAAACAGGTAATTGAAATGTGGCTCCCCTTGTGATGTCAGAAGGAGCCCTTATTATAATAATACCACCCCTTAATTTGCACTTTCCAACCACAGCACTGCCATTTCCAGTGTTTTAATCCAGAGAGGGAGAGACAGAGAAAATAATTCACAGCACAACTAAGTTTCAATTTCAACAAACCACCATCATTGTGATCGGTGTTTGCACTTCATCCGCTCATTTGCATTTTAAAGGACACACCCAAAACTGCACATTTTTGCTCACACCTGCAAAGTGGCAATTTTAACATGCTATAATAAATTATTTATATGATATTTTGAGCTAAAACATCACATATGTGCTCTGGGGACACCAAAAATTTATTTGACATCTTAAAAAAGTCTTGTGACATGGCCCCTTTAACATTTATTTGTAAACCAGCAATGCTGTGTAGAGTAAGCCAACATTGCAGACAATCCTTCAAACAATTTAAAACATAATTTAAGAAGTAATTATTGATTAATTAATCAGTAATTATGATTTCCATAAATTAATTATATGAATTCATTATAGTTATTTCAAAAAAATATCCAGAAGTGGCAAAAATACATACTTAAGAAATGATCTCAATATATTAAATAAGAAATAACAATAGCTGTGTCATATTCATAGCTGTGAATGATCAGAAATGTATATTTCATAGCAAATAGTACACTCTGACTGCAGAATTGGATGATCTGAAAACATTACCCTAGCTTTTCTACTTTTACCATTAAGTGACAAATCAACCGTTTGGTTGAGCATGATTTTGAAAAATTATTCAAAACATATGAAAGTTTTTTCATGGGACCAAGTAACATAATTTTTTAAAGTTAGGGCTCTTACAGTGTAATATGTCAAAAAAATATGGTTTCCTTGCAAAATTTCAACAAGAACAGTTCATATAACAGAAGTGATTTTTTTATTTCTAAAATCCACATAACAAGATGTGTTGTGACAAGTGCTGTTGATTGATATCTAGTGGATTTTTTTGGCAAAACATATCTTACACAAATAGTAGAGATGGCTCAATCAGCTTGAGTTAAGTTAGGTACTCCTCTCAATAAAATATAGGGACTCAAAATGTGCTCAACCGTTTGGTTGAGCTGGCAGTTAATTATACAGTTTTATTGCATTAATAAATAACATGTTCTAGAAGTGTTTGTTGTGTCAACTCTCACTTTTTTCTACCTGCTATTAATTGGGTTTAGTTGTTTTATGGAATTGGAGTTGCTATTGCTACATATTTAAGCAGCAGCCCATTGGTCTTTTTTTTTTAATGACATTAAGCTGGCCCAATCACCGCTTTAGTCTCTGTGCAAGTGAGCGTGCATCATCGGTCAGTTCACGTGTCAAAATAGAGAGAGAGAGATGGAGAAAAACGCAAGGGAGGCGCAGAAAAACTGCGCGACAAAAAGAAACAGGCTCTTCAGGCAGACGCTGCAAAATGCACATTTTGCAGCGTCTGCCTGAAGAGCCTGTTAAATAACACAAATGTTTTCTGCGGCAGCAGGAGCTCCAATTCGCGTCGCTGGTGATGATGATGATGGTGGCGGTGGTGGCACTGGCAGCACCAGCACGCAAAGTGTCGGTGAGGAGAGGGAGAGAGACGAGGGAGGAGTGAGTGTAGTGCCTGCTGTAAGCAGAACGCTTTCAAAACAAAGTTTAGATAGATACCCCTTGATAAAACTGAGTCAAAAACACAAAATTATGTTGATAAAGCTGCAATAAAATAATTGCACTCTTTGCTCTGTCACTACGAGAGTGTATCTGATTCGTAGATTTTTCGTTGATTATCTGTTCCAAAACGTATCATTTCTCTTCAAGCAAAATCAAAAAATCCAGGAGATTTTTATTGTATATAACAATACACTTGACAGATAATGTTAAAAATCTCTATTACTAATCACACAAGTTTAGTTCAGTGAATGTAGTGAACTCTTAGGATTTTTGTCTTGTTTTCAGTAAAAATATCTAAAAATTCTTAAAAGAGGATGCTTTTTCTTGATGAGCAAAATGACCCAAGAAAATAAGTCTAGTTTTTAGACCAACATTTTTAAATTTAAGTTAATTTGTGCAAAAAAATCTGCCAATGTATTGTCTTATATTTAGTGTTTAAGAAAAATTTTCAAGATTTTTTGCTTACCCATTTTGGCAAATTATTTTGCTTGTTTTATGCACAAAATCACTAGACTTATTTTCTTGGGTCATTTTGTTCATCAAGAAAAAGCGTCTTAATTTAAGAATTGTTAGATATTTTTACTGAAAACAAGACAAAAATACTAAGAAATTTTTTTCTTGAAAATCATTTTTTACAGTGTATTTAGTGTGGGCCGGTTAGGGCCAAAATGCCAGGGCCGAATTTTTGTCCCAGTCCAGCCCTGGACGACTGCACAATTAAGGAAGAGCTGCTTGACATTGTGCCACTGAAGGACAGAACCCGTGGCATCGACCTGAAAGAGACAGTGGCTGTTGTTGAGAAAGCAGATCTGCAGTTATCAAAACTATCAGCAATATAGCCACTGACAGAGCTCCAGCCATGTTGGGGTCTGGGAAAGGCCTTATAGGACTGTGTAAAGCTGATGACCGTTTTCCTGAATTTTGGACGTTTCATTGTATTATCCACCAAGAGCACTTGGTGTCTAAAAAGCTGAACTTGGATCAAATCATGAAACCTGTGCTGGAAATTGTCAATTTTATACGCACACATGCTCTCAATCACAGGCAGTTCAAAAATCTCATTGCTGAGCTTGATGAAGATCTTCCATCTGATCTGCTTCTTCACTGTGCTGTGAGATGGCTGTCAAAAGGTAATGTGCTTTCTCGTTTTTTTGAGCTTTTAAATCCAGTGAAGCTGTTCCTCACAGAAAAACAAAAAGACTACCCTGAGCTGTGTGATCCCAAGTGGATTTCAGATTTGGCTTTTTTGGTTGACATACTGCATCATCTGAATAGCCTGATTGTGGATCTGCAAGGAAAGTTAAAGATGGTGCCTGACCTGGTGCAGAGTGTTTTCACATTTATCAACAAACTCAAGCTGTTCAAAATGCATCTACAAAAGAGAGAGTTAACACATTTTCCATCCCTGTTGAAGGCAAGTGGACAAGCAGCAGAGGTTGTTAACGAGAGTACTGCACGGTATGCAACACTGCTTGAAAATCTCAAACAGAGTTTTGAGGACAGATTCTCTAGCCTACACCAAAAAAGACCACAAATTGCATTTCTCATCAACCCATTCACTGCTGAATCAGACTGTTTAAAAGCCCCTTTAGTGGAAGATGAAGCAGCATGTCAGCTTGAAATGATTGAACTTTCTGAGGATGACAGACTTAAAAGTGTTCTAAAGGAAGGAACTGTGGAGTTTTGGAAGATTGTGCCAATTGAAAAATATCCCAATGTTAAAAAGGAAGCACTAAAACTATTGTCTATGTTTGGGTCAACTTACATTTGTGAATCACTTTTTTCAACACTGAAACACGTGAAATCAAAGCATCGCTCTGTCCTGACAGATACACATGTGAAAGAATTACTACGAGCAGCCACAACTGAATACAAGCCAGACAAGTGTGAGAGACATCTGTTGTGTGGCTCTTAAAAGTGAATGTTTCTTTTTATTGGCTCATCATGCTGAAAAGGTTCGCCACCCCTGCACTAGGCCATAATTTCTGACGGTGTATCACGCTTTCATGTGATCGCTTTAAAATAAGACAATATATTTAAATTTAGTTTCTGCAAGAACGGATGTAATCCATAAGGACTTTCCAACTATTTTATGGGTTTGTTTATTGCAGCAGTACTATAATTTTCAGTCAGTAGTACATTTTTCATACATTTTTATCAAAAATTACCCCTTTCTCTTTAACTTTGATCGATTTGTTCCACGCTCGACCTCTAGGGCTGCTCAAGAATAGCGTGCACGCACAATTATCTTGACTAGGGAAATCTGGATCATATTAGTTGGATTGCGTAAGCTTCATTTGCCTTTTTTGAAACCGCTTTAGCCTCGCCTCATTTGTTAGGTTAATTCAAGTGGAGTTTGTAACTTTAATCCTCGCTTTTCCAAGTGAGTTTTATGAAATAGCCCTCTGATTGCATCAGTGACTTGACAACTCTACTACGTTCTCTGTCAGTGTTACAGATGTTATATTACACATTATTTTTAAGTGGACAAAAATAAGTAAAACAAGCAGCCTGTAATTTAATATGTATTGTCAGATGACAGGTGATTATATAAACGTTAGTGAAGCAATGATGCTCTTTTCTTTACTTAAAACAACAGGAAACATGAATAAAAAATTAATAAACAATAAATGAGAATGTATATAAGTGAATACCATATAAAAACAAAACTTTATTCAAATGTATTTTTCTAACAAACTCACATTTTTACTGCCATCTAGTGATGGTCAACCCGGATCTTTTTAAGGATTCGGGTTATTCTGAGTCACTCACTAATATGATCCGGGTTGTGCGAGTCACTCGAGTCACTTGAGTCCCTTGGTCAAAATCTCCCAATTCCAATCGACAAGTCATACTAATGGTAACATTATCAATAAGATAATTGTAAAAGTTTGGTGTGTTTAGTTTCATTTCATAACGACAAATATATCAACACCACATTTAGAAGATGTCAGGCTTGGTTGACTTGGACGTGAGAGGAACGTGTCCTGTTTCAGATTGACTTAAAAGATCCACGATAGGCTTCGGTTAATCTTGTGAGTGAGTCCCAGGCAGAGCCGCTCGCCCGCTCCTGCACGGGTCCTGTGAGTGAACCACTCACGTCACTCTGAGTGACTCAGTCAACAAGAGGAGCCGTGTACGTCTGTCGGTGGCGGATCTTTCCAGCAGCACTGCTGCAGCAGTCCTCGTATTTAAAAATGTTAAACATTTGCAGCTTCTACCCAAAACATTGTGCCAGTCAAATATTTCAACAGATTAGCCTACATGAGTCAGTGGGTTAACAACACGAGCAAGGTTTCTCCTAGCCCAGGATTCAAGCTCCATGAGTTGAGTCACTCTCTGTGTGAATCCCCGAGCCGCCGACCAACTCATTGTCGCGCGCACGCATCCCTTTGTACTCGGACTCGGAGCTGCAAGAAATAATGATCCGGAATAGCAGCTTTTGGTTCACTCGGTACCCCCAGTCGACATTTGGTGATGTAAATTAACTCGTTGTTGCAAGTTATAGAACCTATGTCAGCTTATGTAGAGTTATTTGTTGTAATTCTGTTGTAAACATTTGAAGAGCTTTGTGTTTGATACAATTTCTCATTTTTAATGCAAAATCTGAGAGGACTCAACTGACTCGGGTTAATGGTCACTAAGGACTCATGGTTCTCGAGTCATTTTAGGGATCGGGTTAAATGATCCGAGTTTCGGGTGACTCGCTCATCACTACTGCCATCTCAACACAGCTGTGACAATTCTACATGCTACATTCTACAAGCTTTATTTACATGAATCAGCTGAGCACTTTGTGGTATATCCTGGCTCTGTGCGTGAAGTCAGGGTGCTGAGGTACAGCCCCGTGTAACTTATCGAAATCACCCGATTGGCTGGTCTCCGGTCAATTGCTTTGCTTTCCTGTGGCATCATGGGAATGCTGGGATAGAAGTGTTCATCCAATGCATGCTTCAGAATCTGTAGGGCATCCGGGGATTTCTCGCCTACTGATTTAATGAATACTGAGGATGCGAATCTGTTCACGTACTGTTTCCCCTACTACATTTTCAGTAAGTAGGCGGTTTCAGATAATATTTAAGAACACGTGCCTCTGAATCTCGCAAGAAATAGTCTAAAATCCAGATAATTCTCGCCTACCCTTTTATGTATACTGAGGTTTCGGACATACTATTAATTCGCCTACTGCTTTTTGCCTACTATATAGTATGGCAGTATGCGCTTTCGAATTCAGCCATTGTCTCAAAATAGCATTTAATCATCAGCACTTCCTAAAAGGGATGTCTAGAGACGATACTTGTGAAAATGTGAAACCCTATATGCCTTATTCAGTCCGCCATCATGTTTATTCTAGGGGTGTGCCGGTTTCAGAATTGGTGATGACGGTTATGACGTGAGTCAAATGTGACGGTTCATCACATAACCGTCTGTGGGGGGCGTTTTGCTCGTTTAAATGCTCGTGGATTGACGGGAAAGTGTCATTTTACCATAAAATCATGAATGTGATGCCAAGTGTGTTTTAAACAGTAATAACTTTGAACAATTTAACAGAAAGCAATGAAATATTAAAAAAAAACACACTGTTGCCAGTAGACTGCGCTGTCACTCTCTGCCCAGCATAAATTAATCCTCTATCTATCATCTATTTTAATAATCTTCAGAGAAACAGATTTGTGCATTGGGCTTTTTTATGTCTGTAATTGTGTCTATATCTGTCATTACATGGACCAGAACAGCACGAAAACAATGTGGATTAAAAGCGTATTGAAGAGGTTTTGCTCATAAATGCGCAGGTAAAAGAAAGTAATATGAACTTGAGATTGTTATTAAACGCAGCCGGTGTAAAAGCACAATGGCCACGCGCAGCAAACGCTCTCCGCAGACGCGCTGCACAATGCTCACCCGGCGTTTGAATAAACTAGACACTGATTAGCTACTTGCTCTACGTTTCTTTAAAATTAACAGCAAGACAACTAGCAGTGAATGTGCGTTCAAGAGAGTTAGTAGATTAGCATGGGAGGATTTGAACTTGAAAAGCGGAGTGTACTGACGCCTTTCCGCGGTTAAAACAACATTCCTTCTCATGGTCATTCATGTTTATTTGATGCTATAAATTAACTAGAAGGAAGAGATGATTGGAAAGGTGAGACTTTGTTTAATATGTTAAATCTCAAAAGTAACCGAAAAGTAACCTGGTCTGTCCTGGATGTCAGCGCGTTGTCAGTGTCTGCTCCGCTCTGTATTTTTCACTGCGTGAGAACGTGAGGGGGCGTGTAACACAGACTGTTAACAATTGTTTTAAATAGTATTTAAAAATTCTTTATGATAAAAAATGTTTTAAAAAATATTTTAATAACACGGTTTTGGCGGTTATAGGGTTCTAATGACGGTGTTCAACTATAACCGTCGGTCTCACGGTTATATAATGACCGTCACACCCCTAGTTTATTCCAAACACAGATTTTATTCACCTTTCTTGTGAGTTTGCAGGTATGCTTATAACACTTTAATAGACAATGTTTTTAGTATGTATGTATGTATGTATGTAAAATTATATGAGCTTTTTTGGGTGGGGTGCCTTATTCCGCCATGTTGATTCCAAAACAAGGCTGTGAGGGATAGACGTCCAGAGCGTGTGCTTAAAACTTGTTGTTTTGTACAGAGATGCTGGATGCAACGTGTGTGCCAAAATTGCAATAACATATTTGACTGGCTGGTGTAAAAAACTTTAAGTGCATTTTTCTCTGTTTCAGTGTTTGCGTAGTTACTGCACTTAGCCTTTGTAGGGCAGTATAGTCAGTTTCATTTTATAAAGATTACTAATGTAATAAATGAATCTTTATTGTTAGTCATAATTTGGCCTTTGTTGCATATTATGTTTTTTTTTCTTATTAGAAATGTGACTATTATCATTACTGATAAGTTCTTATAAATAGATGTATTGGGGAATTTGCTATAACAATGGCATAGCCTGAATTTTTATCTTGGGCATCTTAAAATGAGTGAGTCGCTCTATATTAGGCTATAATGTCTGTATTAAATGTTCACATTTTCAAGTGTTTGTGTGGACTGCGTGTGGAAAATTAAAAGCATTCAGCTTGCAGTTGATTCATGGTCATGAGTCATTTGCACATGTTCTGTCCAGTTTTTTTACCCCTATTTATTTTAGTAGTGTGACTTGACTTGACTTTAAACTTCTCAGGACTCGACTTGACTTGCTTAGGGTGAACCCTTGACTTGACTTGCTTGATTAATTTGAACTGTGACTCAAGACTTGATGGTTAAGAATTGAGACTTGCTTGGACTTGACCATGTGTGGCTATTCCCCACCTCTGATATAGTGGTTAATTTGCCTATTTATGCATGTATAAGATCAGCACACTTACAAAGCTCAGTCAAAACTCTAAAGAGATCGCTGATCCAGACCTGCCTAATAAAACGGCTTACAAATTCTGTAAATATGAAAACATAGGCTACTCACAGGCTGTCAGTCAGAAGCATGCGGAAGTATGATAATGACCGTCGTGTCTACGTCAACCGGCTGAGAAAGTAAACTACCTGTAATGTTTAAGAACCACCCGGAACAATGGAGGTTCAACAAAGTCGCCTATTGTCACCTTTCCATTTCTTAACACTACAAAGACAGTTCACCAATTATAATAAACCACATAAGAATAAAGGTGTATCAGGGCACATTTTCCACCAGTTCTTTCTAACCTACAGCATACAAAGTTTTGTTTTTATAAAAGATTATCAGGAAATCATGGAGCACATGAGAACAACAGAGTCTGAGGTAGATGCACACTTTATAGCTCTTGCTCAACTCAATCTGATCAATCTTACATCCAGAGATGATGGATCAGATGATGGGGAAGTTACTGAATCTGAGTCAGATGAAAGTAGGCTTGTCATAGGGGTGGGCGGTATGAGATAAAATTCATATCAAAGGATTTTCCTCTCTCCAACCGGTACAGTGGCATTACCAGCGCTATCTCATAAGAATTCGTACATATTTTATGAGTTGGCTAATTCGTAAGTTTTTGTATGATTTGCCTTGACCCCTGTGACGTTGGGGTTAGGGGTTTGGTTTCATTGCTGTTTTTTTCATGAGAATCGTACGTTTTTGCACAATAACCTCTATGAATTCATAAGCATTAGCCAACTTGTAAAATATGTACCAATTCTCATGAGATCAGGCTGGTATTATGGTATATTGCCATATGAGATAAAAACATTTTGGAACCTTATATCTACACTGTAATAAGTGAGGGATTGTACATAGACTTGCTTTTTTATCTTTTCCCATTTTTTTCCTCAAAAAGTGCCATTCTGTGGATGGGCAGACTTATCTTGTTATGCATATTGTCACTGTCGGATTTAAACCTTGTACCTTTAAAACACTGCTTTTTCATGAAATGGAAAAAACACAGTGTTTTTTAAATAATTCAACATCTAAACACATACAGAATATAAGGGATGCCTTTACAAAGACGCATTTGCATTTATTTTGACAGCATTGTGCTTCTGTATTTTCCCTTTAGTCCACTTGAAAATGATATATACAGTACACTGTAAAAAACATATTGTGAAATTCACAGTAATTAACTGGCAGCAATTGACAAGTAACTTACTTTAGAAAAAGCACAGTAAGTTACTTGTCAATTGCTGCCAGTTAACTACTGTGTTTTTTTTCTATAGTAAGTTACTTGTCAATTGCTGCCAGTTAAATACTGTGATTTTGCCGTACTGTAAGTTACTTGTCAATGGCTGCCAGTTAACTACTGTGATTTTTCTGTACAGTAAGTTACTTGTCAATTGCTGCCAGTTAACTACTGTGATTTTTCCGTACAGTAAGTTACTTGTCAATTGCTGCCAGTTAACTACTGTGATTTTTCCGTACAGTAAGTTACTTGTCAATTGCTGCCAGTTAACTACTGTGATTTTTCCATACAGTAAGTTACTTGTCAATGGCTGCCAGTTAAATACTGTGATTTCTTTTCCACAGTAAGTTACTTGTCAATGGCTGCCAGTTAACTACTGTGATTTCTTTTCTACAGTAAATTACTATTGTCAATGGCTGCCAGGTAACTACTGTGATTTTTTTCCACAGTAATTTACTGGCAGTCATTGACAAGTAACTAAGCAGAGATTATATGTTTTTAATATATAGTTCATTGTGGTTTTCCCTACAGCATTTGATTGGTTAGTTATTTTCTGTAAACATTCATCAATGTTAAAATAAAGTTGTAACGGCCAGCCTTAAAGGTTGAGTTACAATTATTTAAAAACTCAAGACTGTTAAAAGAAGGAAATACAAAAAACAAATCTAAAACAATATAAAAGTCCAAGCGTGTTAAAAGTCCAAATGTGCAAAGTTTCCACTGTGTATATATAATCCAAGAAAGTGATATCCAAAGTCCATAAAACGTAACTGGACAGGTAAGCCCAAATACACAAACTCCACACACCAGCAACCGCTTGTTTTAGCTATAGCGTCAGCTAACCATGTGCTCCTGCTCCTTCCTTTTATACAAAGTTCCATGTCATGTGACCCCTCACATGACAGGCAGACGAAGCAAAATAAAAGACATACACACATAAAATAGCAAAAGGATAAAATGGCTAAGAAAACACGTAAAACTAATTTAAACTCAAATATACATAAGTCACAATATAATGAGTGGTAAAACATGTATCTTGTGTGATCATGTCACAACGTTAATTATCTAATTTAAATATGCTAAATTACAAAACAATACAATAAGTTTTCTGATTTGAGGGAAAATGCTACTATTTCACAGATATGTACTAAATTAAAAAAAATTTTTTACAGTCAAATACATTCAATAAATGCATGCTAACATTTGTAAAATAACATTTTAATTTGGATGAAAAAGTATGAATTCCCAAGAAATGTATCTTAAAACATCTTAAACTTTTGTTACAATCTAAAAATATCTAAATATAATTCAGTACAATCTGTAAATAAAACAAAATCATTAATTATAAATCAAAAGTACACTTCAAGTAAACTGTTAAAGTTTCCTCCAATTTTTATTAAACACAATATTACTGTGAAGTATAATAACTGAAATGCAAAACAAATTTATGTCTACAATATTTTCACTCCAAAATAAATAGTTCTAGTGCACAACACAACCATTGATTCTAAAAATGATTCTAAATTCAGAATCCTAATTTTACAGTGTATAAGTAACATTAAAATATGCCCAAAAAGGTCAGTGAAACCATACCACAACAGACAATGTTAAGAGATTGAAAAGCTGTTTTCATTTAAATTGCTAGTAATCTACTGGATCCTACAGTATGAATAAACATATTTGCAAGATTTACTAAAAGTTAGAATTTATGTTTAATTCTATTCAACATGCTTAAACACATTATTGTTTAATTTACATTAAACGTGCCTGTATTGACATTTAAGTACAAAATAATATCAGCTTTGAGTGGACTAGTTATCAGATGTTTAAGTGAATCACCAAAACATGACTCCAAACAATGGACCTTTTCCAATAGATTATGTATCATATATGTGAACAAAGTTATTTATTAAGTTATTTATACACACTTCACTTTGATGAAACTGTGCAATTTTATTTCCTGTGTGCAGGTTTAGCCACTGGTAAAACTCTAATGGGCATGACTGCTCTCCATTCAGATGGCTTATGTGTTTTCATGTCTCACCAGCATATGGCCAAGATGATTTCAGTGTAATACTGTTTAAAGTATCTATTAGCCTACCATGTGAATTTTCTCTAAAATTAAATATTTTAGCAGCAAAAGAAGTCACAGAAGAAGAAGCTAAGCAAGTTAACCCACAAACAAAGAAGAAACAGCAACGTGTTGTGTATAATTTGAGAAGACCAGTAATGATGGAAGTAAATAAACATCGACTTTTGATGCAATTTGAGTTAAATCACTCCTCAACTTGGCTCATTTTTGTTTTCACCGTCACAAACGGAAATACCTATGACACAGTTTTTTTTACCTGACGGGAGGGGCTCTGGTGGACCAATCTGACGCGCTGTAGATAGACGCGCGTCAGTAGATCTGATGCGCTGTTAAACATTTTGTGAGGTGCGCGTCAGGCTACGCAGAGCTATGCACAGGCTACGGACCTATGCACGACTATAAATCGCCCTTTAAACTGACACACTGGGTGCATCCCAATTTAGGGGCTGTGGCCTTCCAAGGCCGTATCTGAAGGCAAATGACATCACCGGGCTGTGACGAAGGCTGTCACAATTCGAAGGCTCATTCATATAAAAGCCTCTTACTGTGGCCTTTTCCCCACTGATTCCGAGTTAGGGCTGTAACGCTATATAGCTTGTCCCATTATAAAGACCTGCCTGATTATGCATCAAAAATCATAATCATTCAAAATAAAACAAAATCATTCAAAATCATTCAAAATATTCTTTATTATCATGAAAATACCTGAAACTATTTGAAGAACAGCAATATAAATATTCTTGTAGACATTTCCTGGAACAGCGTTTGCAATGCTAGCCTACTTCTTCTGTGGCACAAAGTTAGTTTCTGCACGAGAGCGCCCCCTGGCTTTTGGATGTGGCGGCATTTCACCGTAATTCATGCAAATTCATTAATTGAGAAAACGCGCATTTGCACGATAAATCGTTACAGCCCTACCGAGGATCCATAGATGTATCCTTCACAGCCTTGGCTATCCCAAAATTCAATATGAAGTCTGGGTATTTTGAAATAAACATTCAAAACTGTAGTTAAATAAAATTGTATATTTTGCTAATTAAAGGTCCTTGTGTCTGTTTTACTATTATAAATGATGTTTTAGTGATGTAAATTAATATTATTGCTGCAATGTTGTGTGTTGCATTTTGCTTTTGTATATTTCTAAGGTTGGTGAATTTTACATACTGTTGGATAGTTTAATCTGCATCAATGTGTTATATTTTCTAAAGTATACAAAGAACAATTCCCGAACACTATCTGCTTGCTGAAAAAATTTATTTAATGAAAGTTGCGTTGCAACGTTTCGATCAACTGATCTTCATCAGGCAACTTCAACATTGTTGAAAATGTATTTATAGTTGTATAAGTATTAAGTGTAACCTACAATTTATTTCAGTGTGGTAGCATATTTTATGGAATGTTGTGTGTACCATATTGTAGACAAAACAATAATCATAGTGACTTTCTCCTTTAAAGAAATAGAAAATAAATCTAATTTGTCATTACTAGCATAATACTCAAATATAATATAATAAATATACTTTAAAAAGGAATTCCCAACAAAGATTATTGAAGAAAAAATTTTCTTCAGTTTATTTTGAGTATCCTGAATAAGATTAGACATCAGCATGTTGCTAACAAAAATTGTTGTTGACTGGACTTAAATACATTTACTGTAAAATGTGCTGTAACACATCATGAAGTTTGATTTCTCAGAGTTTTTAAAAATAAAACTCGGGTTCAAATGTCAGGAGTTCCTGTCGGGATGAAAGTAACACTTGTTACTCTTCTCCTACTGCCAATACTGTTGCATTATGTTGAAAATGTATATTTTTTTGTTTGATTTAATTTTATTGTGTTCAAACTGTTAAAATGTTTTTTTTTTCAACAATTCAAGTTTGTACTGTCAGGTTGCTTTAGAAACATTTGATAAAACCAAAATTTAACCGAAAATACATATAAACAAGATCATAGTCATGTTTATTTACTAAAAACAAGTGTAACACAAAAATCTATCTTGTTCTGTTCTGCTTTTGAGCCACCTATGTGTTACTTTCGTCCCTGCTGACAGAGTCTAAGGCCATTTTGTTTCCAAAATTTCACCTGGAATTCATAGTCCACACTTGAGTTACTGATCACAGCAAAAATATATCTGTCTAAAACTTTATCTTTTAAAATTACGTTTTTCTGAAAAATTGTACTTTCGCCCCTGCTCACCCCTACTGTGAGTCTCTACAGTACAATGTTGGTTACTGTGAGTCTCTACAGTACAATGTTGGTTACTGTGAGTATCTACAGTACATTGCTGGTTACTGTGAATCTTTGCAGGATATTTTATTTACTGTGATTTTCTACAGCACATAACTTTTTACTGTGATTTTTACAGTTTAAAAACACTACTGTGATTTCACACTGAATGCACTGTAATCCACTGTGAACTTTATTACAGTTATTTGCTGTGCATGAACACAGTTAATTACTGTAGATTTCACAAGCATTTTTTACAGTGTATATATATAACATGGGCAGCTGCTCGGCCAAAAAGCTAGGCCTTTAAGTGATTCATCAAGACTTTGATTTTTCCTGGAAGCTCATAGTAAGCTATTGAAATACATTGAGTTTGAGGCAAAGAGCAGTGATCTTTCCTTTTTATATTGATCAATATTTATATATCACACCAATATGTGTAGGTAGTGTTTTTGTGTAGTTACATCAACAATGGTTTTGACAAATAAAATCCACTAATTCAGGAAGATTAGTATGGTCAGCTGCTGGTATGTGCCTTGTTAACATGTTTTGAAATGTACCATTAAAAGGCTGTTTGTGGTTTGTTATGTGTTGCTAACATTATCCGCTAAAGGGCTCTGATTCTATCAAGCACTATTTATTTAACCATAACTCCGCAACCATCTGCGCTATCAAAAAATTGTCTGCGTTCCTAAAAGAAGAAAATTGTGCTTTTGGCAATATATGGTTTACGGTAATTTCTTTCTTTCCATCTGTCAATTGCTGTTGTTATCTGGAGAGCGCGTTAGGTTAGAGTGTAGTGCAGTAGAGAGCCTATTTAAGTGAAAAGGGAGTAAACATGCTTGGAGCAGTGAGGTAAAGAAAAGCCTCCTAAATTAAAACTATGTAACATTAAAGTTGACTCGACGGCCTGACTGGGCAATTAGTTGGGTTAAATTAACCCAAAAAACCTTAAATTTAAGGTTTGTCGCCGAAACCACAGTATACAGTAAGATCACGACACCTAAAATATAACCTATATGGCACGATTTGCAAGGATTATCATAGCCTACATGTGCATCCTCTTTGAAACAATTTCGTGTAAAACAGGTCTGCTGTTTTCTAGCATAGCAGAATTAAGTGTGGGTTTATTCCAGGGCTTTGAACCAGATTTTTTTCCCAATTGGTTCGTTCCGAACAGAAACCATATTTTAACATTTCCAGTTTTCGGTTCAACCCTAAAATTGACATTCCTGGACCGGTTAGAACAAAAAAAAACAAAAAAAAAAAAAACGGTTCCCGAACCGGTTAATAACGTTCCATTTCAGCTGTGGGACATACAAATAAGTAGGCTGATCATTAGGACATTAAACTTAAATTATTAGTCTACTCTACATAATTTTCCTTAAGTCTCTATCAAAATCTATCTTAAAATCACTTAAGTGTTAACATCTGCAAGCCTTTGAAACATGTGCAAATTATCAACTTTCACCCTATTTAAATTTGCGTTTTTATCCGCAAATCGCATGCGAGCTGAACTGTGGAACGTGATTTATACGGATCACGAATCAACTGCGATCTGTTACACCACTAATTAGTATAAAAAATGTAATACACAGAAATCTTGTCAAAGAACGAAAAAATAACCGTGTTAACTGGTTACTATTATTTTAATTAAACGTTTCTGTGATGGAACATAAATTTTTTGAAAGTTTCTGGTTTCGTTTCTGTTCCTTGTAAAACTTCAAAAGTTTCTGGTTTTCTGTGAACCGGTTCAAAGCTTTGGTTTCTTCAACAGCAGGGTTATACGTGCCTCTTTAAAAGCTGCGGGAAAGGTACAAGTGGAAAGAGATTAACTGATAATGTGGGTGAGAGCAGGGATAACCAATGGAGAGATGGCCTAAAAGGGATGAGTGGATATGGGATCTAGTGGGCAGGTAGTCAGATAGTTAGAAGCAAAGATCTTGGAAACATCCACTTCAGATAGGAGAGCAGGGCCGGCGTCAAGGGGGGGCATTCGCGGGCAGTTACCCCCCAAAAAGGTTGTTGTGCCCCCCTACAAAGTTTTTTATTAATTTAATATATTTCAAGAATAATTAAAATAAATTAAACATTGAATGTTTCATGACCTGTAATGTAATCAAATGAGGAAAATATAGTTGATATATGTTTTCTTTAATTAAAATAGACCAGTTTCTCTGATTGGATGTATTGCCGCGTCTCACCCATCTTACGTCTTTAGCATATTTGTGACTTGATACTAGCAACGTGTTTTTTCGCGGCATTTTATGGATCGTGTAAAATATGGATATTAGAACATTTAGAATGAACCAGCACCGCCTGCTTCATCTGACTTCATGCAAACACAGACTGGCTCAAACTCAGAGATTAGAGGTCGAGGTGGAATTTACAAATCTACAGGACACTGTTTTAAGGAAGTTTAATGTTCGTACACGCCATCTTCAGCTATTTTAAAGGTAAGTTAGCGTTGTTTTAAATTACGTAAGCTTAAATGTGAAGTGTAGCTATAGACCGTTAACAGCATTACGACGTGATTATGGTAAAGCGGCTTTTTTAAAGCTAGGATGTGGTGTGCGCTGCGCTATGAAACCCATTCATTTCAATGGTTTGCGCCGCACGAGGGTGGTTTGTTGTTGCGTCGAGCAAAGCGCGAGCGCAGCGGAGCTCAGCTTGCGCTCACACCGCAGTCGAAGTTCAATAGTTTTGCGCATAGTTTGTGGTCTTTTGCACTTTATACGGGAAATGAGCTGAGAGTCTGTACCTGTTGTATGAGTGTGTGCTTGCACTGTATTTGTTGTTTTATTGTCTTGTTTTTGCAAGTTATTGTTGCTATTGCGTGCCCCCCTGTTGGAAGCCAAGTGCCCCCCTATTAGTTATGGTCTGGCGCCGGCTCTGTAGGAGAGAGAAGGAGGGAAGGGAGCATGCCTCAGGGGCTTGACCATCCGCAAGAGGCAGCAGCTCGGAGAACTGACTGCTGATAGTATTTGTTTTCTTCACAAAAAAGGAAGCAAAATCATCAGCCGTTAAGTCAAATAAAGTGTGGGGGGGGCAGACAGAGAATAGTAGAGAAGGTCTTGAAGATTTTTGAGCGATAGTATTGGGTCTTAGCAGAGGAGACATCCGTGGAGAAAGAGGCAAGAAGAGATTGAAAGAGACAGAGTTCAGCAGGATCTTTCGATCTGCGCCACTTCCTCTCTGCAGCCCTCAGTCTGGAGTGTCCTCTGGTTTGATCCAGGTTTTATGAGGTAAGTGCTAGAACAGAAAGACCAGAATGTAAAGCAATAACTGTAATAAAATCTGCTTTGTTTACAGTAGATTGGCAGTTATAAGCCAATAGGAAGTCAGTGAGACAGTGGTGGATGCTGAGAGAGTGCAGAGATTATTAACTCTTTCGCCGCCAGCATTTTTTTAAAAAGTTGCCAGCCAGCGCCAGCGTTTTTCATGATTTTCACATAAATTTTATGCCTTCCAGAAAATGTTCTTCTTTAAATATATAAACATACAATATTCCAAATGAAAGAACAGACCCTCTGCTTTCAAAAAAAAAAAAAAACGTTTCACCCTACCTTCAGTAGTTCTTTTGTAATCAGCTTTTGAATATGGGTAGGTTTCTGCAAAAACACCACATTTTGAGCAAAAAGCAGAGATAATTCCATTTTTGTGACGGACTTCTCATAGAGATCCCATTCTGAGCGATTTTTAAAACAGACACGGACATGCAGGCGCTTGCCATAGGGCAATACTTCCGGGTTTAAAAAGTTGCAGAAGGGCACCACCTGGTGGATAATAGCGGTATTGCGGAAAGCTGGAAATTCTCGTCATTGGCAGGGAAGCATTTTCTCTTGATTGACGAGATATCTCGTCAATGGCGGCGAAAGAGTTAACATTGCGTCGGCAGTGACATGATACAACTGATTTACAAGTTGTAGTGACTGTAAAGATTTGAAAACACACAGTAAAATAGAAGAATAGGAAATGTGCAAGAGAGAAAAAGATAGATAAATAGACAAATATAAAAAGTTAGTACAAAAAGTGCAATACTCAAGTGCCCTGTTGGTGTCCCTACTCAGTGATAGAGTTGTTGGTCTTTACGCTCTTTAGACTTCACACGATGATGGCTGCACGAGATGAGGCTGCCGCGACCGCTGACGCGATGGACTGACTGTTTATACAACTGCTTGAATTGTGTATCTGAATTCAGCAGGACACGCCCACCGCTATTCACAACAAACAACCAAAACTACTGCGAGAACGCACAAGAGCAAACGTGATTTCAACATGGGAAACAAAGGTTAACAAGACAGCGTTTTTTAGCAATGGCACAGTGCTAAAACTTCATAAGACTATAAACAAAGACACTTACACGTTACTGAAGGCTCCTGTTGATAAACTACTTTACCAGTAATTTTGACCGTCTCTGCCTTCCATAATCGCAAACCAACCTGTGAGGAACGTGTCTGTCACACGCAACCAACACAGGACCTTGGGACATAAACCATGGCTTTCCCACATCATCAGAGCACGCAGACAACAGTGCCTGAATCTGATCATGCTAAACAGGTTTCCCCTCTAGGAGTATCTCTCGGTCTTTAGCCACCATCTGTAAAGGTCTCATATTCAGCAGACCAGCAGGAATCACGTTGGAAGCAGCTGCCATAAGACCTAGCATGCTTTACAGTGTGTAACTGGCCCAGCTTTATCATTTCTGTGGCTGCTATGATTGCATCAATATGTGCAGACGAGAGACGTGCCTGCATAGCAGTGGAATCACAAACTGCCTCTAGATTATTAAAAAAAAAAATCTTTTTGGATATGCTAAAACTTGTCAGTCAAACCTCTTAACTCCGTCCCCTGAGTGCAGTGAGCTGAAGTTCTACAGCAGTCAGAGAGCAGTTGAACGTCTTGCAACGGTAAATAAATATCTTCTTTTTTGAGTAAAATGCTGTCTCATTATGAAATAAACACTAGTATGTCTATAACGGCATGTTTTATACATTTGAATAGAGCCGGATTTTTGACACAGCGCGAGGGCAAGCAGTTTTTTTTTAACAAGTGTTCACGCATGTGAAGGGCACCCGTGACAACGATACGGAATGCAGGGTCGGGTTTTTACCGCTTTTGAGAGAGAGCGAGAGAAAGAGAGAGAGAGGGAAAATTAACACAAAAAACATTACAGATTAGAAAGGTCTTGGACATTGAATGCCCAGTTAAGGAAAACTGGATAGAAGATGAGAAACAAGTAAAGGATACAAGTAGTAAATTGCCCTGCCACTCATTTCATTACAATATGCTATCTGGATATAACTTATATGTATGGAACTTATGCCTTGAATTAGTCAAGGGGGTTGTATGATTACTGTATTTGGTTCATAACTTTTTTATTCTGAAATAAACTGCAGAGTTAAGTCTATTTAGTATTTTTCTAGTAATGCAGTTATTTTTGGGAAAATGTGAAGGCTGATTTAAGGTGTGCTCTGCTCGCGCTCCTAACATTTTCAGTCAGGGGCTACAGCAAGGGCGTAGGTTTGATTCTGGCATTGGTGGGGACATAAATAAAATGGTTGCATTGCAAAAACTGTTTATCACCGTTTACTTGACACAAACAACAGACAACTCAGTATGCACTTTACTCAGTAACATCTGACTCGCCACCCCCGGCCATCCCAAATTTATAATAAACAATTCGTTATGTCCTAGAGCCTAATAAACAGTAACTGTTTAAGTCTTTGTCAAAAAAAAAAGAAAATCACATTGTAAGATATAACCATATTTGCTTTATAACAATGAAGAATATGCAATTAATATTTAAATCTTATTTTAATTTTGCCAAAAAAATCCCAGTGTTGAAGTAGGTATGTATATCATGCTGTTTCCTGAACAACGTTTATTAACGTTTCTGTAGTTCACATTAAATCTTCTTTTCATTAACAGACAGTTAATCAGTGTGAAAAAAATAATTTTAAGTTTAAAATGCAACCTTACATCATGTCTACATCTGTGCAAGTAATTACCACAGTGCAGTAATGTAAAATATTCAGCAATCATGACATGAATTCGTGTTTTTACCATGTTGGGGTAATTTTCTTTCATGGATTAGGGACCCCCTAAATAACCTTGCTACCCCATTTATAAAAGGTTGACACAAGTTTGCAACTCCTCAGGTTAACATGGGATTGTCGTGTATTGGTTAAAACACTGTCCTTGAATCATTATGTGACACAACTTGTTCCGTATTTTGTGCATGAAACAGTTACAGTGGGTGTAATAATACTTTCTTCCTCGCTTACCTGTAGCCCGAATAATCACGCGCGTCTTGTTGAGTGAACTTTGGCGCGTTGTACAAAGTGAAACCATCCTATCACACGTAGCGAGTAAGCCCATCATAAAGTGATGTGAAATAGAGAGGCGGGACTCAAGAAATGCTAATCCAATCATATTAGCAATAATATTAGAGAGGCGGGACTAAAGAAATGCAAAGCCAATCATATTAGCGATGTGAGTTACGGAGGCGGGCATTGCAGAGAACGAAAGCTGTTAACCGTTTGTGTACCACATAGAGCGTCATTTTTACAGAACAGGATTGCAAAAGATTTCTAGTCTCATTTAAATGATTCCTGAAAAAAAAAATATAATAAGTAAAAAATAGAAAACACAAGAATAAGAAGGACATTAGTGGTTATATATAAATACAGATGAATTGTTTGGTCGAAATTATTGCTAGGGACAATTCAGTCTTCCCTGAATATTGCTAGGGACATGTCCCTAGCGTCCCACCCTAAATCTACGCCCATGGGCTACAGTGCTCCTAATAACAAAAAGTTATCCCTGAATGACTAGAATACATTTTTATACATCTTCATTGCTGGCTTATTTTATATGGAAGGTATTTTGGACTTTTTTAAATTAATTAAATTATAAAATAAAAAATAAAATCGCAAGTATGTCCCAAATTTGAAAATGAAATGCTAAAATAAAAATTAAAACATTATATTAAATTATTTCATTTTCATTTTTAACATGATGAAGCATCATTCCGGCCAAATAGAATAATGTAATCAAATTGATGATTTGACATTTCATTTTCAATATAATCTTGAGTCAAGACTGACAATATTTACTTGTTTGATTCTGTGGACCCTGTACCGGGTCCAGAATAATTTTATTTTGTACTTAATATAAAACATTCCTTTAATTTTTAATGGTCTGTCATGGACCCAGTACCGCATATGAGATACTGTTTAAAAGCTTAGACTCTACTTTCTGGAGATATGCATCACTTTGTGATATGTTTTACTGTAAGAAAGTTATTTACACTTAATTTACACTATCACCCCCCACAATTTTTTATATGATTTAATATTCACATATTTCATATTTTTCAAGTATGACAAACATGGGCAAGTCTTGTGAGGAATTGTAGGACAAATGAACCCAAGAGCAGACGATGTCGGGGACAAACAGAAAACACTTTTAATCTTTCACAAAAACAAAAACCCACGAGGGGGTACTGTGATGTATCAGTTTGAGAAAACACACGAGAGGCCGTCAATCTCATTGCTCAGCTCACTTTTTACTAACAGCTTGAACCAAAACACTCGTACAACGTACACTGACCACGCCCCCCTTAGCTACGGGAAGATACTGAGTCAAAATGCAAAACTTGAAACATTCAATACATCACATTTACCCTCCCTTTAAAACAAAGGTACACTCGGCTTCATCAGAAACTGCACATAGCAAACCCCAACACAATTATCATTGTTTCAACTAAACAACAATAATAAAAAATTTTTTTTTTTTATAACAGTAAAATGCCAAACTACATTTAAGACACTAACAGTCCTATACTGTAGCTATTGCAAAAATGTCAGTTTCATGTATTACAAGTCCAAACGTTTTGGTGGTTTTCTAATTCTGGAAGAACGACGTGGACTCTGAGAAACCCCCGTAACCCCCCCACAGTCCTTTTGAGGAAACTCAGAAACTGCTTGTTTCTCTTCTTCTGATGCACAGGGTTGAACAGAAGTGTCCACCTCAGAGTCATCAGTCTCTTTAACAAGTTCATCCTCTACAAACCTGGGTCTCAACTGATCACTATGTCTCCTGAAAGTGACATCAGTGTCTCGTCCCTGAACCTGGTAAGACACTGGACCAGTTTGCTTTACTATCACACCTGGAACCCATTTGTTCCCTCCTCCTGTGGTGTTACGAAGATAAACCGCCTCTTTTTCAGAAAAAGACCTCTCCACTGCACGTTGGTCATGATAGAACTTCTGTAAATACTGCTTCCTACGAACAGTGACAGTGACATCTGGATGAACAAAATCCAGACGAGTGCGTACATGGCGGTTCAGGAAAAGATCCGCTGGTGATTGACCGGTAGTACAGTTTGGGGTCGTGCGGTACTGCATCAGGAAAAGCGAGATCTTATCTTCCAAGTCCATTGTCAAATGTGCAAGTTTCTTCATTCCATTTTTAAAAGTCTGCACATACCTTTCTGCCAGACCATTGGTAGCAGGATGACCCGGGGCACTCGTTGAATGGAGAATACCATTTAGCTGCATAAAGTTTTTGAAATCCACAGATGTAAATTGGGTTCCATTGTCTGTCACAATGTGCTCCGGCAGTCCGTATGCTGCAAACAACCTCTTTAGTCTTGTGATGGTCGCTTGTGAGGTAAGGCTAGGCATTTTAAACACCTCCAACCACTTCGAATAAGCATCAACAAGTATCATGAATGTGTGTCCCTGGAACGGACCAGCAAAGTCTATGTGTAGTCTTTTCCAGCTTTGACCCGGAAATTCCCATGGGTGTAATGGAACTTGACGGGGAGTTTTCTGTTCCATCTGGCACGCCTCGCATACTTTACTGACTTGTTCCAGATCTGCATCTACTTTAGGCCACCACACATATTTGCGAGTGAGAGCTTTCATCCTAACGATCCCTGGGTGACCCACATGTATTTCTTTAAGCACAATTTTTCTCAGTTTATCTGGAATTATCACTCTGGTGCCCCAGAGCACACATCCTCTTTCTGTAGACAATTCATCCCTGCGTGAGTGATAAGCTTTCAAACTCTCGTCCACACTCATTGGCCAACCATCCATTACATACTTCAGGACTTTGGATAACACCTTGTCTCTACGTGTGACGCGTGCCACCTGATCAGCATCCAGAGGAGCTTGTTCAAAATGTTCGGCCATTAAAGCATGAACATTCTCTGACAAAGCCGCTGTGCCGACATCTGTCGTGTCAGGTAAGGGAACCCGTGAAAGTCCATCCGCATTACTGTGTTTCTCAGAAGGACAGTATTCAATATGATAATCATACGCTGAAAGAATGATCGCCCACCTCTGAATCCGGGCTGCTGCCATGGTGGGTAGACTTTTATGTTCTCCGAACAAAGTCAACAGAGGTTTATGGTCAGTTACCATCTTGAACTTCCTTCCCCACAGATACTGGTGAAACTTTTTAACTCCAAAAATGAGCGCCAGTCCCTCTTTCTCAATTTGGGAGTACTTTTTCTCAGCTGGCGCAAGTGTTCGTGAGGCATAAGCCACAGGACGTTCCTCCCCAGTGGGCATGGTGTGTTGTAAAACTGCTCCAATACCATATGCTGACGAATCGCAGGCTAAAGTGAGTGGAAGACTGGGATCGTAATGCACTAGAACGCTTTCGTCCGTCAGCAGATCTTTGCATTTTTCAAACGCACTTTGTTCTGACTGTTTCCAATCCCAGGTTACATTATCTCTCAACAGCCTATAGAGAGGAGCTGCCATGGTACTTTGGTTAGGCAAAAAACGTCCATAGTAATTTACCAAACCCAGAAATGCTCTTAGCTCCTTTACACAGGTAGGTGCAGGAGCGTCCTTGATCGCTGTAACCTTGTCTGGTGATGGATGAAGCCCCTTACTGTCTAACACAAATCCCAGATACTCAATTTGTTTTTTTCCAAACTCACATTTTGACTTCTTCACTCTCAAACCATTCTCCTGGAGTCTTTTCAACACTGCTTGTAGCCTCAGCAGATGTTCCTGTTCTGTCCTTCCAGTAACCAGTAAGTCATCAAGATATACGACAACATCCAGATCTTTCATTATGTTCTCCATGATTCTTTGAAAAATCGAGGGAGCTGAACTGACACCAAATGGTAATCTATTGTAGACAAATAATCCTCTGTGTGTGTTAATGGTCAACAGCAGTTTGCACTCATCCTCAACAAGAACCTGCTGGTACGCTGATGCTAGGTCTATTTTAGAAAACACCGTTCCTCCACTGAGCGTAGCCATCAACTCTTCAACCCGGGGTAATGGGTATGTTTCTGTGATAGCTGCTTGATTCACTGTCAATTTATAGTCCCCACACAGTCTTATGGTTTTGTCTTTTTTTATTACCGGTACAATAGGTGCCGCCCATTCACTGTGTTTTACAGGTGAGATTATTCCAGCTTTCTCCAGTCTGTCCAATTCTGCATCAACCTGGGCCTTCATGGCAAAAGGCAGTGGGCGAGCTTTACAAAAACGTGGGGGGACTTCAGGATTTACCAGTATCTTTGCCTTAAGCCCACTGAGTGTGCCTAGTTCATCTTTGAACACATCTGGACACGAATCTAACACCTCTTGAAGTGTCTTTGGTTGATGCACTTGACTGACATGTTTAATTTTTTTCCAATTCAAGGTAAGCTTTTGTAGCCAATTTCTGCCACACAGAGCTGGCCCCTCCCCTTTTACTACAATTAAGGGTAGCTGTTCATTTTGTCCCTCATAGCTCACTTGTGCTTTAAACTGTCCCAATACAGGCATAATCTCTCCTGTATAAGTCTTAAGTTTGACTCCTGCGACCTCTAGTGGCTCAGTTGCGAATGCTGCTTGGAACATTTCCTCCGATATGATACTCACGGCTGCTCCAGTATCAATTTCCATCATTATTTCTTTGCCATTTACCTTAAATGTCTCTGTGAATGACTTTTTTTCCTTCTCATCACTTAACAGCGAAAACATGGGCAACTCAGCTTCCTCTGCCTCTACATACTTAGTGTTTTTGTCAGCAAAACGATTACTTTTTCCCCTTTTTCCTCTGCATGCTCTTTTAATGTGACCAATTTTCCCACAATTATGGCACTGTGCACTTTTGAAACGACACACCTGCGGGCTATGATCTTTGCCATGACATCTGTAACACGTCTTTCCTCTGTGATCGGGATGTCGTGCTGCACGCGCCTCCACTTTATGCACTTCCCCTGGGCGCGAGTCATACCCTCTCAGCTGCTGCGTGTCTTTTTCTGCCGTCTCCATGCTCAATGCGATTTCAAACGCACGTGCAAACGTCAGATTCGATTCTGACAACAGTCGTCTCTGACAGGCTTCGTTGCGGATTCCACTTACAAAACGGTCACGCAATGACTCGTCCAATGTTGCACCGAACTCACAGCTCACAGCACATTGTTTCAGCTCCGCTGCATATTCCGTCACAGATTCATCAGCTTTTTGGTTGCAGTGATTGAAACGAAATCTTTCCGCAATCAGCAACGGTTTCGGCTCGAAATGGCTCTTTAAAATGTCCACAATGTCCTTGTACGACTTATCTTTTGGCTTTTCAGGTTGTACCAAGTTTCTCAGTAAACCGTAGGTGGATGCTCCCATCACACTCAGCAGGGTCGCAACCTGTTTCTCCTGGCTTATATCGTTTGCCACGAAGAACTGCTCTAGCCGTTCGATATACGCCGACCAAGACTCCACTTTCGGGACAAACTCGCCTAAGTTTCCAACCAGCGCCATTATTTAAACTTTATCCTCGTCGCCAATTTTTACTGTGATGTATCAGTTTGAGAAAACACACGAGAGGCCGTCAATCTCATTGCTCAGCTCACTTTTTACTAACAGCTTGAACCAAAACACTCGTACAACGTACACTGACCACGCCCCCCTTAGCTACGGGAAGATACTGAGTCAAAATGCAAAACTTGAAACATTCAATACATCACAGGTACAAAACATGAAACACTAAACTCTGACAGGATAACTAGACTTCTCTTAAACACCAACACGGGAAACAGAACACAATGAACCTGCACAGAACTAAAGATACACTGACATTAAATAGAAGAAAGCAAACAAGATAACGAGCGGGAACAGGTGATGGGAATAAGTGATAATTAACAATAAGCAGGAGGACGAGGGAGCGGGGACAAATGACAAGACACCGGAGGTACATGCCAAACACAAAAACAAGGCATGAACCTCCACACAAGGCCAGGGACTGCCAGAACTCTACCACCATGACAAAATACAAATATAACAAGACTTCAAGGCAGAGTCCTGACAAGTCTTATATCAAATGAAAGCTCTCACTCTCAGGAATAAGGCAGCGTTATTTTTGTTCTATTTTCATCACATATCCAACAATCGTCGAATGAATAATAAGGTAAAAAATGGTCTTTTGTAAACATATGGGAAACTTGAGTGTGAACTGCCTCAGATAGCACAGATAGCCACAAATGATACACCATCTTTTCTCTTAGGTCCTACTCAAAAAATGAGTCCATTCACAGCATTTTCTTTGGTTGTGTGCATGAATAATCCCTTGCTATTTATTATATGTGCAAAACAAAAAAATAATATTTATATGAAAAATGTATTTTCGCACCCTTCAGTAAAAGGGTGTTTACTGTCTGCTGCTGGTAACAACCAGAACTGTCTGCAGTCTGCTAGAGCACACAGAACCAGAGTTATACACTATCAAAGACAGGATTTACAACATAAAAAAAGAAAATTTGGTGTTTTATCATATGAAAAACAACATAAATAACACTATTTGTCACAAACAGCAGCTTCTTCTGTAACTTCAAAGGGTTTTCTGCAAAATTATATAAAGATATTGCATTTATTCCACTGTATGTGGGTATGGGAGCACTTAAAATATGTTTAATAATAATAATAATAATAATAATTCCTTACATTTATATAGCGCTTTTCTCAGTACTCAAAGCGCTTTACCTATGAATGCGGGAATCTCCTCAACCACCACCAATGTGCAGCATCCACCTGGATGATGCGACGGCAGCCATATTGCGCCAGAACGCCCACCACACACCAGCTTATAGCTTATTTAGGCTGAAATTAAATACAAAAAGGGTATTATTCCTCCCATCAGTTAGAGTAAAATACCTTTTGCATAGATTATGATATAGAAAAAATTCCTTTTTCCTCTGTAAGCTGGCAATTGCTGAAATCAAACAAAACTGTCTGCAGGTTTCGTTACCACTCAGGGCCAGAGTTATACACTTTTAAATACAGACTTTAGAAAAAAAACATCAAAAAGCGCCTATTTATTTTTGTGTTTATTAGAGGACTGACAACACATTGTTGAGAGCACTTTTAACAGTGTTTTATGTAATTTCAAAGGGTTTCCTGTAAAATGATACCAAACTTTTGTATGTGCACCTCTGCTTGTGGGTATGAGAAGCTTTTTAAATTGGGTAGGCCAAATCCAGGGGGAAATCCCCAAAATAGCCTCAGAGTGTAAGAGGCTAAAATTGTGATGTACTTTAATAACGAGGCAAGGCACGCGTTTCTTAACTTTATAAGAGGTCTCTCAGCATAACATACAACTCACACATGAGGGTATACAGGCTCAACTATTTGTCAAGACATGCGCAGAAGGGCACACCCACTAAACTAACGGCAAGCCGTTAGGGACCACTTGTAATGCACATATTTAACAGTATTAAATACACCACAAAAAATAAAAAGGCAAGCTTGAAAAGGAATCTGTAAATAATTTTTTTAAAAGGCTTTTTATTCATGCCCAAGCAATAATAGGGACAAAATTAAAATGTAAAGTTCACTTTTAATTTTATTTTCTGTTTTTCTTTTTCATTTTCGTTTTAATTTTTGTGTTCATTTTTATTTTCAACTTGTATGAAAATTCAATGTTAATCAGTGGGTGGGGCTTACTTGCTTAAAAAAAGGGGATTGGCTGAAGCAGTGTTGCCAACTCAGTGACTGTGTTGATTGCCAACTTAGCGAACTTATTGCTACATCTAGCGACTTTTAGACCCATTTAGCCAAACTTAGCGACTGTTTGGATGAATCTTAGCTTCACATCTGTACAGATAGGCTACTGTGTCGATTGTACTGGCCCACGAGTGCCGGGTGTCGCTGTCCCGGTGAAATGTGCGTCTACCCTCTGTGCATGGAGCTGGGCAGTGAGCAACATTTAGACTGTACGAGCTCACGCGTGGATTGTTAACATTTCAAAGGAGAAACAAACACTAAAAAGTGGCTGGTTCGCTGTCATGTATGTGCGTTTTTTCACAAATCTGATCCCGTGAGGCGTCAGTTCAATGAATTGCAGACATACACAAACAGTCACTTACTTTTAAATGAACATTATCTGTGCTGTCTGTACCACCCTACAAGTATCACCCCTATGTGAGTCTTTCGGGGTCTACTCTGTACACTGCACTGGACACAACATAGGCTGCAGTTCTGACCATAGCTGAAGCGTGAAAGACGAGCTACACACATAAATGCGGTGCGGTGATGCCACGGCATATAGAAATACATATTATTTCATGTTGTTATTGCTAATATAATTTGTTGTTTTAATAATATATAAGATTACTGCTTTCCTGGTGGGGGGTTGTTGTGCTGTTAACAGCCTACCGCGTGATTTTGTTGCTTCTTCACCGCGGTAAAACAAAATCCTGTACGGTCACAGCCCACAAATCAGCGTTACAAATGAGGACCACTTACAAATATGCAGGGTTTAAAAACTGGGCCGAAGCTGAACCCCGTCACAAAGGCTTAAGTCTGCTCCGGTGTGCCCGCTGCAAAAGTAAGTTACTGGTCGCTATGTATGTCCATTCTCATGAAATGCATACAAATAACACGCAATGTGATTATCGTGCTATACGCCAAATTTCAATTTTGTGAGTATATGATACACCAGTCTTTCCCGGATTTCGGCGCATGTATTGCACGATTATCACAGTGCGTGACACTGTATGTGTATGCATATGAGAATGACTGACACCTCACCGGATCAGATGTGTTAAAATACGCACATACATAACAGCGGACCAGCTTCTTTTAATGTTTGTTCCTCCTTTGAAATGTAAACAATCCACGCGTGAGCTCGTACAGTCTAAATGTTGCTCACTGCCCAGCTCCATGCACAGAGGGTAGACGCACATTTCACCGGGACAGCGACACCCGGCACTCGTGGGCCAGTACAATCGACACAGTAGCCTATCTGTACAGATGTGAAGCTAAGATTCATCCAAACAGTCGCTAAGTTTGGCTAAATGGGTCTAAAAGTCGCTAGATGTAGCAATAAGGTCGCTAAGTTGGCAAGCAACACAGTCCCTGAGTTGGCAACACTGCTTCAGCCAATCCCCTTTTTTTAAGCAAGTAAGCCCCACCCACTGATTAACATTGAATTTTCATACAAGTTGAAAATAAAAATGAACACGAAAATTAAAACGAAAATGAAAAAAAAAAAACAGAACATAAAATTAAAACTAAACTTTACATTTTAATTTTGTCCCTATTATTGCTTGGGCATGAATTGAAAGCCTTTTAAAAAATGTATTTACAGATTACTTTTCAAGCTTGCCTTTTTAATTTAATATTGTCAGTCTTGACTCAAGATTATATTGAAAATGAAATGTCAAATCATCAATTTAATTAAATTTTTTTATTTGGCCGGAATGATGCTTCATCACGTTAAAAATGAAATTAAAACATTATATTAAATTATTTCATTTTTATTTTAGCATTTCATTTTCAAATTTGGGACATATTTTGCGATTTTATTTTTTATTTTATAATTTAATTAATTATTTTATAATTTAATTAATTAATTTAAAAAAGTCCAAAAATACCTTCCATACCTTCCGTGCTTAGTGCACCTTCAAAAGACCAAGGTTCCTGGTCCTTAGCACAGTTTTTGCCAGGTAGGCAGATACATGTTGAATATGCTATGGTATGGCTATAGTATAGTATAATCTCCTATTTTGATCTTTAATTTCCTATATTTCACCCTCTTCTCAATGGCATACATAAACATGTTAACCAAATAGTACAAATTAGCTCATAAAACCAAACAGAATAGCTTTATTCTTCAAACATATTTTTTTTCAAACTTTATGTATGCAAAGCAGAGGAAAAAATTAAAATTAATATATTATACAATTAAATAAGAGCGATTACACAAGAGCAGTTCACAAACACATGACTACAAATAGGCCTAATACAGACAACCATCCAGGAGGTAAATTGTTAAAGCCAACTTAGATGGCCAGATATCCTTTGCACTGTATAATGCCAAGCTATCATAAAATGTCATTTTTTCATTCATTAATAGTGAATTTTTCAATCATTAATAGTAAATAAATATAAAGCTTTTAAGACGATTATTATGTCATATTTATTTGGACAGGGTGCCCTTTTTTAGTTTCAGCACATGCCACTTAAATGGTCTGTGCACGGCCCTGTCTCCACCTGTTCCGGATAAAAGGACGGCCTGGATCACTAAGTAACACTCTGGGGTCGACTGTGGCGCGGGTACCGCAAACTCTTTATTTTTCAATCACTCCGCAAAGAGACTTAGATAACTCTGCTAATTTTGGACATACAGATATGATTTATACATCATTTAAAACGTTAAAGTGTCTAGTTTTTTTTTCTGTCCACTCCCAATAAAAACAGAATGTTGTGCTTTTCGCAAAATTAAGAAAATAAACATGATGCGCATTTTGTTCTCTCTCCCTCAGTGAAGTCCTTTCAGAAACGCATCAGAAAAATTAACTATAACTTAACGAATCTTGTCATAGAAACAAAAGATACATGTCTACATAATGCTTGGAATGTCTGCTTTTAACTGATGTAAGTGAAATCGAAAACAAATATTGATTCGTTGTAAACTGTATTAGAAGAGGGAGATGTACCGTCTTTCTCCTGTTACTGCATTATCCATAATGAGCCACGCCCCGCTCCATTGAAGAGAAAAGCAGAGATCATCCATATTCATTAGTCAACCAGTCAACTGTCTCCGGACAGATGCGAGTGTGTGTGCTTCCTCAGTGTGAAGCGATGTCCAAACGCACACACAAACAAACGATGCCTTATATTTGACGCATTGTGGTATTCTTATAAAAGATGCGATTGCAAACATCACATCTACTTGTTTACTTTCGACTGTAAATAAAAGTTATCTCCAGACGCTAATGTTTTCTTTGTGCTTCCGTCAGACGCGATCGACGGCCAAACGCACACACAAACACACAATGCCTCATATTTGACGCACTTTGTATTAAGACGCATCTAAACACATCTAAAAACCCTGTTTATTCGCGTATATCTCTGCACAGTAAGTTTATTTAATGCAGGATCACGCATGGGAAGGCATTTCTTTTGTGTTGCTCTCACAAACAAACACATAACAAAAATGGTGTCGTCTTACTACCTAAAGGCTCATTATGCAGCTCATTATGCAAGTGTTTTGTTCTTCGGCTGTCAATCACAGATTATTCAAGAGCTTCCAGCCTCCTTGCATATTGCCTTCCCAACTAAAAAGTGACTTTAAAATGACGTGAAAATCATTCTGCTTACTCATTCACATAAAACAATATATTGATTTACAATTTCAAAGAAAAAACTCTAGACTACTAGATCCTGTTTTGAAAAATCTTGGGAAAACATGTTTAATATGGGTTTTGTGGACTTATATCAGTCACTTAAAAATGTTGCTTTTTCAAAAACCACGCATACAATTTTTCTCTCAAAAATATAAACATGAACATACATGTTAATCATATAATATAGTAGCCCAGTTTGTGCTGAATGCAGTGTTATAAGACATTTGCAATTATTATGTTTTTAAGCAACTGAAAAAAGCACAAATGTCAGTGCATGTCAAAACTTCTCCAGGGCCCTAAAAACCTTTTGGACCCCAGAGGGTTAAGGCCTTTGGTGCCATCGTGATTACTTTGTTTGCGTTGTGCTTTCTTATTGGTCATTCGTATATCCTACAAGTATTAATACATTACATTTATTGTTGATTGTCATATCAGATGAAAGATTGTAAGTTTGGGTTCAGAGTGTGTTGAGCCTGTGGATTTGTTTTGTTTTGTTTATTATTTTGAATTGATAGATTTGTTTGTGCTTGACCCATGCCTGATAATGAATATGATTACGGACTCTGATTTTGACTTGTTAGACAGAAAATTGTATACACACTTTTATTAAATACGTACCAACACATTGTGACAAGATATGTAGGGGGATCGACGCCATTTATTTTGAATCTCTTTATTCTATTGTTTTTTGAGAAAGAGAGTTCGGTAAGTAATGATTGTACTTTCTCTTACTTATACCAAAATGAAAGAAAATAAAGGTATTTTGAAGAAGATTGTTTTGTTTATTATTTTGAGCTTGTCCTCCCCTAAAGCCTTAATCATTTTCTACTATTGAATAAAAGATTATGAATTGTAATCTCTCTGAATCAAGAGTCTAATTTGCCCATTCTGTTGTGACTGACCCATCGATGGTCGTAACAGAAATTGGAGGCTCGTCTTAAAAAGCAACATTGATAGCATTTTTTTAAAGAGAGTTTGTGAATTTGTTTAATATAATAATAATAATAATGATGATGATGATAAAAATAAAATAATTCTGAATGTCCTCAAAATTTGTGTTGGAAAATTTAGCACTTCATTCTTTTGTTAAACAATTGGATATTTGCCGTAAGGATGAGTTGTTTTCGATCGTCGACCTATACCAGATTAAAGTTCCTCGTGGTGCAGTGAAACGAAAACTCAAGCACGTGATTCTTAAGCATTTGGTGGTAAATTGAGTTTTGCCGGAGGGGAGTGAAGCGGGTGTTGCAGATTAGGTGCTTATTACCATGGGTGAGAGGGTGGAGTATCGCAAACCCTTGGAGATGGACAGCATGGATGCCTTCGATCTCCCTTCTCCGACTGAACCTCGGTTGGAAATCAGATTAAAGGAACTTGACATAGATTTAAGTAAGCTTAAGTTTAGAAATAAATCACTTGGTCGACCCTCAGCTGCTAATGATGCGCTCGGTGTGACCATGCTAGTGCAGATACCCATTAATGTTTCCACCACGAGCCCTATTCCTGCACCTCGATGGAATCTACAGGTAAACCATTCTGAATTTGATGCTAGCCGACAAATTTCACTCGTACCATTGTTTCAGGAAAGTGAAGTAGATACTTATTTCACTGCGCTTGAGCGGATTGCTGCTACATTGAAATGGCCACAGAATGTTTGGACACTGATGCTGCAATGCAAACTTGTGACAAGGTATGTAGGGGGATCGCACCATTTATTTTGAAGATCTTTATTATATTGTTTTTTGAGAAAGAGAGTTAGGTAAGTAATAATTGTATTTTATTTTATTTCATTTTGATTTAAGGAAGAGAGTTGAATTTTGAACATGACCAGAGCTGTGAGGGGAGCGAGTCTGAGCACCCACCTCGAAGAGTGCGAGGCCGAAGAGTGCAACAAGTGCACGGGGAGCTCACAGTGCACACAGCCAGGTCTCTCAAGAGCTAACTGTGCGTGCTGACATTAACACCCGCCAAACGGGGGTAGATTTCGGCTGTGGCGGGTAAGACAGCCAATCCCACTAGCCACTTTGGCATGTTGAATAGAATGTTTTAATTGTAGTTTTCTTAAAAGTTATGCTAAATGATAAGCAATGCGACACTGGAAACTACAACTCCCATGAGCACTCTGCACCCAGCGCCACGCACAGAGACTGTTTGTTGAGACGCGCGTGCGATCAGCAGAGCGTTGCGGACCAAAGCGCCACCTTCCAGAGAGCGCGCAAAAGCTGTTGGATTTGCGAATGCACAAGAGGACGCAGTCTGAGCGCATACACACTTTGGGAAAGATAAAACGATTGCATGGAAGTGAGTGAAGAGATATAAATTGCATGCACACTCTCAGGGCAAGAGCGGAGAGAAACTCAGGGCATAGCCTACCTGAATGCACACGAAATCAAAGGAAACCCGCAAGCTGAGAGGTTCTCGCATCATTTTAATGTAGGCTACTTTGGGCAACAATAATGGTCTTAAATCAAAAAAAGTCTTAAATCACTTTTAACAGAAACCACGATCAAGCATATAAAATACAATCTGCATAAACAAGTTGACAGTACAATTCATGTACATTTCTTGACAGTATTTACTGCTGTTGTTAATAAATATTTAAAGTGGTTGTCGAGGGGTTTTGTGTTTATCTTTTAGGTAATCTTTTACATCCCTGCTCCACTTTTAATATATTAATTCAAAGTTAATCTATTTATGCCTTACTAGCATGTTTTTCATGCACCTAAATATATGATATGATCTATACTGATATAACTGGTAATACATTTTGTCTTAATTTGGGTGGTCAGACTGCATTTGAAATTCTTTATGCATCTAATTTAGCTTAACCCAAGGGAATGTGGAGGTGTCGTCATGCTGTGTTGCATTATGGGTACTCCGCTATATTTGCAGGATCACGTCCTATTCCGCTATATTTGAGTTTGTGTGTTAGAGGTTGTGTTTGGATTTTCTGTCGAGATTTTAATAAACGTCGATATGTTCGGTCAGTACTGCTCGATCAAGAACTGCCATAGCATGTCACACGAACGTTCAGGGAGGAATCTGAACAGCGGAATACGTTTTTTCAGCTTTCATTCTTGAAAAAAAACAACAAGGAAAGCCGGTGGAGGAGCTAACGAAAAGACGCTGGATTGCGTGGTTTGCCTGCCGCATATGGAAGAAAAACGTTTACTTTTCAAAACATCCCTGCATCAGCGATAGCGTATTCGTTGCATTTTTCAGTCATTTCGTAATTTGTGATTAATAAAAGCAGAACTGTCTTGTTTTTATGCTAACAATGTCAAACTAACTTGTAAATGTAAATTATGTATTTATTCACTTCTTATTAACATAACCACACGAGTTATAAAAATAAATCTTTAGACAATTTTGACGATTGTTTTGCCGATTTTTTTTATTAAATGCAACTGCTCAAACCCATTGCTTATGACTCTTTAAAATAACATAACGTTAGCTGATTATTTAGCATTTTGTTTGTTTTAATAACTTTGCCAAAACAGAAGTGCCATCTTATGAACAGATGTTTATTCATTGCACAGAATACACTAGAGAAAGAATAAAGCAATAAACCCCAAGAAGGAGTGGGTTACCAGTGCATTTTATAACAGCTAAGGGGCGTCGCGGAGTGCCTAAAACCCCCTTAGCTGTTATAAAATGCACTGTAACACCACTGCTTCGAGGGGGTTTATTGCGTTTATAAAACGGTTACTTCATATGCATAACGTTAGCGGGATTTTTTAAAATAAAACACAAATAAGTTGTAATTATATTAGTACAAATATTACTCTTCCGCCAAACAAAGTAGTTCTTCAGAATCAAGTGTGACTGAAACAGAGCGCAGTTCCCAACCAACACAGATGCAGCAAAGACACAATGAGAATATGATTTAAGACTGTGGTGTTTATTTTATAAATCACCATTCATCTAATTTATACATTAACATTTATATTGTGCAACTGTTGAAGTGATGATCAAATATGCTTGGAAGCATGCTGAACTCTTTCCCCGTCAGCATTTTTTTTTTTTTAAGTTGCCACCCAGTTTTAGTTTAATGCCTTGCAGAAAAAATATCTTCTTTAAATAAACATAAAATATCAAATGAAAGAACAGACCATCCGCTTTCAAACAAAAACAAACAAAAAAACGTTTCATCCTACCTTCATTTGTTCTCTTATCACCTCTCAAATTTTTTAGCTAAAAGCGGAGATAATTCCATTTATGTGAATAACTTATATAAGAGATCAGATTCAAAGCCATCAAAACTTACACGCTGTGTTTTCAGTGTTGAGTGAATGTGTCAGTGTTTAAGTTGGGTAAGATCGCCATCTAGTGGATAATAGCGGACGTATGAACTTGAGTTATAAACTCCTCAGACAACGTTTTCTCTTTATCGACGAGATGACTCAACAATATTGACAGTTATATTGACAGTTATCTGGATATCGCCATTAATTGTGCAATCGTAGACAAATTAAAAATATGATTAAAGACACTGTTGTTTATTTTCATAAATCAGTACGCAGCAACAGTGGCGCAGTGATACTTATGTAATGTGGTCTGAACAGTGAGGTTACCGGTGTATTTTATCACGGCTTAGAACGCGTTTCAACCAATCAGAATGAAGAATCAGAACTGCCCGTTTTATAATCTATTTTATAGAACAATTTAGATACGTAGGTATTAATAAGTTGACAGTAAATGGCATATTAACTTTAGCCAACCGTCATAAAACTCCGAAAAAAGACGTGCCATCTTACTATGAGCTTGAAGGGATTTATAGCTCTTAAACTCCTGCAAAGTGTACGCACTCAACCAAAAACAAGGTAATTGACCAGATATGTGAGCGGAGGTAGTGCGTCTGGATCCGTAATCCAGTCTTGGGCTGCTAAATCATATGCATCTATGTTGTTTATCTCGGACAGTTTGTCCAAATAAAGTTTTTTGGCAGTAGCATTTAGTTCCCTTTCAGTCGGTCACTACGACGTCACGTCGTGACCGACGAATTGGGAACTCGCTTAGAGAGACCAATCTGCTTTGAATACTACTAAAACGCCAATGAACTTGGCATTGAGATATTTGCATAATGCTGGCGCCGCCCCGCCAGGTGCGTATATAAGCAGCAGGTGCAAATAGGGAAATTAGCTTTTTATCGCTTCGAAAGCCGGCAGTATCTGCTACAGAGAAGCTACTTTACTCTGTTGGGATTTGATTGCTGAAGTTGGTTGAACTAGCAGTATCACAGCGGACGCTTCGCTTATTCCACGGCTCTACATCTGTTTATTGTTTTGAGTTTAGTGTGTGCGTTGCCTTCCTGTGCGCTCATCAACTAAGCATCTGAGTGAATTTCCCTAAAAGAGTGATACGAGAGAGCTTTGTGCCTTGTTAAAGGCAGCCACTCTCTCATATATGCGGAGATCAGCGTCCTTTTCAAGATAGCTTTTCGCCCGTGCGATCTTGGATGCGAGAAGTATAAGGGTTCCAGTGACGGTCACGAGCGCTGTCTTCGTGCTCAGGCATCGAGCACTCCGGGGCTGCGTTCGTGGAGAGTTCTGTGAGAGCATAACCCTCTTGGATTGCGGAGACGACTGTCGTTTCTACGGGAACGCTGTCCGCGCCTTTGCAGTGCTGACGCCGCCATGGTGCGGCTGTCAAGCGCTCGCAGGGCGCCCTTCGCGTCACTACGCTGAGTAGGACGGAGGATGCGTCCTCCACCTACCGGCCTTCTCATCCTCAGCCGGTTAAGGCTCCGGTGGAGACTGCAGAGTCGTGTTCTACGATGTCTGCCGAATCCATTGGACCTCCTCCTGGTCCCGTCACTTCTGCAGCATCAGAGGGGTGTCCATTTTTCCTCCGAGGCAGAGTCGTTCCGGAGATGGCGGCCGTGCCCGCGAGCGGCGGAAACGGTAGAGTTGGAAAGGTTAACCCCTCTCCGCCCGAACCGTCCCGCCCACATGATTGGTACTTCGGAGCTGCTCGGGCCTCTCGGTCCTCTCCTCCGGTGCCTTTCTTCCCCGACGGCACGAAGAGCTGACGTGATTTGCGGTCGTCCGGCCGTTCAGCTTTCACCCCTCACCTCCCTTACCAACGGAGCCGCTAAGGGCGGGGACCCCTTCAGTGGAGCGGGATGCGTTCCTGGAGGGACCACCCAACCCTTCCCTCCCGTGTTTGTAGACAGTCGTCCGGTTACGGACGCTGCCCATCAGGCATGCCGGAGAGGCGGCTTCAGCCCTGCACGTAATAACATTGCTGCAGGCTCACAAAGGATTTACCAGGGAGGCCGCAACCTTCAGTCGTGCGATGTCCACCTCAGTGGTTCAAGATTGCCACCTTTGGCTGTGTCTGGCTGACATGACGGACGCAGACGAGAACAACTTGAATGCTCCTGTCTCACAGACCGGCCTCTTCGGCGAGCCAGGGGAGTCGTACAGCTCCGCTGCGCAGACAGAGGCGATCTCCTAGGTCATGCCCCGGCGGAAGAGAGCTGCCCTTGGTCCACCACGCCGGCTCCTCAGTCTGCCTCTCGCCGTCGGCGTCCTGCGGCGACCACCTCCGTTCCCCTCCTCGGACCCCATCTCGGCAGCGCAGGGGAACCGGTCGTCAGCAGCTCGCCCCGCCCGCTTAGCCGTTTCCCGTGAAAATCGGGAGTTTAAGTGGCCAGTGAAGGGTGACCCGGATTGGCAGAAGATCACTCTTCAGGAGATGGAGCTCCTTCCCCCGATAGAGGGTCGGGTGGAAAATCCTTGGTTTGCATATGTTCCACCGGCTGTTCGGCCGGTACCCACTTAACCACACATAAGAGTGCATTCCTCTTCCCTCTCTAGGTCTCCGGAGGATCGAGAGAGCCGTGAGCGGGTTCACACCAGCTCCCCTACCTCTCCTCTATCGCCAGCGGGTGACCTGAGGAGTCCGAGCTCTCCGCTGAGGAGACCGGACCACCAGCACCCTCATCGGAGTCTGCGCTCTCCGTAGAGGAGACCAGACGACCGTTACCCTCAGCGGGCTCAGGTCAGTGTCACACACACATACTGTAGATGTTTATGCTGTCACAGCAGACGCACCGGCAGTCCCACCTGTCTCGCTTCGCTGCCCCACCGCGGGTACTTCGGTAGTGTCGTTATTTCTCCTCGTACGGTGCCTGGGTGCTTGGCTTCAGTTCCCAACCCGTTTCGTTTTACGCACGATCCGCCTCGGTTACGAATCCGGCACACCCCAAATTCGGGCTTTCGTTTCACTGTGGTGAAAGCGTCCGATGCACATGTACTGCGTGCAAAAGTCGATATCCTGTTGGCGAAGGATGTTCGAGCCGGTCCCTCTTACCGAGATGATGATGATAGGGTTTTTCCAGCCTTTATCTCATAGTACCCAAAAAACACGGCGGGTTACGATCGGTTTGATTTACGCACCGGCTCTACAAAGGTGTCCTTTTTGGATGATAACGCCAAGGCTCGTATTTCAATATTCAGATCGGTTTGCAGCCTTAGACCTGTAGACGTGTACTTTATGTGTCCATCTCCCCTCGCTTTAGACCGTTTTTCGCTCTGCGTCCTGGGGTGGGCATATTAATACTAAGTACACCCTTTGAGCTGTCTCTCTCTCTCCGTGTCTCCATGTAGTCGGCATTAAAATATCAGAGAGAGAGCGTTGTTCGCATTCTGCTTTTATGTACGTCGGCTTATAATAGCCCGTTCTTGGCAGACGTACGCGAACACAGAGAGTTAATGCTTCGGCATCTCGCTCGTTTTGTCTTCAGGTCGACTGGGAAAGAGCACTTTGCCCCGTGCAGAGGATCCTTTTTCTCAGTATGGAAATAAGACTCGATCGACTAATTGGCGTGTTTTACAAGAGCGCGCCACCAGTCAGTTCTGACTTGCCTCGGTTTAATTCGAGGGAAGTACGCGGTCCCTCTGAAACAATTTCAGAAGCTCCTGGACATATGACAGCATGCTGCGGCTGTGACACCGCCCGAGCTGCTTCATATGAGACCGCTTCAGCGTTGGCTTACGATCGAGTCTCGAGGAGAGCGTGGCGCACCGGCATACACCGTGTAAACATTACACCTGCATGTCATTTCAACTTTCCCCGTGGTAGACCCGGCATTTCCGATAGACAATGCGCCCTGAAGGGTCTCCTGGCATTCTGTAGCATGTATGCCCCTAGCACAGGATGATCGCCACGTATGACGGGCTTGCAGTCTCAGGGGTGTGCATAGCACCCCAACTGCTGCGAGCGGTGCGCTGTATATCTGGGACTTGTACGCTCCGCTATGGAGATGCGAGGGAAGGATGTATTAGCCGACACCGGCAACATTGCGACTGTTGCGTTATTTACCGTTAAGGCGGTTTTGCGCTCTCGTCACCTGTCGCATCTCGCTCGTCATCTCCTCCTTTGGAGTCAGAAGCATCTGAGGTCCCTTCGTGCCATTCACATTCCGGGCTCGCTCAATACAGCAGCGGTCGCGCTTTCTCGAGCTGCGCACCCCGGTGAATGGCGACTCCACCCCCAGACGGTCCAGCTAATTTGGAAGAAGTTCGGTCGTGCGCAGATAGACCTGTTTGCGTCGCCGGACGATACCCACTGTTGCCTATTTTATTCACTAACCGAGGGCAGCCTCGGCGTGGACGCATTGGCACACAGCTGGCCTCGGGGGATGCGCAAATACGCATTCCTTCCAGTGAGCTTAATCGCACAGACACTGTGCAAAGTCAGGCAGGACGAGGAGAGCCTATTTATTAATCGTCCGTACTGGACGACTGGGAATTGGTTTTTCATAGTTAATGCTCCTCGCGACAGCCCTCCCTGGCGGATTCCCCTGAGGAAGGACTTTCTTTCTTAGGAAGGGGCACATTGGCACTCGCGCCCCGACCCGTGGGATCTCCATGTATGGTCGTTGAGCGCGCGCAAGGTTTAGGTGATTTATCGCAAACGGTATCTAACACCATCGACGCGGTTCGAGCACCGTCCACAGACGGGCTTACGCGCTTAATGAAACCTTTTTCGTCACCTGGTGCTCTTTGCAACGCGAGGACACCAGAGAATGCCCCATTAACATTGTGCTTTATATCTTCAACATAGGTTAGATGGTAGGCTGTCCCTTCGCCATTAAAGTTGATATCGCCGCTATTTCTGCTCGTCACTCACTCACTTATCAACGGCAGATCAGCTGGCAAGCATGATTTGGTTATTAGATTTTTAGAGGCGCTCGTAGGCTAAACCCCTCGCGCCCTCCTTCTATTCCTCCTTGGGACCTGTCCATGGTGCTGAAAGCCCTTCAGGCCCCCCGTTCGAGCCTTTGTAGTCTGCGAGTCTGAAGCTTTTGTCAATGAAAGCTCTGACCCTGCTAGCATTGGCCTCAGTGAAGAGAGTAGGGGATTTACCTGCATTCTCTGTTGACGATTCGTGCCTTCAGTTTGGTCCTGCTGCCTCGAGTGTAACATTGAGGCCCAGACCAGGCTACGTGCCCAAAGTTCCCACCACTCCTTTCAGAGACCAGGTGGTGAGCTTGCAAGCGCTGCCCCCGGAGGACGCAGACCCAACCATGGCTTTGTTGTGCCCTGTACGCGCACTGCGATTCTACGTGGCCCGCACGCAAAGCCTCAGGACCTCAGACCAGCTCTTTGTTTGTTACGGTGGCCAGCAGAAAGGGAAGGCTGTCACCAAGCAGAGGATGTCTCATTGGATAGTTGATACTATCGCCCTGGCTTATAATCTGCAGGGCATTCCTTGCCCCTTTAATTTGAGAGCGCACTCCACACGGAGCGTTGCCTCATCTTGGGCTTTAGCTCGTGGATCCTCGCTAACAGACATCCGTAGAGCTGCTGGTTGGGCGACACCTAATACGTTCATTAGATTTTACAGTGTTCGTATCGAGCCTGTATCCTCTCGTGTTCTTTCCTCACCAGGGAGGGCACGGAGAACAGTCTCGCAGGTCGGCTTGCAGCCTCCAACTGATGCTTCATAACTGTGTCAGTATGGAAGGCCTGCAGAGCAAAAATGCGTAATGGTTTGAATTGTTCTTCCTCCGCTGCCTTGGCAGCCTTTGTTGCGGAGCATTGGCTGTCAGCCTTCACTAGCTGTATCCTCGCGGACCTACGTGTTGGCTCGGGCTCCACATTGTGTCCCACCGGGTTCCTTTGTGAGTATTTTTCCGTGGGGTTAATCCTACCAGCCCACGTTTCCCTTAGCAGAGCACTGCTTTGCTTATACAGCCACGGCTGTCTTTATTTCTTATCGTCCACCATTAGCCCTTAAGAGGGGCGGTGGCTTCCGCAGCGTTCCTATCCCGCTCAGGTAGGGCGCTTCCCAGTCGCTGGCACTTCTGTGGGTTAAAGGAACATCTAGTGCTCGGCCTTTCTGCCCTATCCTATTTCTCCATTTTCCCCGAGGGGATTTTGGAGGATTTTCTGCAGACACTGGAAGAGGTCAGCCCCTAGTGGCGTTTTGGTAGGGATTCCCAATTCGTCGGTCACGACGTGACGTCGTAGTGACCGACTGAAAGGGAACGTCTCGGTTACGGATGTAACCCTCGTTCCCTGAAGGAGGGAACGGAGACGTCACGTCCCGTCGCCACAGGTGCTGCCACCTGCTGTTACGGCCGGTCACACTTTCCGGCTTTCTCAGCGAAAAAGAAGCTAATTTCCCTATTTGCACCTGCTGCTTATATACGCACCTGGCGGGGCGGCGCCAGCATTATGCAAATATCTCAATGCCAAGTTCATTGGCGTTTTAGTAGTATTCGAAGCAGATTGGTCTCTCTAAGCGAGTTCCCAATTCGTCGGTCACGACGTGACGTCTCCGTTCCCTCCTTCAGGGAACGAGGGTTACATCCGTAACCGAGACGTTTCTCCTAATAGTGTCCATTCTCTTTTTCTTTCAACTTCTCAATTTCTTCCGTTCTTCTTCAATTTTACCTAGTTTTAGCTTAACACACGCACAATTAAATGGCATATCGGTTGGCGGTGCCTCTAAACATGGCGCCCACGTCCCATAATGCAACACTGCGTGACAAATGGGCGGCCCCCATTTGCTTGAGAGCATATCTGAAGGTGAAAGTTTAGATTTTTAAACGTCTCACATTACAGGATAATCTGGGCCAAACTTCGGAGCCCATCGTTCATTACTGATAATAAACCCACATTATACTCAAATTCACAGATATATAGTACATTTATTTTATGTCTTAACAGTTGACTTCAACAGTAACATTTTCAGCATTTTAGCTAAGCATTAGGCTAATGATACATCCTCACCTGAATAATGGCTATTTACAGTCCTGCATTACAACTGTAGCACAGATTCGCATCATCTACAAGACATTCAAAAATGCAGGGTAAGTGAAGGAAAGTAGTGGATCCACCATTGCAAACAAAGTTTAGAATGAACAACAAGAAAACAAAGAGCATTAATCAAACATTATGGTGATGGAAATGTTCTTTAGCTTTCTGTTCTGGGAAGAAAGTGAAAATAAAAGAAAAAAAGACAACGTTGTGTGCAAACACTGTCTATTGCCATTGTGAATGTTGTTTAGTGGAGAGTCCTGTAACAACAGTTTCGGATGCGGGAAGGCCCGCGTATACCTTGTCCTTCTGAGTCTTCTTGGACTCACAGACCCACCCCCAGTCGGAGAAGGAGGAACATAAATTTCGTAGCCTACATCACGGAGCAGAGAGGTGACTGAAAACTCTCAAGACCGGACAGACGTAGGCGGAGCGTGTGTAAGGCTCAGCCTTCCCCTGGCCATGGACTCCATGATAAGTAATTTAAGATTAAAAAAATTTCCACGCATATCACTATCTGAAAGGTAGCTGTTTCTGCTGCTGTTACATGAAAATGCTCAAAAACTGTTTTCTCTGTCCCAAAATCTAAACAGCGGCCGTTTGTAATGAGTAATGAGCATAAGTTAATATTAACTTTTGCAGGCAGCCAACATTTTAAGCATGTACAAACATGGACATTTGCACATATTTCAAGACCAAGACAGATCAGAACAACAACAACGCGTGAAATTCAAGTTTGCAGTCGACTTTACAACAGCATTAAAGTTTGAAGATATCATTAACACATATGATGATACATGGTCCAAATGCAGGATTTTGCTTCATTAACACTCTGGGGTCGGCTGCGGCGCGGGCGCCGCAAACTCTTTATTTTTCGATCACTCCCCAAAGAGACTTAGATAACTCTGCTGATTTTTGACATACAGATATGATTTATACATCATTTAAAACGTTAAATTGTGTAGTTTTTTTCTGTCCACTCCCAATAAAAACACCATGTTGTGCTTTTCGCAAAATTAAGAAAATAAACATGATGCGCGTTTTGTTCTCTCTCCCTCAGTGAAGTCCTTTCAGAAACACGTCAGAAAAATTAACTCTAACTTAACGAATATTTGTCATTTAAACAAAATATAAATGTCTACATAATGCTTGGAATGTCTGCTTTTGGAAGATGTAAGTGAAATCGAAAACAAATATTGTAATTCGTTGTTAACTGTATTAGAAGAGAGAGATGTACCGTCTTTCTTCTGTTGCTTCATTATCTATAATGAGCCACGCCCCGCTCCATTGAAGAAAAGAGCAGAGATCATCCATATTCATTAGTCAACCCCACAGTCAATGGACATTCCGTCTCTGCAGTCATTCACTGCTGTGTTGAGTTTTAATCCGAGTGCTGGAAACATGACATCTACTTGTTTACTCGTGACTGTAACTAAAGTTATCTCCAGACGCGAGTGTGACTCGATCGACGTCCAAACGCACACACAAACACACAATGCCTCATATTTGAAGCGCTTTGTGGTATCATTATAAAAGATGCGATTACACACATCACATACTTGTTTACTCGCGCCTAAATCTCCAGACAGACGCGAGTGTGTGTGCTTCGTCAGTGTGACGGGATCGATGTCCGACATATAAATCCTTATTTACTTGCGGATGTGTGTCAGTATCTCCAGACGCGAGTGTTTTCTTTGTCTTCCGTCAAACAGCCGAGGCGACGGGAACGCACATACACAAACACGCGAGTCAGGAAACTCGACGCGCTTTTTGGTATTCTTATAAAATACGCGATTGCAAACAGTACAATCCTTATTTAGTTGCGTCTAAGCGCATATCGCCGCACAGCAAGTTTATTAAACACAGGATCACTCGCATGTGCACACATTCACTGCTTTCATGATCAACACGTGAGGTAATGGCGGCGGCTGTAAACAAACATTGATAAGTTTATCACGCGTGTCCCTGGTTGTGTTTCTACTATAATGATTACAAAAACACAAATAGGAGTCCAGACAACGATAGGCAGTTGTTCTTTTGAGCTTTTTACTGCACAAAAGTAAACCTCTCGCTGGCCAACCAAGCACTAACCCTGGGTTGAAGTGTGTTCATTTTACGATGGCCAAACAGTATCTTTACCAGGATTAGGCTACCATGGATTTTAAAAGGTAACTTATACTTGTGAAATGAATAGAAAATATTTCAATAGAAATATATATATATATATTATATTGAAAAGTAAACCTTATCATGGTTTTACTACAGAGGTAGTTACATTCCTGTTGAACATCCCCACAAGGCTCATTATTCAATTCTTTTGTCTCTCAGCTGTCAATCACTGATTATTCAGGAGCTTTCCCGCCTCCACGCATACAGCCTCTCTCAAGCAAAAGTGTCTTAGAAATTGTAAATCAATATCTTGCTTTATGTGATTGAGTAGGCCATATGATTTTCACATCATTTTGAAGAAAAAACTCTAGACTACTAGATCCAGTTTGGAAAGTCTTGGGAAAACATGTTTAGAATGAGTTTTGTGGAGTTATATCAGTGACTTAAAAATTTTGCTTTTTCAAAAACCACGCATAAACATTTTTCTCTCAAAAATACAAACATGTACATACATGTTGATTATATGATATTGTAGCCCAGTTTGTGATGAACACAGTGTTATGAGACTTTTGCCATTAATATGTTTTTAAGCAACTGAAAAAAGCACAAATGTCTGTGTAGGTCAAAACTTCCCCAGGGCCCTAAAAACCCCTTAGACCCCAGAGGGTTAAGTAAGGCAATGGCTATTTATTATTATTGGCTGCCATGCCAAATCACCTATTCACTATACCTTATTTATTTTAAAAGTAACATTACTTTCTGAACGTATAGCTTTTTTAAATAAATGTATGGCGAGCGTTTATGCTTGGGATGTAGATTGTTGCTATGGCAGGTGGTACCTTCGAGGTTTTGGGAAAAAAACTATATAATTTGTTTTGCATTTTAAGATTGATTCTGTAGGAACAGACCACATGTTTGCGTCTTAAACGTGAGAGTACTTGTGAATTGCTTTTAAGCGCAGCACAAAATGCGAGGATACCTCAAAGAAAACCTGCAATGCATGCCCCACCTCCGGACCTTTCTGAATGGTCCACTATTCTGCATTTAAATCATGGTGACGTCATTCTAGCTCGTGTTTATAAAGAAAAACCAATTAAATTAATGCAAAGTATAATAAAAAAAAACTGTGTGAATCCTTAGCCTTACCCTGGAGTTGATTCACCCTATGCAGACCAGGTAACTTTTGGTTACTTTTGATATTAAACAAAGTCTCACCTTTAAAATTTTGCCATTTTAAAAAGAAATTTAAACAATAAATACCGTTTTGTGGCTCTTTGATGTGTCGTGACAGATCGCTTGTAGAGCATCAGTTAAAGCTGCTCGTGATCCGATCATATTTTAAAACTATGCTAGATGATAGTGATGTTACGTTTGTGAACGAATGGTTCTTTTTGAACGAATCTTTTGGGGGAACAAATCGTTCTCGTTCACAAAATCAATTGACTCAATATTTCTCGTTCACTGAAATTCCTCCCCTCATAGCAGCAAGGTGCTAATCAGCACATGGCCGCATGCGCACTTGCGCAGATCAGTGAACCAACCGGTCAGCTCTGTGAACTGTTTCACCCTCCCTGTCAAAGAATGATTAAACCTGGAGCCAATAGCCTTCGAGTTTAAGATGTGACGCAGCATGTGTGTTGTCGAATTTAATGTATTGAACGAATGCGCCCATCACTGACCGGGTCGGGTCGCTCGCTGTTTTGAATGAACGAGAGAGAAAGATCTCATTTGTACGAGTTGAAGGTCATTTCATTCGTGAATGAAAAAAAATTACATTGTTGCACGATAGAACTGTGCTCATGTTTGGTATATTTGCAAATTACACTGAACTATTGTAATGAAAACTGTAATAATGCACTATTTGTTAAATGTAACAGACAGATTAGCATTGTAATTTGCATCAGGCAATCTGTTGAGCATTGAGTACAGCAGCATTTGACGGCTGACTTCAAAATGTGTGGCACCGGAAAGAGAAGTGTATTATGGAGTTATTTTAATGAGGTGTCTCCAACACAGGTTGTGTGTACCATGTGTAAAGCAGAGCTGTCATTTAAAGGAGGATCTACAGGGCTCTACAGTGTGAGTATTTCACTCGCATTTGCGCCTAAAAATAGTTATGTGCGAACTTGTAAAATAATTTAGGAGCACAGTTTCACCCATAGAAACATTAATCTTTATTGAAAGTGTGTTATATTTGTAGGTGAATTTGGTGCCTATTTGACCGAGAAAAGGGGTGTTTGTAGTCTCACTCCCTCAACAAAGATATTGGACTTCCTTCTTTCAATGATGCAAAATGATGATTTTTACATCATTGAAAGAAGGAAGTGCAACATTGAAATCTGTATTTCTTCATTCTTAGCAGCAACTGAGAAAATTATGCATGACCATTCAAAAACATGACTGGGGTTCTAACTATACAAAGCTTAATGCAAATGGGTGAAGTGTCCCTTTAAGATGGCTGTTGTAGTTTAAATAGAGGTAGTGAAATAAATAGCTTTGAAAAAAAACTGCATAAAACAATGTTATGTTCCATATTATAAACTTTTGGTTATGTGTACTTAAGCGAGTAAATAAGTTAAATTCTCAATGAGTGTGATATGGCTCTTATGTACCCCTTTAAATGTAGAATAAAGCTTACTCGGGTATCTTACAATGCACTTATGTTGTTATGCAGTTTTAAAATACAAAATACAAACATGTCTGGATGTAGATAAAGCCTACTTGGTCATATTACAATGCACAAGTTTTGTTGTATGCAGTTTGAAAATACATGTTTGTAGAAAAAACTATTGTACAATGCACTGATTTTGTTGTTATGCAGTTTCAAAATACAACATGAGTATGTTTAAATGTAGGAAAATGTTGTCATCATCACTGATATATCTCTGGCCCCTCATTTGAGATGCTTTTCATGAACTGGCCCCTATGACAACCTAATTGAATAGCCCTGTTGTAGATGCTCAGCACACAAACATATTCATTAATAGTAAAGAAATGAAATTATATTAGGCTATCAGTGCCGCTGTCGCTCTCTCCCATTGCTTATTTTAAAATTGAACTTATGATCAATAAAATGCAGCTAATATCTGCTGCTTTTGGTGCATGATCTCTGGCCTACATAAAATCTGCATATAGCGCGGGAATAGAATATCCGTATACATTGAGCAGTTTAATCAACTTTTTTCACTGTGCTCCTATATTTCTTTGTGTGCTCCAAAATTTTTTCATTTAGGAGCACATGTACTCCTTGGGAAAAAGGTTAGCATAGAGCTCTGATCTACAGCTAACCTTAACAGACATCTAAAGGTGAAGTATCCAACAACAGCAGCTGACACAAAGGGAAACTGAACAAGCAGAGGAGCCTGGAATCTCAACTGCCACCAGCACTTATCATACAACTGTGCCACACAGACGACGAGCAGGGCAGATCAATCTAACACATTTTGTGGTGTAAAGTACATGAGTAATTTTACTTGATTACTGTACTTAAGTATTATTTTTGGGGATTTTTACTTAACTTGAGTACAATTAAAAATCAATACTTTTACTTTTACTTAATTAAATTTTTTAAGAAAAAAAGTACTTTTTACTCCTTACAATTTTATTTACAGACAAAAAGTACTTCTTTTTTAGAGACCAATTCATTCGATTTTCCCTTGCTCTTACCAAAACAACTGAATTGTGCTGATGGCCAGTTAACTAAAATGTATTTCATTCTGGATTCTTTGGACCAACAGTTGGCTAACAGTTCATCTGATGATGAAAATTTTCTCGCTCCTTTGAAACCGACAACACATGAAGTGTGTTCCCGCGTGACACGTTCCCTGCTACAGTATTTGCAGCCTCTCTATCAAGACTAAGGCTACGTTCACACTGCAGGCTGAAACGACCCAATTCTGATTTTTTTGCCCATATGCGACATGTATCTGATATTTTCATGACAGTCTGAATGACACAGATCCGATCTTTTCAAATGTGACCCAGGCCACTTGGGTATGTGGTCCTGAATCCGATACAGTACGTATCTGATCTTTTGTAATGCGACCTCCGTCTGAACGGAGGCCAAATATATCCGACCCGTACGTCATTGATACGCTACAAACGTCATAATTCTGCGTTGAAGTAGGTGGGAACGAGAAGATAAACAACAACCATGGCGGACGCCACTGCTGAGACCAGTCAATGGAAGGGAAGGGAGGTCACAGATTTAAATAATATTTGGGGTGACAGCTCTATTCAGGCCAAACTCGAGGGCTCTTATCGGAACCGGACGGTTTACACTGCTCCACAAAACGCCTCCTACATCTTTTTAATTTTCTTCTTAAAACGAGAAGATTGTTATTGTGCTGGCTCCGTTGGGAAAATAACTTTGATATTGCAAAAAGAGCTCCGTTGTTGACTACACTGTTGTTGACATCCATGTTTAACGTTAGCTATTTCCGCAAACAACGAGCGACGTCGTTGACCATTGAGTACTCTTCTGCGCATGCGGGTCACTTCTGGGTCATTTCATGTTCACACAGGAGATTACAAAAGGTTGCATTTAACACTCTGGGGTCGACGGTGGCGCGGGCGCCGCAAACTCTTTATTTTTCAATCACTCCGCAAAGAGACTTAAATTACTCTGCTGATTTTTGACATACAGAAATGATTTATACATCATTTCAAACGTTAAAGTGTCTAGTTTTTTTCTGTCCACTCCCAATAAAAACAGAATGTTGTGCTTTTCGCAAAATTAAGAAAATAAACATGATGCACGTTCTGTTCTCTCTCCCTCAGTGAAGTCCTTTCAGAAACGCGTCAGAAAAATAAACTGTAACTTAACGAATACTTGGTGTAGAAACAAAAGATAAATGTCTACATAATGCTTGGAATGTCTCCTTTTAAATGATATAAGTGAAATTGAAAACAGATATTGTCATTCGGTGTAAACTGTATGAGAAGGAGGAGAAGTACCGTATTTCGCCAGTTACCTCATTATCTGTAATGAGATCGGATCGCCACACCCCCGCGCCATTGAAGTGAATGAGCAGAAACATCCATATGCATGACTCGTGCCTCCTGCAGTCAATGGATATGCAATCCACAATCCAGTCTCTCCATTCCTTGTTGTTCCCTCCGATTGCACCAAACATGACATAAATCCTTATTTCCTTGCGTATGTGTGTCAGTATCTCCAGACGCGAGTGTTTTCTTTGTTCTTCCGTCAAACAGTTCACGCGATTGGAACGCACATACACAAACACGCGAGTCAGGAAACTCGACGCGCTTTTTGGTATTCTTATATAATGCGCGATTCCAAACAGTACAATCCTTATTTAGTTGCGTCTAAGCGCATATCTCCGCACAGCAAGTTAATTAAACACAGGATCACTCGCGTGTGCACACATTCACTGCTTTCATGATCAACACGTGAGGTAATGGCGGCGGTTGTAAACAAACATTGATACGTTTACCACGCGTGTCCCTTGTTGTGTTTCTACTATAATGATTACAAATACACAAATAAGAGTCCAGACAACGATAGGCAGTTGTTCTTTTGAGCTTTTTACTGCACAAAAGTAAACCTCTCGCTGGCCAAACAAACACTAACCCTGGGTTGAAGTGTGTTCATGTTAAGATGGCCAAACAGTATCTTTACCATGATTAAGCTACTATGGTTTTTAAAAGGTAACTTATACTTGTGAAATTAATAGAAAATATTTCAATAGAAATATATATAAATATATATAATGTGTGTGTGTATTTACATTATATTGAAAAGTAAACCTTATCATGGTTTTACTACAGAGAAAGTTATTCCTGTTGAACATCCACACAAGGCTCATTAGTGGCTCATTATTCAACTCTTTTGTCTCTCAGCTGTCAATCACTGATTATTCAGGAGCTTTCCCGCCTCCATGCATACAGCCTTTCCCAAGCAAAAGTGTCTTAGAAATTGTAAATCAATATCTTGCTTTATGTGATTGAGTAGGCCATATGATTTTCACATCATTTTGAAGAAAAAACTCTAGACTACTAGATCCAGTTTGGAAAGTCTTGGGAAAACATGTTTAGAATGAGTTTTGTGGAGCTATATCAGTGACTTAAAAATTTTGCTTTTTCAAAAACCACGCATAAACATTTTTCTCTCAAAAATACAAACATGTAAATACATGTTGATTATATAATATTGTAGCCCAGTTTGTGATGAACCCAGTGTTATGAGACTTTTGCCATTAATATGTTTTTAAGCAACTGAAAAAAGCACAAATGTCAGTGCATGTCAAAACTTCCCAAGGGCCCTAAAAACCCCTTAGACCCCAGAGGGTTAATTGGAAATGTGAACGGCTTTGCAAAGAAAGCTAATTTAAAAAAAAAAAAATCGGAATTGAGCATTAAGCCCTGCAGTGTGAACGTAGCCTAAGACCTTGTTCACACTGTCAGTCCAAATCTGATTTTGCTGCATATCCAATTTGACAGATTCGCTGTCCATAATGTGTATCACAACTGTTCTGATCTGTATGTCATGTAGCATTCTGCCGTTTTATGATCCTCTGCACTGTTTCTATTGCAATGACGTCACGCTGACACAACAATCTGCCTCGACGTCTGACATGTTTACATGACCCAACAGCATGGCATAACCAAAAAGCTACACAAATGCATAGCTGCCAACTCTCACGCATTCGCCGTGAGACTCACGCAATTGACCCCATTCTCACGCTCTCACGCCACACATCCATTTTCTCACGCAGGCTCGTGCCCACCATTTAGATTCCCATTGAGTTTAATAAAAGACATTAAATAATTTTATAAAAATACCTAACTGTAAATACTGTAAAACGCCTATCTCTATCTGGCGTGCCTCAAACAGCATAAAGCGCTCGTCAAAGTCAAAATGATGCGAAGGCGAATCAAATCAAAGAAGGTGGAGTTATTGTCTACAAATGCCGAAGCGCCAGCTACAAACTACAGAGAGCGAGTGCGCGGCTGCGCGATGGTGAAAGAGCAACGCACGATGTAAGTAGCTAAAGCAGTGCTCACAGTATTGACACTTTTATATTTTAGCGTACCTTCACTGTCTTATGTGCCACCACTTCTCATGGTGCTGGTTCTTTGCTGCAAAGAGTCAAAGAGCATTTCACTTTATGTGGCGCTGCGCAGGAAGTTCGGCAGCGAGGACATCAGAGTACCGCGAGAGCAAGTCGAAATGTTACAAAAGGGTCCGCCTTTACCTTTGCTATCGCGTGACTCTGATGTCATACGCCGATCAGTCAGCTCCGCACCAGTCGAACACACAAAGCGTCAAGGTCTGGATGAAAAGCAGAGAATTGCCCGGATTCCACGCACGCAGATACCCTCAGAAAACAGCAATTTTAATCAACCATCACTCGCGTCACGTGTGTATGTTTGCAAGCAGTACAAGCCTGCGTGATGTTTGCGGTGACAGGTTTTAATAAAAGAGAAAAAGGTCAATTTATATTTGACATCTATAAACAATAATATATACGAAATATAATTATATGGTCTTGACGTACACATTATCTCTTGCTTTAGTTTAATATAAACTACTAATTTGGTTTATTTGATTGTGACAGTCCTCTATCACCAATCAAAAATCATCACTTTACGCTTCTCTTTCTCACTGGATAAACTGAATCAAAGCTGCTGTCATCTGCAGTTATACATTTTACAGAGACCAGTATTCATTAGATTTTAAGAACTTTTTTGGCACTTTTATCAGAAGGAAAGCATAGGTGTATAAAACAATAGTAAAGACTCTAATCTCAGGCATTTAAACTCAGTAAAAGCTTTTATTTCAATTTAATTTCTAAAATATGATTCGATTTGTATTGAACCATTTTAACGCAGTCTTTTCCAACTATTTAACACAGAAATAGCTAAAATCCACACTATTATCAATTGGCAAATGGTTAGGACTTATAGACCAATTTCGTGTTTGCAAACAGAGATGACGTTTTTTGTGGGCGGAGCCAAACTGGTTGCAGAAAGTGACTGCTCCGCAGTAGGGTTGTGAAGTGTTTTAGCATTAAACCGTGATTTTTATGGATCCGGTGTTCTGTCGAAGTCTGATTCCCCTATGTTTCCCTTTAGTGCAATGTTTCTTATAGCGTTTTAATCACGTTACGTTTATTTTTTAGATAGATAAAAAGTTTAAATGGCTTGGCTACTGATATGCATGTATGTAATGTATATGTATTGTTCTTTTTTGCTAAATCAATTATTTTTACAGTCTGAATCGCTAAAAGTACATATAAAAGCAATACTATCATATATAATAGCGTTTATTAAATATTTCATAATTTTCCTGTTTTCTATTATTTCTTCCTTAATAAATTATAATTGTAACGTGATAAAAACGCTATAGAAACACATGGAGGGAACAAACTTCGACAGAACACCGGACATCTTCTCTACTTATTTTCTATTCTAATTATTAAAAGATTTCCAGATGATTTCCTCGCTCCATTCTGTCCGTTTAAGGGCTTATTGTAATCATAAACACCTACGTTTATCTTCAAATGATGTCTTTGACGATGGTATTCTATAAAAATGAAAGCCTTCTTTTTTGGCGTTCTTATTCTGACACTTAACAGCACAACAGGACATTTTCTAGTGAGTTATCTTGCTCTTTTCACTCGTGTCTAATTCATTTCCACTGTTTTTCTGCAACCGCATTGCGCGCGCATCTTGCAGTGACGTAACTGTGACGTCTACTCTAAATTGGTCTATATAAAAAATTATTACCACAACCCCCCCACCCCACCCCCCAAAAAAAAAAAATCTCACTCCAAGCTGAACTCAGAAGTTGGCAGCTCTGCAAATGTGATCAGGGCGTTCAGACTGAAAAGGATTTCCGGAAATGCGATTTGAAAAACCATTTCAATCCACCACTGGATTTAGCCTGAAACGGATTAGAAATAACGGATTTCATGTGGTTTTCGGCCGTTCACACATTCTAAATGTGATGGATTTGAAATGACAGTGTGCAAAGTCTAATACACCTCTTCCTGCATTGGCTGCCTGTGAAAAGCTTGATAGAGCTTGAATTTTGAAAATTAGCTTCTGCTTAAGTTAAATTTGAGGTTTAACAACTTTGAGTAGCATGTTGCATACTGAAATTAGGTAGTCATATACTGTAGTTTGATAAGTAAGGAATAACTGACGACGGGCAGCAGAATTATACAAAAATAATGCACACCCTAGGTGGTAATGCGGCACGATGCAAAACGGAGTGCCGTTACACTGCGGGTGTGCATTATTTTTGAATAATTCAAAGGGCCAAAGTCATTTATTCCGCTTATACCATGGTTATCACAAACATTGCTCTTGTGCCTATTTTTAAGACATTTTAAAAGTTAGGTGTGTGGTTATAGAAAAATAATCAACACCCATGGAACATTTCTCACTCAGCCAATCAGAATCAAGCATTCAACAGACTCGTGGTATAAATAAATACAATTAAATACAAACAGTTGTAAAGCAGGATAAAACCTTGTATGTGTTTTATTCACTTCATGTTTTTAGAGATTAAAAGCTTTAACAAGAATCTCTGGTTTTCAAGTATGATTCTGGCCAGATACTTTTATTTTTAATTGAGTAAAATTTACACTCAGTACTTGTGCTTTCACTTGAGTAACATTTTTGAGTACTTTTTACACCTCTGCACTTGACCCACTTAGACAAAAGACAGTGGATGAGGACCTGGCAAGGATTTGGATCTGCAGCCTTTTTCTATTGGAGAGGACAGAGGATTCAAAACATTCACAAAGGCCTTAAACCCCTCCTATATATTGCCCAGCAGGCAAACCCTGTCAAAAAACAATAATTCCAGAAATGTTTTTGAAGATTCATAAACAAATTATGGAAAAAGTTAGCAAGGCATCAGCAGTGTGCCTCACAACAGACTGCTTGACATCTAGGGCCACATGTGGTTTTATGTCAGTTAGGGCCTTTTTACACCTGGTCACTTCATGTGTTTTCTATAGCTTCATGTGTTTTATATAGACCCTTTGCAAACACGTGACCTAGACCACGTGACGACGCCATGCTGGACGGCAAAATCACTGACGCACTAGGTTGATTAGTAATAGACGAGCAGGATTTTTGATTAGTTTTAAACAGTTTAAATATATATTACACTAAAATACATGGCTTCTTATATTAAGGAAGTTGTTGTGCCGTTATCGGTCGAGGTAGGGCATTTGGTAGGTCCTCACAAAAAGCGCTATTTAGAGAAGTTAGAGATAGCGGGACTGGATACCGACCCTTACCTTCTTCCTCCTTCGATTTTCACGGACCCCATTAAACGCAGAGTCTGCCCGACTTCAGCCCGCATGATTTGTACCACTATGTGGTAAACGGGATATCCCCATACACTTTTGCTGATCTTAAGGCTTTTAAAAGTCTGCAGAGCTGCCAACTTCTGAGTTCAGCTTGGAGTGAGATTTTTTTTGGGGGGGTGGGGGTTTGTTGTAATATTTTTTTATATAAGTCCTAACCATTTGCCAATTGATAATAGTGTGGATTTGAGCTATTTCTGTGTTAAATAGTTGGAAAAGACTGCGTTAAAATGGTTCACAATACAAATCGAATCATATTTTAGAAATTAAATTGAAATAAAAGCTTTTACTGAGTTTAAATGCCTGAGATTAGAGTCTTTACTATTATTTTATACACTTCTATTACGCTTTCCTTCTGATAAAAGTGCCAAAAAAGTTCTTAAAATCTAATGAATAGGCTACTGGTCTCTGTAAAATGTATAACTGCAGATAACAGCAGCTTGATTCAGTTTATCCACTGAGAAAGAGAAGCGTAAAGTGATGATTTGTGATTGGTGATAGAGGGACTGTCACAATCAAATAAACCAAATGAGTAGTTTATATTAAACTAAAGCAACAGATAATGTGTATGTCAAGACCATATAATTATATTTTGTATATATTATTGTTTATAGATGTCAAAAATCAATTTACTTTTTTCTCTTTTATTAAAACCTGTCACCGCAAACATCACGCAGGCTTGTACTGCTTGCAAACATGCACACGCGAGTAATGGTTGATTAAAATTGCTGTTTTCTGAGGGTATCTGCGTGCGTGGAATCCGGGCAGGTCTCTGCTTTTCATGATTTCATCCAGACCTTGACACTTTGTGTGTTCGACTGGTGCGGAGCTGACTGATCGGCGTATGACATCAGAGTAACGCGAGAGCAAAGGTAAAGGCGGACCCTTTTGTAACATTTCGACTTGCTCTCGCGGTACTTTGATGTCCTCGCTGCCTAACTTCCTGCGCAGCGCCACATAAAGTGAAATGCTCTTTGACTCTTTGCAGCAAAGTACCAGCAACATGAGAAGTGGTGGCACGCAAAAGACAGTGAAGGTACGCTAAAATATAAAAGTGTCAGTACTGCGAGCACTGGTTTAGCTACTTACATCGTGAAAATGGATGTGTGGCGTGATAATGGGGTCAATTGCGATGCGTGGGAGTTAGCAGCTACACTGTAAAAAGTTTATTGTCAAATTAACAGTAACTTACTGGCAACAATTATCCAGTAGTTCCTGTATTTCAAACAACAGTAAAATTACTGTAGAAAGAATGACAGTAGTTTAAAGGATACTGCAAAATGAAGTACAGTATTATACTGTTTTTTGTAAGATCCAACATACAGCATTTTACTGTTATACTGGAAATGTTACTGTTATTTATTTTACAGTATAAAATATATACTACTGTATTTTCCAATTTTACTGTTATTTATTTTACAGTGTAAAATATATACTACTGTATTTTTTAAGATTAAATTAAATAATGTTATTTTATTGGTTGATGTTAAATATAAAGACAACAACTATATCTTTAAAAGCAGAAAATTTATTGTGCAGTTTTAACTGTATATTTGTAACAATATTAACAAAAATAACAAAAAAATGATTCGATTTTAAACAAAAAGTAAAGAAAAAATAACAAAATCAGTCAGCAATCAATGTATCCAATTGTTGCCATAGTGTAGTTACCCTAAATGAGAAAACCACATCATACAATACAGTGAAAAGCATAATTACAATACAGTTTTTTGTAGGTAGTATGGGTGGTGGTGGCAGTATGAAGGTGTAGGTCAGTAGTAGGCAACGTCGGTCCTGGAGTGCCGAAATCCTGCAGATTTCATTTCCAACCCTGATAAAACCTCGCCTACCTGTAGTTTTCTGGTGACTCTTCAGATCTAGTTGTTCAGGTGTGTTTGTTTAGAGCTGGAGCAAAACTCTGCAGGACAACGGCACTCCAGGACCGACATTTCCTACACCTGGTGTAGGTGGTGGGGGCGTCATATAAAGCAGGGGCGACAGCACTTGTGATAATCCTGTAACAAATGATAAAACAAATTAATAATAAGTCAAAAAATTAACTAATCATCTAAAATGCTTGTTTTTAGCAATAATGTACTTTGAGCTCACCAGTTATAATCTAGAACATGGCCAAGTCTCGAGATCCACCTTGAGAGAACAGAGAAAATATTACGGAGAATGTTACAATAACATTACTGAAAGCTTAAATAACCCAGTCGCAGTGCTGGTTGGTGACTTCTTTTTCAAGGGTGCACGATGCAAAGCTTGTCACAACATGTATTTAGTGCGTCATGTAAACTTATGTGTATCACGCATCATGTCAAAATGCGTGTCTGCTGCAGATGCTTCAAAGGGGTTTATTATAAACGATCTCGCTAAATCTCATGTGTAATCAGAGTTTAGTGTTAAGTTAGTGTCTTGCGAGTATTTTGTGAAAGTGAGTGTCATAAAATCATAAACCCTTCTGACGCTTTTACAGCAGGCACGTATTTTCACATAAGGCAAGATGCACATGGTTAACATGACACAACGAACGCATACTTTGACATGATGAGCAACACACATTACACTCTGAACACATATTTTGAATTTGCACCACTTAGGAGAGAAGTCACCAGCCACCACTGCGAAGTAGAATTACATTTTGAATAAATAATATTTAATAGACCACAGGTAGACTATTAAATATTTTTGCACGATTTTACACATTTCAGTGACTAAAACATGACACAAATATTACCCATAAATAGGGGTGTGCCGGTTTCAGAATTGGTGATGTCGGTTATGACATGAGTCAAATGTGACGGTTCGTAACATAACTGTCGGTGGGGTGTGTTTTGCTCGTTTAAATGCTCGTGGATTGACGGGAAAGTGTCATTTTACCATAAAATCATGAATGTTATGCCAAGTGTGTTTCAAACAGTAATAATGTTGAACAATTTAACAGAAAGCAATGAAATATTTAAAAAACACACTATTGCAAGAAGACTGCGCTGTCACTCTCTGCCCAGCATAAATTAATCCTCTATCTATCATCTATCTTAATAATCTTTAGAGAAACAAATTTGTGCCATGGGCTTTTTATGTCTGTAATTGTGTCTATATATATCTGTCAGTACAGAACAGCACAAAAACAATGTGGATTTAAAGCGTATTGAAGAGGTTTTGCTCATAAATGCAGGTAAAAGAAAGTAATGTGAACTTCAGATTGTTATTAAACTGCACACTATGCGCTGCAAACGCAACCGGTGTAAAAGCACAATGGCCACGCGCAGCAAACGCTCTCCACAGACGCGCTGCACAGTGCTCACCCGGCGTTTGAATAAACAAGACACTGATTAGCTACTTGCTCTACGTTTCTTTACAATTAACAGCAAGCAGTGAATGTGCGTTCAGGAGAGTTAGTAGGTTAGCATGGGAGGATTTGAACTTGAAAAGCGGAGTGTACTGACGGAAGAGATGATTTGAAAGGTGAGACTTTGTTTAATATGTTTAATCTCAAAAGTAACCGAAAAGTAACCTGGTTTGTCCTGTATGTCAGCGCGTTGTCAGTGTTGCTCCGCTCTGTATTTTCACTGCGTGAGAACATGATGGGGCGTGTAACACAGACTGTTAACAATTGTTTTTAATTAGTATTTTAAAATTCTTTGATAAAAAATGTTTTTAAAAATATTTTAATAACACGGTTTTGCCGGTTATAGAGTTCTAATGACGGTGTTCAACTATAACCGTCGGTCTCACGGTTATATAATGACCGTCACACCCCTACCCATAAATAATAACTGGTGTATGAAATAAATAAATGTGTTAACTATAATAATTATTATCAATAAACACAAAACTAATTCCGTATAGACCATTCCAAACTTAAGATGTTAAATGAACAAATTTACACAAAACTACGAACCAATTACCACTAAGTAAGGTTTGTTATGGCAAAACAATTTATAGAAATACATTGTTTGTACAATTTTAGAAGTGTTATAGACTGTCTTTTGTAGTCACCAAAAATGTTTAACGTTTAGTGTGCAATGATGGGTTTGGACATGCTACACTGAAGGAGACAAAAAAGAGATACAGTACCTCTGTTACCTCCACTTTCAGGATATTGACACCATCCATTCTGATGCTGGCTCCTCACATCAAGGTGGTTTAAAGTGCCATGAAAAATTGTTGTTGGTGTTAGCTTTGCTGAATCCTGTGAAAATAACATGTACTGAGTAACTAAAAATACAAGTTAAAGAGATGAGTAATAAATTGCATCAAAATCTAACCTCTATTGTTAGCCAAACTCAAAACTTACATTTTCCAGACAAAAGGTAAACTTGCTGTATTCTCAAGATGAAGAAATGAAATGAGCAGTGCAGGGTTTTTCTCCATATCAGAAACACCTGTGTAAACATAAAAATAAAACACAAGTTATTGCCACACTGATTAAAATATACTGTACTAAGTATGGGAGCTGTAAGAGATTAATACACACTCATTAAATACACTCAGCAAGTAGTTGCTTACCTATAAATATTAAAATAATTATTGGATAAATTTCATCCTTGTTAATGTGCTCCGAACTGATGTGCTGTTCCAGTTCTGTGCATTTTTCAAGTGTATAGGCAGTTCCTGTTCAAACGCTTGACCAGTCCAGTACAGTAAAGTAAAGTAAAGTAATTGTTCAACATTTCAAATTGGGTATAAAAAAAATTATACCTTTTTGAGCCAGTATGTCCTGTCTTCAGATTTAGATGAAGGTCCTTCCTAAACCACATCTTGATGTCATAAAGAATCTTAAACACATAACATTTCAACAGAATGATTCAGGGCACTTGCACAGTTATACCTGAAAATGAATAGATTTTGTTCTAACTCAGATGATCACATGATATTGTCATAACAACATAATAATAAGTAAGATATTGTTTCTGTCTTAATAGATTGATTGCAGGCTTTGCCTGATGCTAAATGCATGGTAAAAAAATTTTATTAACAGATAATTGAACCACGTAAAAAAAAAATAATAATTGAACCACGTGACTTCTCCCGATCATCCGGGACATATGACCATCATGTAATGGCAGCGTATACAAAACAGGGATACAAAGGAATACGTTGATCATTGGATTAATCCATATCAGGTCCTAGAACACATTTTCAGATCTCATGTCAGCAGAACACTAATACATTTTCACATAAATATTCGCAGATATTACTTAAATCCACAATACATCTTTGTGTATGGATAGTCCTATTATTAGCAGATGAACAAAAGTTATGTGACTGAAAAGAGTAAGGCTTTTATGAAACTACACAATAATAAGTTAGTACTCACCCACTGTTTAAAAAAGCACTGCTGGTCTCAATCCAAGTGAGCACACAAACACACCGCCACGCAAGCACAGGATCTCTTCAGTGCGATGTCCGCTGAAGTGATGATATCCCCGCGATAGACGAAAGGACCAGCATGCAGGCGTAAAACTACCGTAGAAAATTTGTCGTGGACTGTAGCCCAGATTTACATACACTAATAAAGAAGATAAAACATTGTTAAATCTATTATACGTCTTTTCAATACTTCTAGCTGCCATAATGTTCAGTCAAGTTCACGTTCAGTCATTAATGTATTATTTTAAACCTATTCCACAGATATTCATTAAACAACGTATTCTGGCACAACATAATTCAAGTTTATAACGTTATTTATTTAACACATTAATTTCTTTCTCTTACTTACCTCAGCAAAGTCTCTGTCAACACAACACGATAAGCTCAGACTTGCCCTGACCGTTAATTTGAAAATGCCCTGAGCGGGGTTTTACACAGTGAACGTGCTTTATTTTGCACACAGGCAGACAATCATTGTGTAGTTGCAGAAGTTGTTTGCTGTTATGACAGAAATTAAGTAAAATTTAGCCGAAAGAACCCTTTAACGTTAGTGCCAATAAAGTCTCATACCAGATATTGCATATAGCACTTACCAGATAATGATGAAGTGAGTGAAGACAAACACGACGACACAATATCTTGTATAATAGCTCGCTGTCATTTTGTGGTAACAAAATTAATGTTAGCATATACGTATTAATATTCACCCAGCAGATATTAATAAAGAAATACGCGCTAGATGAGCAGAACAGATATGACGACACACACGCGTTCTCCCACTCCCCCTACTGACAGAACTGAGGAGCACATCACGTGACCGACTCGCGCCTGAACCCTCCGCATTTGTTTAATCAAATTCTAAAATTAGCGCTTTTTTAACTAATCGACTGTTATTTGAAGATTATACATATATATTATCGCCGAAACTAATCTTAAAAATACATTTTGTGACCCAGAGGCAACAATATTAAGAACTGATGGTATGTCTATTGAATTGGCTGGTGATTTCATTAAAGCCTCAGAAAAGGCACCTGATTTATGTTAAAGGAACACACCGAGCATCTGATGTGAAAACAGACATTAAACCAAATATCTCACAAAAAAATTAAGCATTTAAGATATAAATAGACGTTTGTCATTGTGTTTTGCAGTTGGTTGGTAATACTGTATTCAGAGTAATATTTCCCATAATGCATTGGAAAACTACAGTAGCCTACTGTACAAAGCTTATGCAGTAAAAAACTGTTGAAAATACATTAAAATACTGTGGAAACAACAAATCTATAGTAACAAACTGTAAACAACTTATACAGTAAGAAACTGTCGAGAAAAACAGTAAAACACTGTGAAAACAACGAAAATTATTTACAGTGTATGATTTATGGTGTCACTGCAGCATTAAACAATAACATTCATGTAAAAATAATGTATTTATGCCACTTTTCTGTAATGGTAGGTGCATCAGCAACACGAAATAACCATTTTATGACCCTAACGAACACAAACACGTACTTGTTCGGCTTGCCGTCCGTCTACAACATAGCACTTCCGCCGTCCGTCATGGCGTTTTTTTTTTTTTTTTATTGAATCAAACATATTCAACATTGTTTTTACATTAGCCAGGGGATGAAAGAGAAAAAAGAATTAAATAAAAACATGGAAATACTTACATACACTGTAAAAAAAAAAATCCGTAAAAAAACGGTAAATCTCTGGCAGCAAAGTTGCCAGAGAAATTCTGTCAAATTACGGGAAAAAAATGTTTTTCAAAATAACATACAAAAACCGTTAAAATACAGAGAATCTTTTACAGTCATAATTCATTAAATTACAGAATATTACTGTTAATAACTGTTATAAAACTGTATAAAAACGTAAAAAGTATGTGAAAATACATGAAAAACAACTACCTTTCAGGTTAATCTCTGTAAAAATACGGCTTTTATTAGTTACTTTATTAAGTTACTCTGTATTTATACAGTAATATTCTTTTTAAATACAGTTTATCTATGTAAAATAACTAAAAAAGACCTGCATAAAAACATAGTAAGTATGTGAAAATACATCAAAATACAACTACTTTTCAGATTAATCTCTGTAAAAATACAGCTTTTATTAGTTACTTTATTAAGTTACTCTGTATTTATACAGTAATATTCTTTTAAAAAACAGTTTATCTTTATAAAATAACTAAAAAAAACCTGTATAAAAACGTAAAAAGTATGTGAAAATACATGAAAAACAACTACCTTTCAGGTTAATCTCTGTAAAAATACGGCTTTTATTAGTTACTTTATTAAGTTGCTCTGTATTTATACAGTAATATTCTTTTAAAATACCTAAAAAGACCTGTATAAAAACGTAATAAGTATGTGAAAATACATGAAAAACAACTACTTTTCAGGTTAATCTCTGTAAATGTACGGCTTTTAATAGTTATTTTATTAAATTGCTCTGTGTTTATACAGTAATATTCTTTTAAAACACAGTTTATCTTTGTAAAATAACTAAGAAGACATGTATAAAAACGTAGTAAGTATGTGAAAATACATGAAATACAATTACTTTTCAGGCCAATCCCTGTAAATGTACGGCTTTTATTAGTTATTTTATTAAATTGCTCTGTGTTTATACAGTAATATTCTTTTAAAATACAGTTTATCTTTTTAAAATAACTAAAAAGACCTGTATAAAAACGTAGCAAGTATGTGGAAAATACATGAAAAACAACTGCTTTTCAGGTTAATCCCTGTAAATATACGGCTTTTATTAGTTACTTTATTAAGTTGCTCTGTATTTATACAGTAATATTCTTTTAAAATACCTAAAAAGACCTGTATAAAAACGTAATAAGTATGTGAAAATACATGAAAAACAACTACTTTTCAGGTTAATCTCTGTAAATGTACGGCTTTTAATAGTTACTTTATTAAGTTGCTCTGTATTTATAAAGTAATATTCTTTTAAATCACAGTTTATCTTAGTAAAATAACCAGGAAAATTTCATAAAAACGTAATCAGTATGTGAAAATGCATGAAAAACAACTACTTTTCAGGTTAATCTCTGTAAAGGTATGGTTTTTATTAGCCATTTTATTAAAAGACATGTATAAAAATGTAATAAGTATGTGAAAATACATTGTTAAAAAACAGTTTACTCTTAAATATAGCTTATCTTTACAAAACAACTAAGAGCAATGTATGAAACCCAATAAGTACATAAAATCAAAGACTAAAATATTACAAATATATTTTAACAAAATGATTGGACAATAGAAAAATAATCATAGTATGTTAAAATACCTCAAAAGTAGCTACATACATAATCTGTAAATTAAGGTATTTAGTTGTCGTTATATAAAACAGCCATGTCTACCAACATTAATTTTGTGTTAAAATATAGCCAATCTCATGTATAGTAACTAAGAAATGTTATTTCTTGCAGTAAAATAAAAACTATAAAAAATGTATAGGGTACCTCCTTTAAAACAGAACAGTCATTTTAGTCAATTGTAACCAGTATTTAATGTTAACTGGACAGTAGAAATACAAGCAAACCATGAAAAAACAGCTACATTATGATAATTAATAAAATAATTGTGTCAAATAAAATGTTTTACTGGCAAAATAAAAACATTTCATTGAGGAAACATTTCAGGACTTTTCTCCACTCAATGGACTTCAATAACTTTATAATCAAAATTATCTAGCTTCTGCAAGACGACAGTATGCATTCATATGGTGTCAGAAGAATTGTCCATCTTATATTACACAGATTTCAGATTAAAAACAGTCTACTATTTCCACACCTGGGTTGCCATGGTCATCCGATGTAGATCCACAAGCACAGGTTTTTCTATAATCTGAAATCACAAAAGAAGGAAATATTTAAAAAAAAATAAACTATTAAAATTTAGGGTTAGGACTAACTATGAATAACTCTTGCAGAGTGCACCTTTAAAGTGTAATGGATTAGTTTAAAGGGACACTCCACTTTAAAAAAATAAAATAAAAAACACAGTTTCCACATTTTCCCGCTCCCTTAGAGTTAAACACTTGATTTTTACAGTTTTGGAATCCATTCAGCCGTTCTCCGGGTCTGGCTTTACCACTTTTAGCATAGCTTAGCATAATCCATTAAATCTGATTAGACCATTAGCAATGCATGTTTAAAAATAACCAGAGTTTCAATATTTTTCCTATGTAAAACTTAACTTCTGTAGTTACATCATGTACTAAGACCGACGGAAAATTAATTTGTGATATTCTAGGCAGATATGGTTAGCACTAGGGGTGGGCGATATCTCGATATTCGACCTATAACGATATATTATTGGGACTCGAAATGGATTTTGACATATCGTATATATCGATATGATGTTTATATTAAATTCTGATTTCGCCACTTTGCTTCTTTGCCTTTTCTGTGTGCTGTGCTCGCCCCTGCCTCCTTGCTTTTGTTCCCCCTCCCCTCGCGTGTTTTCTCATTTAACATGGCGGCACCCGTCATGGAATCAACACTGGCCACCACGAATAGATCTTCCATGATTCCCATTTACATGTATATTTTACTGTTTAAAACGGCTTAAATTCATTGTTGCGAACATTCAGCGCACACCTCTCTCGTTCCGTGAGGCGCTTCGACAGCGCGCATCTCTCTCTCAATGACAGTGAAAAGGTGGCAGTGCTTTAATGTCCGTTTCTCCGTATACTTTCTTTTTTCACGGATGTTACTGACAGAGAAGACGACTTATCTAGTTTATCATGACCAAACAAAGGTTAGCAGTAGTGCTACATACACACACAGACCCAAACACACGTTTTCTTGATGTGAGAGCTAGCTCTCTCCCTATGATGCGGTGTGCAAGTGCACCTGTTCTTAAGTTTTCTGTGTAACAACAACAGTGTTTTCTCTCATATTTAACCCATTTACTCCTAAAACCTATGTTAGTCCAGGATAAATACCCTTATCTCCTGAGGGTTTTCAGAAAAAAAATTCAGTTGTTTTATTTTTGAATAAAAAGACGAAAATATGCATTTTCTTATTTTATAGTTAAAGTATAATTTTTGTATATATTTTTTTAAATGTTGCAGAAGCACTTTGTTCCTACCTCTTTGCACTTCAATAAAAAAAGCCCTTGTGGATTTTGACATTTGTTTTTCAGTAGTTTTTTTTTTTTTTTTTTTTTTTTGGGGGGGGGGGGGGGGGGGGTATTTTTCCATGCAAAGCCACTGGAATATATATCGTCCATCGAGATATAGCATATATAATTTTCACTCCATATCGCCCAGCCCCAGTTAGCACTATACTCTCATTCTGGTGTATGAATCAAGGACTTTGCTGCTGTAACATTACGCAGTGCCCTGTGATTGAAAGTTACTAATGCCTGGCTCACACTACAGGATTTTTTAAATCCTGGCAGATTATGAAATCTGGTTGCAGCACACACATAAGGAGAATCTTGTCAGATATTCTTCTCTCAAATCTTAAACATGCTCACACTACAGGAATTAAAAATCCTAGTGCATCACACACTAAAGGATATTATTAGGATTATCTTGCCAGAGCAAGCACTTCACGTCACCTCAGGAGAAGAGTATATAAAGGAATGAAGATTATGATACATTTATTATGATTTCTTTTTAAATATTTACAAAGTAGCAGCTTTCATTTTGAAACCTAGGTGATTTCTCCTCCTCAGCTCTTGTTTATGGCAATGATCATGATATGTTTTAAGGATGTGTTATGCAGGCAGTGTTTGAATGCATACTGTAGATGTATGCACAATCTAGCACCAACTAAGGTCTAATCCTTATGCAAGATTTACTTAAATTTAAACATATATTTAAAAACATATTTTAAATATAATTGGCTAGTCTATATATCACTTGTTTTTTGTTTTGTTTTTTTTGCACATTTAGGAGTTACTATTAAGTGATGTATGCTATTTCTATCAATGCTCCGTTTTCCTGTTTCTTCCTAACAGGAATATTATTGTAGGTTTATAAGCATTGCTGCTAAATGACTTATGCTTGGTTAAACTCTATTTTGCACTGTTGTTTGCATTATTTAATTCCACTGTATATATACTGCTCTGCAGTGATATTATTTTTTGCTATATACTATGTAAATTCTATTTTTCTTGTTTATTCTTCTGAGGCTACTGGTCTTTGAGAGCTTCTAAACAAATTTCATTATAGTTTTATTATGACAGTAAAGTTTCTATTTTATTCTAATCTATTCTATCTTGCAGTGTAGTGTCTAGTGTTAAATTCAGTATTTACATTACCAATGGTTCTGGACAAATATGTAATTTAATGTGAAACGTTGTAAGTCTGGATATGAGGCGCATCAGATTCACAAGTGTGCGGTGTTTCAGCAATCAGTTTCTGTGCGTTTGTGGAGCACGTCACAAGAAAAGAACTGAAAATCGTCATATCAATTTAAATTCGTTTTGTTAATATGCTAATTATTTAAGTGCAACATATTTCGTGTATGCCTATTTATTTTATAAAATTTCCTCTATACACAGAATAGCTGCAGGTGCGTGATGTGACTGACCATCATCATGTTCTGTTGTTTTTAAGATATTTAGGGGCCAAGCCCGCAGGGCGGTAGGCCACTATTGCAATTGATGGTTTTCTTATTATTATTATTATTATTATTATTAGGGGTCAAGCACCGAAGGTGCTGAGACACCTATTGGAATTGTCAGTATTATTATTATTATTTTTCCGCAATGGGAGTCTATGGCAGCCCTATGAACCGTACATAGGAAACTGATGAAATTTGGCACAGTTGTAAAGGTGGTACTGAAAAGTCAAGTGACCAAATATGGGGTCTCTAGCACTAACTCTATAGCGCCACCAGCAGTGCAAAAATTCAATGTTCAAATGGTTATAACTGGTGATCCGCTTGATCTATGAAAATTCTACTTAGTACACGTGATTGCTCTCATCCCACTTATTGAATTTGATACTTTACAGTAAAACTCCACCCATTACAGTAGCGGCCATTTTGAAATGTACAGTATTTCGTTTTTTCGCTACTCCTCCTTCAAATGTGGTTCAATTCTTATCAGATTTGGCACAGATGATCTTTGGAGTGAGCCGCACAGAAATGACCGAACAGAATTTTGATATTTATCTTTGTTCAAAAGTAGTAAATGCGCAAAGTTAACGAGGTTGACGCAAAAATGGTTCTGAAGCTGTAGCTCAGTCATTCTTTGATCAATTCAAATGAAATTTGGTACACTTCATGTGGACCATGAAATTGGGGTCCATGCCAAATTTGGTGACAGCGCCACCTATGGGTCATGAGATAATAAAATAGGCTATTTTTGCCCATAACTTCTGAACTGTTTGTCAGAAAATTATGATCTTGATGTCTATGGATTGCTTACCTCATGCCGCATCTGTCGATGTGTATTATGCCGGGTTTGACCGAACCGCCTGTCCGCCATTTTGAAATTTCACATAATTTGTTATATTTTTTTAACTATTGGACATATCCGCGCAAAAATTAGTAAGGAGCTTCGACATGATGTCCTGAAGGTACCTGGGAAGTCAGAGTACAGCGCCACCTAGGGGTTATAAACTATAACAGTTCTTATGGAACTGCTTATAACTTCTGAATACTTTGTCTGATATTAATTTCTTTGTGAAATTGTATTCACTGGATTATGCCGATTGCAACGATACCTCGTTTGTCATTTTCCAACATTCTGTTCATGTGTTATTGTAAAGCATTTGGAACATGATTTTTTCGCTACTCCTTTTACAAATTTTGTTTATTTTATGCCAGGTGCTGCTCGTATAATGTTTGGAGCAATCCGCACAGAAATGGCCGAACAGATTTTTGATATTCTGTTCTCTTTCTTAGAAATACCACTCCAAAGTTGACTGTGCCTGTGCCGTTGTCTATTTGTCATAGTAAATTAATGTGACTGTATGTTACATTGTATAGCATTACTATACAGAATGATCTTCTTGTCTTCAATCTCACTTGATCTTTTTGATTCTCATATACATTGTATTTCTGTTAGTTCTGCTCTGCACTGTCAGTTCTGCATCTGTGTTGATTGGCATATGTCAATCCTTGCAGCACCTAAGCTGTTTTTTGCTGCCCTTTGGGCTGTGTTAACTGAGTTGCGCATCTGCTTTGCTTTTCTGCGCTTTGCACATTTGCTGCGTCGTGTGGTTTTTGCTGTGCTTTGGGTGCTCATTGCGCTGAAGGTGCTTGACCCCGCAATTGCTGCTTGCAGCTATATTTATTATTATTATTATATTTCTTCTTCCCCAATGGGAGTCTATGGCAGCCCTATGAACCGTACATAGGAAAATGAAAAAAATTTGCCACACTTGTAGTGGTGGTCCTAAATAGTTATGTGACCAAATATGGGGTCTCTAGCATTAACTCTATAGCGCCACCAACACTTCAAAAATTCAATATTCAAATGGTTATAACTCTAGAATAATTTGATCAACAAAAATTCTACTTAGTACATCTGATTGCTCTCCTCACGCTCATTACAATGAACACCTTACATTAAGACTCCACCCCTTACAGTAGCGGCCATTTTGAAAAGTACAGTATTTTGTTTTTTCGCTACTACTTTTGCAGCGTTCATTGCATTGTTACGCAATTTGGCACAGATAATCTTTGGACCGAGGTGCATAGAAATGACCGAACAGAATTTTGATTTTTATCTTTGTTCAAAAGTTATAAATGCGTACATTTATCGATGTCGACCCAAAATTCGTTCTGAGTCATTATCTCGGTCATTCTTTGATCAATTGAAATAAAACTTGGTACCCTTCATAAGGACCATGAACTGGGGTACCATGTCAAATTTGAGGACAGCGCCACCTATGGGTCATGAGATATGAAAAATGGCTATTTTTGCCCATAACTTTTGAAATGTTTGATAGAAAATTATGCTCTTGGTGTCTATGGATTCCTTGGCTCATGACAAATCTGTCGATATATATTATGCCAGAAATTACCAAACCGCCTGTCCACCATTTTGAATTTTGTCATATATTGTGATAACTATTATTTGATATAATGTATCGGCACAAAAATCGGTAGGGAGCATCGGTATGATGTCCTGAAGGTACCTGGGAAATCTGAAAACAGCGCCACCTAGGGTTTATAAACTATATAAAACAGCCTATAACTTCTAAAAACTTTGTCCGATATTCATTTTCTTTGTGAATTTTTATTCACTGGTTTCTGTCGATTGCAACGATATCTCATTTGTCAGTTTCCAACATTCTGTTAATATTTTATTACATAGCATATGTGAAGTAGTTTTTTCGCTACTACTTTTGCAAATTAAGTCTATTTTATGCCGGGCTCTGCTCACATAAACTTTAGAGCAATCCGCATAGAAATGACCAAACACATTTTTTATATTCTCTGCCATTCCCGAGAAATACCTCTCCAAAGTTGACTGTCCCTGTGACATTGTCTCTTTGTCATATTAAATTATTATGACCGTATTATAACATGTTGTACATTCCTATACAACATGTTTTTCTTGACTTAAACTTTAACTGTTCTCACTTAAACTATCTGATTCTCATATAAATTGTAATTTTGTTATTTCTGCTTTGCAATGTCATGTCTGCATCTTCCTTGATTGTGCCATTTGAATGTTTGCAGCTCTGAAAACCTTGGCTAGCTACACTGCCTGTGTAGCGCAGTCTACTAAATGCATGCATCAAAACTCAGAGGTTGAGGGTTCGAATCCCACCTGATGCATGTGTTATGTTTTACTAATAAGATTTTGTTTGGAGTTAATTCTCACCTATTATTCTTAACCAGTCTGTTTTCCATGTTCTGCACTGCTTGTCATAATTTGGTTGCCAATCGCCACCACCATTTCAAAAATGCAGTAGCAGCCATTTTGAAAAGTACAGTATTCAGTTTTTTTGCTACTACTTTTGCAGTGTTTCTTGAATTGTTACACAATTTGGCTCAAATTTTCTTTGGACGGAGCCGCAGAGAAATGACCGAACAGAATTTTGATTTTTATCTTTGTTCAAAAGTTATAAATGCGTACATTTAACGATGTCGACCCAAAATTCGTTCTGAGTCATTATCTCGGTCATTCTTTGATCAATTGAAATGAAACTTGGTACCCTTCATAAGGACCATGAACTGGGGGTACCATGCCAAATTTGAGGACAGCGCCACCTATGGGTCATGAGATATGAAAAATGGCTATTTTTGCCCATAACTATTGAAATGTTTGATAGAAAATTATGATCTTGGTGTCTATGGATTCCTTGGCTCATGACAAATCTGTCGATATATATTATGCCAGAAATTACCAAACCGCCTGTACACTATTTTGAATTTTGTTTTAAATTGGGATAACTATTATTCTATATAATGTATCGGCACAAAAATCGGTAGGAAGCATTGGTATGATGTCCTGAAGGTACCTGGGAAATCTGAAGACAGCGCCACCTAGGGTTCATAAACTATATAAAACAGCCCATAACTTCTGAAAACTTTGTCTGATATTCATTTTCTTTGTGAATTTTTATTCACTGGTTTATGTCGATTGCAACGATATCTCATTTGTCAGTTTTCAACATTCTGTTCATGTCTTATTTCATAGCATATGTGAAGTAGTTTTTTCGCTACTACTTTTGCAAATTAAGTCTATTTTATGCCAGGCTCTGCTCACATAAACTTTGGAGCAATCCGCACAGAAATGACCAAACACATTTTTGATATTCTCTGCCATTCCCGAGAAATACCTGTCCAAAGTTGACTGTCCCTGTGACATTGTCTCATTAAAATTATTATGACTGTATTATAACATGTTGTGCATTCCTATACAACATGTTTTTCTTGACTTAAACTTTAACTGTTCTCACTTAAACTATCTGATTCTCATATAAATTGTAATTTTGTTATTTCTGCTCTCCAATGTCATGTCTGCACCTTCCTTGATTGGGCCATTTGAATGTTTGCAGCTCTGAAAACCTTGGCTAGCTACACTGCCTGTGTAGCGCAGTCTACTAAACGCATGCATCAAAACTCAGAGGTTGAGGGTTCGAATCCCGTCTGATGCATGTGTTATGTTTTTCTATTAATATTTGTTTTGAGTTTATTCTCACCTATTATTCTCAACCAGTCTGTTTTCCATGTTCTGCACGGCTTGCAGTAATTTGGTGGCCAAGCATCATCACCAGTTCAAATATGCAGTAGCGGCCATTTTGAAAAGTACAGTATTCAGTTTTTTTGCTACTACTTTTGCAGTGTTTGTTGAATTGTTACACAATTTGGCTCAGATTATCTTTGGACCGAGCCACATAGAAATGACCAAACATAATTTTGATATTTATCTTTGTTCAAAAGTAATACATTTGTCAACAGGAATAACTTTTAAACCATTTAATCAACTAAACTTCTATGGAGAATATTTGATGGGGTAATCTATGCCTTCCCAGTAGCTCAACCAAATGCGTGATGGGCATGAAATCCAGAGGTTGCGGGTTCAAATCCACCATACGGCGGCAATCAAAATGGTTGACAAATTTGTGTCATGTAGAGTCAAATGTTCGAACAGGTTTGACTACCTACAGGGGTTTTAAAAAATATTCTCTTCTTGAGAAAAATCTCTCCACACCTGAACATACACATTGTCACTTCAGCAATCTAACTTAAGCAGCTGTCTGTATGTATGTCTCCCCTGTAGCTCAACCAGATGAGTGACAGGCATGACACCTGGAGATCATGGGTTCAAATCCTGGCTAGGGCAGCAATTGAAGTCTCTTACTTTAGAGTCAAAAGCTTCAATTCATTATTTGTATTTTACTTTATTATTTTTACAGGTATTATTTCGTTTGTGCTCTTTTGGTTTAAGTCTCATGTGTAACATGTATGATGCTTTAGTGGTTCAATTGTTTTCTAGGTCAGCATTGGACTAATCGGTCCTTCTTTCCACATGCACATAAATATTATACTTCAAAATTTTTATTTTTTCATTATGTTCATTCTCATCTCTGAGTCCTGTGTGCTGATAGTTCCCATACATATCTGCTACATTGCATTCTTCAATTGCATGTCCTTTCAGCTTCGTTGCGTGTTGCAGGACCATTGTTGCTTGGCCCCGTATCGCTGTCTACAGCTATATTTTAGATAATGTTTATAAAAGAGTGAACAACGTGAATCAAGCGAGGAATTCATTTCGATATTTTAAATCGCCTGTCTGCCCCAACGAGCTGCAGTTGTAGCGGAATGAAAGTAGAATGAAACATTAACTTCCACAAACTATTTCTCCGGCTGCGCTGTCTACCCGTACTGCAGCTTGTTTCGCGGTCCCGAAAGCTGTCAATCATCTCCGTCTCTCATTGATTATTGTGAAAGTACTGACGTAATTATGCGGATTTAAAATCCTAAATATCATACATGTTTGATAAGATCGGGGCGGCCCCGATTTGCTTGAGAGCATATCGCAAGGTGTAAGTTTAGACTTTTAAATGTCTCACATTACAGGATAATCTGGGCCGAACTTCGGAGCCGATCAAGGTCCATTGCCCGATTTTCCCTCGGATTCTCGGGAGGGGAAAATCGGGGTAAATTCGGCCCGATTATCCTGTGGTGTGAGCCAGGCATAAGGGGACTACTTTCGGGCCCTGCGTAATATAATTGCCCCTGCTGCAGCCATTTACGGCAGCAAAGTCCTTGATTATTACACCAGAATGAGAGTATAGTTCTAACCATATCGGCCTTAAAAAAAAAAAACTATTAATTTTCCATTGGTCTTAGTAACCTACACAATGTAACTACAGAAGAGTCAAGCTTTGAATAGGAAAAATATCGAAACTCTTATTTTTTTAGCGCGATGCTAATGGTGTAATCAGATTCAATGGATTATGCTAAGCTATGCTAAAAGTGGTACAGCCAGACCCAGAGTGTTTAACTCTAGGGGAGCTGGAAAAGTAGCATATTTTCTAAAAAAGTGGAGTGTCCCTTTATGCATTTTTTTTTTATTTCCAAACTCATTATGGAGGAAGCATTGATATTTTCCACCAAGGGAGAGCTGGAGCTGGTTTGGAGCCAGAGCAAAGCAAACCGGTTCTTAGTAAGCTTGTCAGTTAATCCATGTCTTTCTTTCCTCAGTGGAAGAGAAAAATGATTTCTGAACTTTTCTTCACAGATTGTAGTTATAACCCAAACTCTTCTTAGTTCAAATCAACGCAGTTTCAAAGGTCTTTGAGGTGCTTTCACAGGCTCTGCACGATAACAGCTGAGGACGGGGGGTGGGGGTCTAGCAAAACAATTGGTTAAAAAAAGGTATATACTTTATATACAATAATTCGGATTGAGCTCAAGCCGGGAACTGTCATCACGCTCAATGGCGCATGCGCGAGCGGAAGCACCGCCCCACTCTTTACACACAAACCGGCCGAGCGTGATGACGTACTAACGCCGCAGAACTAGTTCCCGGCTTCTTCCGGCCTGAGCTCAATCTGAACTATCGGATAAAAAGTACATACTTTTTTTGTAGAAAAAAATCCTTTCGTTAGATTGTTTCGTTAAAATCCCCCTCGTCCTCAGCTGGAATTGTATTGAGCCCGTTGAAGCACTTCAAAGACCTTTGAAACTGCATTGATTTGAACTGACAAGAGTTAGGTTCCACTGAACCCTATTTTGTAAAGAAAAGTCCAGAATGTTTTCCTTAAAAAAAAAAAAAAAAAAAAAAACTATTTCTCTTTCACTGAGGAAAGATAGACATCGATATCTTGGATGGCATTGGGGTCTTTAAAGGGTTAGATCACCCAAAAATGACATTTAGCCTGTGATTTACTCACCCTCAAGCGATCCTAGGTGTATGACATACTTCTTCCAGACAAATAAAATCTGAGTTATATTAAAGTGCCCCTATTATGGAATTTTGAAAATTACCTTTCATAGTATGCATCATAGATCTAAGTGAACGAAAACATCCAGAAATGCACTTTTACCATGGATAGATGCACTTTTATCAACTTCAAAACAGAAGCACCCATTGACTTCTAATATAAATCTGGGAAGAGCCAGGGCATTTGTTAACATGATTGTATTATGATTGTATTTGTCTGAAAGAAGAAGGTTATATACACTTAGAATGACTTGAGGGTGAGCAAATCATGGGCTAATTTTCATTGCAGGGTGAACTATCGCTTTAAGGCTTTAAAGGGACACAAGGCAGCATTTTTATGTTAATAAATCATCTTCGTAAGTCGGTATATGGTTAAATGACTCATTACATGACGAATGAAGACTCTCTCGCCCGCCCCTACCGTCTGTAGGAAGAATACCCCACTTGCAAGTTCGCTGTATCCGACCCGGTGTCCTTCAGTCTCGTATAGTCTTAGATATAGAACGCATTTACTCCCAGACACTAGGGGGAGCTAGTAGAGAAATAATACTCAGACTTGCCTTGTGTGCCTTTAACATGCAATAAAGGGACAGATTTGTGACCTTGTTTACAAATAGAACTTCAAAATAGAACATTTGAGATTTTTTTCCCCTAAAATAATTGTTTTCTGTACTATTACCGTGCGTTCACACAGACGTGTTAAGAGATGGCAAAAAAAAAAAACGCTATTCGCGCGTAGTTGGATGCTTGAACATTTGGAGTTTACTCGCTTCATTCACGCCTGAAAACCGCACATGAAATTCTAGTTATTCAAGACATTTACACGGAAATTCACATCACGGGAGGGGCTTCCGCGACTCCGCTCGCTTCCTGTAATTACGTCACTACTATAGAAAGCTCCTGATTGGTTAAAGGTAGGGTAACAGATTTGATCCTGAAACATTTTTAGTTATGCTGGTTAAAAGTCTCCTCACATCCTGCAGGGTTGCTGCAGGTTTCACCAAGTCAAATTTAAGACTTTTTAAGACCTTTTTAAGACCATTATGAGTGAAATTTAAGACCAACGCGACACAATGATCTCAGAAAAAACTGCATTTGAGGTTTGTTTCTCGCCAAACCTACAGTATACAGTCAGATCACACCACCTGAAATATAGCTTATGGCATGAATTGCGTGGATTATAATAGCCTACATTTGTATCCTCTTTGAAAAATAATGATTAAAAACTGGATTGAAGTGCGATTCAGTGACACATGAAGTACTTTTCTTTTTAGAGGCCCGCACATCAAACACTTTCTTCCTCGGTCAATGATTAGTTCTACAGCATTTTAAATTACTATTTTATTTTTTGCGGACAACGCTTTTCGGGAATAAACGGAGGTAAGAAATTTAAGACTTGGGTTGATTAAATTTAAGACCTAGGATGAAAATCTGGCCGTTTTTAAGACTTTTTATGGCCTTAAATTTACCTTTCTGAATTTTAGACTTTTTAAGACTTTTTAAGACCCCGCGGGAACCCTGTCCTGATAGCAATCACTGTGTTAAGTTGTTTAAATGTATTTGTAGAAATTTATGTCATCTGTGAAAGGCGTAGGACCAAAAAATGTTCAACAAATCATAGATTTCGGTCCGAACGAACGTTTCCTTTTTTGTCCCTCATACGCAAGCGTAATTTGAATTCCCACCGCGCAGCGAGTCCATGCAGACACCATACGTCATCGGCACGTTCACGTGCGCTCACCTCCTGTCTGTAAACAGCGAGAACAGCAAACTTTCTGCTGAATTGACAACCTACACAGGAGCCACAAAACTAAAGGCATTTTTTATAACAACAACAGCAAAAACTGCCTGGATCAGCAAGAACAAAAACCCAAATTAACATCGGTAACTTTACTGCTTTACCACAAATGCATACAGCTGCAGGAGGCAGAGGGTCTGAAAGGGTCGTTGCACTGTTTATTTTGGTAAGGTAGGTACGCGATATGTTTGTATTGAGATGGATTCAGATATTCTACTTTGATGAAACATTGTGTTGCTTATGAAATTTGTGTTCGTTTACGGATAAGAGTAACGATATAGTTACTAAGTCTACACAACCAAACGTGTGCTTAAACAAATTCTGATGTAAACCAGTTGTTTATGTTGGTTATTTTGGAAGTGTTATTCACTTTGTACTGCAAAGTTTTCTCACTGGTGAATGAGAAATGAGACGTGACCGTCTGATCTGTGCGTGTTCATGTGTTTTGAAAGAGGCGTGACTTTGGATGGCGATTTGACTTGAGGGTGGGATCGGGATTTCATTGCTAGGCAGCTACAGTTAGCAGTTTTAAAAAAAATTTACCCTACCTTTAATGCGGGGCGTTTTTCCACCAAAGTTCAGATTTTTCAACTGCGCAAACTAGACACACAATTGAGGTGGATTTGCGTCTACCGAACCACGCTTAATGCCTCATTAGCAACGCAAGACCTCCAGATGCGCGTAAACACGTTTTTAAATTGACATAACATTGAAATCACTGCCGCTTTGTGCCTCTACCGTGGCTGGAGTGAACGCAGCATTATGATAGGAAATAATGTAATAATCTGACCTGGAGTAATTCAGTTTGCCCAGTAGAAAATGACTAAAACAGTCCCCTCTTGGGACCTGGGATGCTGTGGTCATCTGCAGTAGATCTCCACCAAGCACAGGCTTTTCCACATAACCTGAAATCAAATTTAAATATTTTAAAATACTCTTTACATTTAGGATTTGCGAAATTGATACGTTTAAGCATTCTTTAAAATTTCCAAACTCATTAATGGAGGAAACACTTAACCTGTTATTATGATTGATATTAAGGTTTGACCACAATACTGTGGTGAATATATCATTTGATAAAAAAAAAGTTTACTTTACTCTAATGATACAAAATAATATAAATATTTGACCACAGGATCACTTCTAACATTTCCAGGGTGTTAAAGAGGCTAAAAGAACATAACTGGGCCCGTTTTAGTCAACTGGGTGCAAATTTTAAAGAGGATAACACAGTGTAGCCAACAACAATTGTTTTTATTGTTCTCTGTACTGACAGCTAAAATGTTAAAATTGACCAAAGTTCTCCTTTAATGCACTCTAATAGTGTATAAGTAACGTTATACAACAACATTAAATATACTAGATTACATTGAAATATGTTATTAATTCTTATTACACGGCTCTCTGGAATGCTTGATTCTGATTGGTCAGTTGAGAATAATAATAATAACCGCTCCAAAATAATAACGCATAGCCGGTACTACTTTTACGAGTAAGATCGCTCCGCGCCAATAAAGATTACTGTTTGTTTGGCGCCATCTTGTGACAAACACTGGACAACCACGACAAGACACAGAGAGCTTACTGAGACTGAACTTGACAACATAGAGCATGACAGCTACGAAGCCAACACACAAAAAAATACAGAATGGGCATTAAAACTTCTCAAAGACTGGCTAAAAGAGAAAAAAATGGAGACAGACAAGTATGAAGCAGAGGATCTTAAGGTATTACGATCATTTTATGCATCTGTGCAAAGTTTCGTGGAACGATAAAAATGTTAATTTAAAACAAATATGCCAATAAAATGTTTCAAATTCATATTCATGTCCAGTTTTTTTTCTTATGTGACAAGTAGCCGTGTAATAAGCGGGATAATGTAGAGTCAGCCGGTAGTTATCGGGAAATAAGCCCCTTCAGTGTGATACAAGACCCTCCGCTTCGCGTCGGGTCCTGATCACACTGTCGGGGCTTATTTCCCGATAACTACCGGCTGCCTCTACATTATCCCTTACATATTCCTATGATTTAACCTTCTAATGAAACAACTACAATGACATTAGGAACATCCAAATGAAACATACTAGCACCTACCTACACCATGTGCAGGCCTGACCACGTGCGTCAAGCACAGCACAAATCATTCAAATGGATTCTTAAAACACAATGCATGTTTATTAACAGGTAATAAGATCTATTTTCTTTCATAAAAAAATAACTAAACAAACAACATACCTGTAAACAGACCAACATCATCAGTGGATCGACGGGGCAATGTCTTTTCTCTCACTCTGTCCTGAAGACACTGAGCATAATATGATAATTATAAGATTATGAAATTCATAATATGCTTATTACAATTAAACACTTCATCACAACCAACACGATCAAATGCTGTTGAGCACTTGAGCAAAAATATGCATTTGGACGATAAAACTCAGCATACCAGAGAAACGTCCACGAGAAAAGCACCATCACACGTCGTACATGGAGGAACCCGGGAGATGTTCCCCCGAAGACGCTCCCACCCTAAACGAAGACCCGAAGAAAAGTTCCTTTAATTTTACGTTATATTCTCTTACTTGTGAACAATGAACAAAATTGTTTGAGGTTCATTAACCCATTTTAATTACAAAACGGAGTATAACCACCAGTAAATTTAAGAAAACAATACAATATAGGAAAAAACGATTCAAATAATTCACACCAGTTACAAATGCATACTTTTTATATTGAACTGAAAACACTCTTACCTTCGTTCGAAACGCAGGAGAAAACATATTCCTTATTCCGAAATGCCAATGCAGCTCCATGATATCCGAGGATGGCTCACCTAAACTCAGTGAATCGAAAATACCGCGCAAACCCGTTGAGTGCGTTGAGACGCATCTGACATCCGTTTGTAAATTCAAACTTCTAAAACACGTGACCAAATCATTGCTGCTCATTCGACTGTTACGACCTACGACACATTCGCCGTTGTGGGCGGGAATTGGCGGCAAATTTGAATCTGTGTTGCACACATACACACACAAACAAGAGATGTATCGGAATAAAGTGTGCTGTTGAATAAAATTGTGAATGTTAAATAGTTGTATGGAGTTGAAATTAGAATAATGTTATTTTTATTATTCTGTGGAAATATTTTGATCTTTGTCAAAACAAACTCTGAATAGGCAACAAAAGTTACAATCACAAAAAAATATATATATATATATATATATATATATATTTATTTATTTATTTATTTATTTACACATACGTAGTAGCAATATGTTATAGGCCATATATGTGTGTGCGTGCGTGTGTATACACACACACACACACATATATATATATATATATATATACATATATATATATATACATATATATATATATATATATATATATATATATATATATATATATATATATATATATATTTATTTATTTATTTATTTATTTATTTATTTATTTACACATACATAGTAGCAATATGTTATAGGCCATATATGTGTGTGCGTGCGTGTGTCATTTTGCATCATTGAAAGAAGGAAGTCCAATATCTTTGTTGAGGGAGTGAGACTACAAACACCCCTTTCTCAGTCAAATAGGCACCAAATTCTAAATGTATGTTACATTTTGACTACAAATATGACACACTTTCAATAAAGATGAATGTTTCTACGGGTGAAATGCTTCTTTAAATGTGTAGGCCTGGAAAATTCCACAAGGAAAGATTCTGTTGGGGTTTTTCCCGTATGACTGTTGACCCCCCATACAAAAATGTAATATATGGCCATATATGTACATATATTTTACATAGTATGACATATATTTATACATATATTTGACTTATCTGAGAACACAATATATGCCTGCAACATATATGTACATTTATATGTCCAAACATGTGAAAAAAATATTTGGTTTCATCAATATATGATACCATATATCTGCATATATTACACTATAGTATTGTTTTTTCGCATATATGGACAACATTAATTATAAATATGTGACATGCATATTTGTTTTCCACATATCTATACATATATTTGACTTATCTGAGAACACAATATATGCCTGCAACATATATGAACATTTATATGTCCAAACATGTGAAAAAAATATTTGGTGTCATCAATATATGATACCATATATCTGCATATATTACACTATAGTATTGGTTTTTCGCATATATGGACAACATTAATTATAAATATGTGACATACATATTTGTTTTCCACATATGTATACATATATTTGACTTATCTGAGAACACAATATATGCCTGCAACATATATGAACATTTATATGTCCAAGCATGTGAAAAAAATATTTGGTGTCATCAATATATGATACCATATATCTGCATATATTACAGTATAGTATTGGTTTCTCGCATATATGGACAACATTAATCATAAATATGTGACATAAATATTTGTTTTCCACATATTTAATAAATGTATGTAAACATACATGCATGTGATACTGATGCATTTTTAAAGCTGTGGCATATGGTTATGGTACTTTGTGGATGTATTTGTCAAAAATGACAAAGAAAACACTGCATTATTGTATTAAAAATACTATATTATGAAGTCCTGTTAGTTTTGTGACCTAAAGACCCTCCCACCAGGATCACCATCAGACAGGTTTTTGCTTTTATACAGCAAGTAAAAATTATCTGGTCAGATCATCTTTAAATATGTAAGTGAGTGTTCAAGAAGATTTGAAATGTATGATCATTATGGGGAATCAACAGCTATTTTAATTACTTTTAACAAAAATGACTTCTTTAGTCAGAAAACTGCCAACTAAGTCTGTGTATATTAACAAACAGTGATAAGTTGATATGATTATTATTAATAATCACAAATCAATTACATTATTATTTTATTTTATTATTTTAGTTTATTTTAGTTTTTTATTTTATTTGTGCGGGGATTGGTAAATTGGTAAAACCTAATGTTATTTATTTGGTTGCTTTTATATCTTTTAGTATAGTGTTTGTTTAGCGAATTTACATATTATTATTATTATCATTAAATCGTGTTAAATGTATTGCTTAATTAACAATAAATAGTCAAAAGAACATAGCATATAATAAAAATTTCCTCCACTGCCTATTGAATGCGCTACACCCAGTCCAGTAGGAAGCGCTAATTACCCTTCAGTTGCCAACCGCCACTCAGGCCAAAAGCGCAGAAGAACAAAAATGACCGGGAAAATCTGACAGGACTGAGAAGATGACAACAGCACAGCGGGTTTTTGTCGTAGTAATCGTGTAGCTTGCAGTTTACTATGGTTTGATGCTTAATTTTTCTTGGGTGTTTTTGTAAGTAACGTCATGTCTTAATTTAATGTTATTGCACAATGCACAAAACTGTTCAGAATCTTTCAGTTTATATTATTCTGGTTAACCTTATGAAGCATGTACTTAAAGGAACAGTGATTAATAAGGCACTTATTTATGCAGTTAATTCATAATTTACAAAATACGATTTGTTTAAAAAAGGCAATACATTTATGTTGCCTAACAGTCACTTGAGAAATAATTATAGAAAAATAACGTGTACAGACATTTTCACAGACATTGTAATGTAACGGTTACATCTGCATGTAAATTATATATATATAAGCAGCTTTCTGGCAACAGGTGGTGTGCTTTATTAATATATTTAAAATGTTCATATCTAATGCATTTTGACATCCCTTATATTTATCTTTATGTAAGAGTTATACTTTTATTTTAGTGAGAGGGTTATGTTTGTGTTTAAGCAGACATTGCAAGCAGGCAAAGCACTTATAGCTTTACATGGCTGGAGTCAATACTACCTCACCAAAATTACAACTAATGTTTTGCTTAATCCTTGCCTAATCACAGTGTTTTTCCCTTTTATTATTTATCTTTTTGTAGGCCCATCAGAGTGATTTTCTGAGTTCTTTCACATGCTGTATGGTAAGAGTGAATTTCTGCCAGTTGATACCGGTGACAGGTGTTAATTATTAAGTTTATCTTTGTATTTTTTATTAAAGGTCAGCGAATGGATGGATTATCCAGTCAAGGTACAGAATGAAAGGTAAATGGCAAGTAATTAAGTAATGTACTAAATGTATAAACTGTAGTGTATTCAGTAGCTACTAATCACATTACCTCTATCACTCTCTCTAAAAGACTTGCCTGAGTTAGAAGAAGCTGAGCGACTCTTCAGAGTGAAGATGTTATGGTAATGTAAATCTTACTTTTTTATATTGTAGTTATATACAATATCAGAGACAGCACATCATTTTAACCCTGTTTTATGGATAAAGGGGTTTTGCACCCTAATGGCACTTTTCCATTGCATAGTACCCTACAGGTAAGGTTGAGTCAGCTCACTTTACTTTGGCTTGGTTAGCTTTTCCATTGAGTTTAGCAACACTTCAGAGTGGGAGCGATTATAGGGGTGTCAAATGTATATAGCCCAACATTCATTGCTCGACTTATCGAGACTGTTTTCTAAGATGGCTCCTGTCTGTATACGCATAATATACTGTCTTTATAAAGGATCTTCTTATTAGGGCTGTCACTTTTGAGAAGAATCAAGCACACATATCCCGCGCTTGAGCGTGTTTCTGAAAAGTAATCTTCACTGACAATAAGCACACATACTAGGGCTGGGTATCGATTCAGATGTTCCAGATCGATTCAATTTCGATTCACAAGCTATCAAATCGATTCGATTCTCGATTCAATTTTCGATTCCAGTTCTCGGGTCTGTTTTTATACTCGATTCTCAATTCAACTCAATGAATATAGATTTAATACAAATACTATATTAATAAAAAACAACAGTGAACATAAGTTTACAAGTGGGTAATTAATAAAAAGAAATTAAAAGCCACAACACTATCGTTGTTGTCTTGCTTGCGAAAACTAAAATGCTTCCATACCTCTTACTTTTTATGTGAAGGTGGCATCAACGTCGATGAAGCACCTAAAACTGCCATTTTAAGCACTGAATGAAAGAATGACAGGCTCCTTGGTAACATCACGCAAGGCAAAAAAGAGGGTGACATCTAGTGAAGAAGACTAGTAATTTTATCGTTGAACGTTAATCTTACATTCAAGGATTGCAGAAAAATATATGAAAAAAAAAATCGATTCTGCTCTTTGAGAATCGATTCTGAATCGACCACGTAAAAAAAAACTATTAATCGAAATATCCATTTTTTTGCCCAGCCCTAACACATACATACCCTATGTATGCGCGCGTTCATATACATTAACCCTGCCCGTGCTGTTTGCTTGACTGTTTTTAATGATAGAGCACACAAACCATTGATATTTGAGAAATAAAACTTACCGCTGAGTTAAGCAGATCTTACTTCACTCTGTCGTCTATGTGACATGCGACAGTCAGCACGTGATCATTTTAAATCAGTTTACAAGACAAATGCTGTTGTTGTTTAATATAAAGTTTACATCAGGGCTTTGAACCTGATTTTTTCCCCAATTGGTTCATTCCGAACAGAAACAGTATTTTAACGTTTCCGGTTTTTGGTTCAATGCTAAAGCTGACGTTCCTGAACCGGTTAGAACAAAAAAATAAAAATCCCGAACCGGTTAATAACGTTCCATGTCAGCTGTGGGACATAAAAATAAGTAGGCTGGTCATTAGGACATTAAACTTAAGAAAAATTATGTAGACTTATAAGTTAAGTCTCTATCTTGTCATCGAACATTAAAAAGGCTAAATTATGTAAGCGGCATAACTGACATGCCTACATTTGTTAAGTGCACTTAAACACACGCGCACACACACAGACTGATTCCAAACGGCGCTTCGGGAAGAAGATGCTGCATAAACAGTCGCTCCACATAAAGTGAAAATTAAGATGTTTTTCAGTGCTTTATTCGCCAAATGTATTTTATACATCAAGAGTTCTGATCTTTGAAGGGCATAGGGATAATCATATTTGATTGGAGTTAGGGCTGTCACTTTTGAGAAAAATCAAATTCATACGGATATCTAATATCATGCAAAGTATCCGAATATATTCGAATATCTAGGTGCCCCCCGCGCGCATAAAAAAACCCCCACCATAATGGAGATTCATCAAATGTATTAACAGTGACAGTCATAAACAGGACTGTCTGAATTACTTTTTTTTACTTTTGAAACAGAAGGTTATCAACTTATAAATAACAACTTATATGAAAAAAAAACTATTCAGAACAGGTACAGACAATAACTTAAACAGCAGGAAGCCCAAACGGATTTCGCGCCCACAGATTTCGGCGGAAAACTCAGCGGATGTAATGCGCTTGACAAGCAAACATATCCCGCGCTTGAGCGTGTTTGTGAGAAGTAATATCTTTGACAACAAGCACACATACATAGCCTATTCCACACGTTTGTGAGCCGTCATTGACAAGTACATTAACCCTGCGCGTGCTGTTTGCTTGATCGGTTTTAATGATAGAGTGCACAAACCCTTTGATATTTGAGAAAAAATTAAACGTACCGCTAAGTTAAGCAGATCTCATTTGACTCTGTTGTCTATGTGACGTGCGACAGTCAGCACATGATCATTTCAAATCCGTTTACAAGACAAATGCTGTTGTTGTTTAATATAAAGTTTACATTGCATTGTAAAAATCGAATGCATATTCGAATATCGAATAAAAAGTGACAGCCCTAATTGGAGTTGGGCCGGACACATTCAAATGCATGTGCGTCTGTGTGTACAGAATTTTTTTTATTTTAGTGCCTTTTTGTGGTTAAATTGTTTAAAATCACTTAAGTGTTAACATTTGTAAGCCTTTGAAACACGTGCAAATGATCAACTTTCACCATATTTAAATTAGCATATTAATCCGCAAATCGCATGCGAGCCGAACTGTGGGTTGTGATCTGTACAGATCACTGACCAACTGCGATCCGTTACACCACTAATAAGTATTAAAAAAAAAAAAACATCTTGAGATACTTGGTAGCCTACAATATTTACCTCTTATGATTGAGCATTAGAGACTTGGGCTTGAGTAGGCTATCTGCTGGTGGCAAGCTTCTCATTTCTCTGGGTCAATGACGACCGGAAGTGAACTTCACAGAGTCAAATTGCACAGAAATCTTGTCAAAGAACTGAAAAAATAACGTTATTAACCGGCTACCATTATTTTCAATTAACGGTTCTGTTCCGGAACATGTATTTTTGGAAAGTTTCTGGTTTCGTTTCTGTTCCTTGCAAAACATCAAAAGTTTCTGGTTTTCGTTCCTTGAACCGGTTCAAAGCCTTGGTTTACATTCTTCATACATGCTTATTTCATAACGAAAATGTATTAAAGGGACATTTCACTTTTTTTGAAAATATGCTAATTTTCCAGCTCCCCTAGAGTTAAATATTTGATTCAATCCAATCCATTGAATCTGATCAGACCATTAGCATCGTGCTAAGAAATAACCAAAGAGTTTCAATATTTTTCCTATTTAAAACTTGACTCTGTAATTACATTGTGTACTTAGACCGACGGAAATTAAAAGTTGCTATTTTCTAGGCAAATATGGTTAGACCTATACTCTCATTCTGGCATAATAATCAGTGACTTTGCTGATTTAGCATGGCTGCAGGAGGTGCAATGATATTACACACTGCCCGAAAATAGTCCCCTGCCATTGAATGTAACCAAGGGGACTATTTTCGGGCAGTGTGTAATATAACTACGCCTGCTGCAGCCATGTTACATCATTGATTATTACGCCAGTTTGAGAGTACATTTTCTCCGTAAGAATCAAATGTTTAACACAAGCTTTTTATTCTGCTATAACACTAAAAACAATAATATATGTAATTTTATATACAAATTATAATTCTATCTATCTGGTTCGTGTTGGTCCAATTTAATTCAGAGCACTTGTTTGGTTTGGTGTTATTATTTTCATTGTAAGCCTTTAAAAAGTAATTATTTTTGATGCAATTTTGTAATATTTACGGCTTAAATTCTATTATACATTTTTTTTTATATTTAAAATCATTCCGCAGAATTATCCAAAAAATTTCCACAGAAAAAGCAAAAAAAAGTCTGCAGAAGCCGGAGCCACGTCTTCCCTGTCTTGCGCACAATTGCCGTCGGTCTCACTCTCAGCTTCCTCCCTATTACGAGGTGTTAAACTGTAAAAAAATGTGCTACACATGGCATTTTAAAAACCGGATGGTTTATTTATAGTGGATATTTCACCTCATGTTTGAATGCATATTCGAATATCAAATAAAAAGTGACAGCCCTACTTCTTATTAAACTGTTTGTACATTTACAAAGTTCAACTTGGGGTTAAGTGCCTTGCTCAAGGGCACAACGGTGGTGACCAGGATTCAAACAAATTCTAGGCTAGCATACTAGCCAGGTTCCTTAACTGTTGTGCTACTGTCACCCCTTTTGGCTTAGTGCCTGCTTTCGAACCACACCCGTGGAGATATCTGCCAACAAATGGACAATCATTCATGGGGCTACAGATGGGGCTGCATTCAAGAATTTTCAATGTATGTGTTCAAATTCACATTCTGCGTAAAAAAAAAAGTTTCGATGAGAGGTGATGGAGGGTGGTGTTTGGCACTATGACCCTATCTCGTCTGCAAATTAAATTGGTGCAAAACTGGCCGCCATGCTTGCACTAAGTGTGGCCTTACGTTGCCTATTCACATACTTTGTCACTTAATTTTACTGACTTGCACTAGAAGAAACGGCAATAAATAATTTTTTATCTTTGTGATAAGTTTATCCACCAGTGTTTTGTCTACTTTATACCTAAAACTTTTTCTTTAAAATGTACCTTCTCAGATGCAGTTATGTCAAAGCACTCGTTTCGGCTGGCCAGATTGGAACAGACCTGAATGGGAAGATGGCAGAGCTAAGACTGACAATGTCCAGGAAAAATGTTAACTAAAAATGAGTTTTTCCTCAGCGAGTGAGTTTGGGAATGTTTTAAATGTCCCTAAAAGTTTGAAAATGTAATACTGAGGGAAAAAAGGGAGTGCTTTGAAAAGGCTTTAAAAAGAAAATAAAGTCTGAAGTTGATGGTAAATGAATTTAAAGTTTTTACTTGAAAAGTTTGTACTTGTTTGTACTTGTCAAGTCTGTGCTGAAAGTAAAGTTTGTATTTGAAAAGACTTGGAATTGTGTGTTCTGTAGAATGAGTACACATATATGTGCAGGCTGTATAAAAAACATAGTTGTGCCACTAATATAAGTGAAAGTACATGGTGTCATCATATTAGAATCATATTTGTATCCCTAATATAAGTGAAAGTACATGGTGTCATCATATTAGAATCATATTTGTATCCCTAATATAAGTGAAAGTACATGGTGGCATCATATAAGAAGCATATTTGTATCCCTAATATAAGTGAAAGTACATGGTGGCATCATATAAGAAGCATATTTGTATCCCTAATATAAGTGAAAGTATGTACTATGGAAATAAGTACATATATGCATGTATACATATATGTGTCTTGCATATATTTCACATGTATGTCCATATATGGGAAAATATATGGCACTTACATGAAAACGGCCATTTTTGCTATATTTTGAAATATATTTTTCATATATGTCTATGTATGTTACATATGTGAATTTTGCATATACTTTCATATATGCAGCAGACATACACGGGCACTGATATTATATATGTAATTTACATATATTGACATATATTACATTTCTGTATGGGCCTATTCTTCATTACATCATCCACCCTATTTTTCAACATGGACAAATCATTTTCATACAAGATAATTTTATGTATGAGACTTTTCCTTAGTCACTAGTTAAACAGCCTGAAAAATAACAAGAGTGTGGTAAACAGTAAAAATTACTTGTGCTTTATGATTATTGTGTGTTTATGATTATGATTACACACTTGCTGCACAGGTTAAATTAAAATCTCTGAGAACTGTGGGCAGGTAATTAAGTGTATTAGGGATGCTTTGCCCCATGCATTAATGTCATGAATAAACTCAGCCCTGGTAGATGATTTTACACCTCAGAACTTGCCTGAGCTGAAGGTGACCCCTAAAGATGGAGGAGATGTAATATAAACCAGACTGCATTGTTGAAAGGGATTTGGTTGTTCATAATGTGGCAAAGAAAAACGTTTATATGTGTGTTAAATCTGTGCATGTTGGACATTTGCAAGGCAACAGATACTAAATGAAGGGATAAAATCTCTATTTGCGAAGAAGTGCATCCATCATGGAGAGTATTGTGTAAACATTCTATCTCCAAGCGATGTGGAGATCTTCAGTGTAGAGTTGTGCTACAGCCTCAAATAGATATCAAAGTTTAATAAGATTGTTCTGTCCTGTAATGCTCATGATGTTTTTCATATGTTTTTTGAATGTCCAAGACTTTCCTTTATTTGTAATACTTGAAAGTTGATCACAAAATTGGGGTTTTCATATAACAATACCTTAGTTTATATTAGGATATAAATATAGAAGTTCATGGCAACAACACCAATGATTCTTGTCATTTTTTATGACAAAAGTTTGACCTATGTTTACATGTGACTGCTACTCTGAACACTTCCAAGATCACATTTATGTTCATGCAAACTCGTTTTGTGTGTTTGTTTTTGCAAATACAGCTGCTCCATTATGTCGAGCAGAGACGAGTGCTCGGAGGTCAGCAATTTTACGCGTGTTTGACTTCATGTGGCGCTGCAAGAACCGATCAGACGGATGATGTCAAGGTACCGCCAGAGCGATTTGAAATTAGACTAGTGATTCCTCAACTCGCTCTCGCGGTACTTTGACGTCATCGATCACATACGGCAACAACTCCTCCCTCCAACATGAACCAGTTTGCGTCACCACCAGCGCTGCCGGTGATTGGCTTACGTGGGCTTGAGCTTTTCTTGACGGCATATATGCACGGGTACGTGTAAATAAACACTTTTCTGAAAACTGACATGTGTGCACGATATTATTTTGGAAACCGGAGAGGTTGAAATGTCCGTTTATGAAAATAGCCGCCCACGTGTAAACATAACCTTAGTGACGTGATACTGCATGTCTGTGTGGATGAACGGCAAAAAAAAGGTCACGGTTATAAAAATACCCGTGTCCGTGTGGACAAGGCCTAAGTTTGCCATTTTGAAATCCCACCAGTGTAAAAAGGCAGGAAAATAAGGCCTAGTCCACACGGACATGGGTATTTCTATAACCTGAGTTTTTCCTCCAAACAAATCCTGTCCACACATGCTCAGTTTAAAAGAAATCTCTGTCCACATGAAAAAGCAAAAACACGCTATCAAGCACTGTCAAGAGCATGCCACACCAGCAGGCGACAATATAACCTCTGACGTCAAATACAGCAGATAACGGCGCACACTCTGACGTCGCACGACAACACTGCAACCAGCGTTTTCTTAAAATCCTCACCTTGGCAGGGATTTTCAAAAATGTTTGGTTTCAGTGCACTGATACTGCGTTTTTGCGTGGACAAACGGCCGAACCACATAAAAAAATAACACGGTTATAAAAATACTCCGGTCCGTGTGGACTAGGTCTAAGTCTTTAATAGAATCTGTGTCCATTTAGTTTACATATTACAAATACACAGATAGTGATGCTTTGTTTTGAATGGAGATGGGGTGTGAGACTGACTGTGAGTGTGTACAAAAGCTTAGTTTTTAATAATGGTTGTTGTGGATCCTGTATAAAATTTGTCTTAAGACCTGTTTCTCTCTCTCTCTCTCTCTCTCTCTCTCTCTCTCTCTCTCTCTCTCTCTCTTTCTCTCTCCCTATACTGTAGTTTGCAATGAATTGTGGGAGCATGCTAAATGCAAATTTTACAGTTATGTCTGCAATACTGTATTTTTGAAATAGGCTAATATGTAAATGCTACAGGACAACATGTAATGACACTTATTAGTTTATTTTATGTATTTATTTAAAAAGTCAGCTGTGGCACTAGTTTGGAAATAAAAGCTTTGGCACTTTACAATAACTGCAATAAATGCAGCCTATTAAATGAATTATAAACATTCATGTAGATTCTGATAATGTACATATCTTTGTCAAAAATGTTTGATAAGAAACACATTTAGACAACATGTGTGCGTAGCGCAGTACGTGTGATGTCACGACGTCATCAGCAAATTTGCGCCCGGTGCACATGCGCATTGCGAGTTTGCGCAGACAGGTGTCTACGGTCGGAGTGGAATGAAGAAGTTGCATCTGATAATTCTTCCATTGTGTAAGTAATATTTTTAATTTGTCACATTACAAACACCAGACTGTTCATCAGAGTTAAGTATTAGCGTTAGTTTCTCTGCTGAATTTATTGGGCGAGTCTGTAGCACATTATTTGATGTAATATGCGCGTGTTAGTTTGATGCACATGTTGGAAGACAGGGCTCTCGAGTCAAGTCGCACGCATTCACCGTTAGACACACGCATTTCAGTCAGTTCACACGCTCACACGCCACACCTTGTATTTCTCAGGCTGAGAAGTAAGAGATAAATTATCCTGCTTCGAGTTTTTTTGTGTACTCAACTTTACGCAGCGCCGCATGAACTGACAAAGATGACATCAGAGTACCGCGAGACATGTTGCGGAAGAGGCTGATTCCTATCGCTCTCGCGTTACTCTGATGTCATCCACTTGTCGTTTCTTGCAGCGCCTCGCCTCATGAAGTCGTACTTTGATCAAAGACAAGTACAATCCTATAATCTACTCAAAGTGCTCTTTTTTCATGTACTAATTTTGTACTTAATATAGCCTACATTTTTTGTTCCTTAGTACATATGAAATATGCTAAAATGTAATTTAAAAATGTATTTAGGTACCACTTGTAATACATTTGAACCCATCTTTGTATGAAAGATGAGTACAAGTTTACTTAAATACATTTATGTAATACAAGATAGTATGTTAAATGCATTTCACTTCATATTCATGACATCTCAAACACGGAGGAAGATATTTTGAGGAATGTTTGTAACCCAATCTTTAATGAGCCCCATTCACTTCGAAAATAAGAAAAATAATTAATACTTAGTCCTTCTAATTGATGCTATTTCTTTTTTATGTCCTGTTTGTATGAAATATAGTTTAATTTTTTTTTTTTTAGGTAGCAGCAACTGCAGCTGACATGGAATGAGGATTATCGGATTCACCTCTCACTGATCATCCAAGGTAATTTGGATACAATGAATACAAACTATTGTTACGTCCCCTGTGGACGTATTTGTTATATAATTTGGGGTTTATGACATCTATTGGGCATGTGTGTTTTCTCTCTCCCTTTCTCTCACTCTCTGTGTGTGTGTGTAGCAGGTTGCTAATTAGGCTCCAGCTGAAGGACATCAGTGAGTGAACGGCAAACCAGCATAAGAGAGCAGTGAAACCACGTTTGGGTGCTGACGGCAACGCGCTCACTCTTTGTCCTGATTCAGAAGTGTGCAGATCAAGTGTGGTCTGAGTTTGACTTTGTGAATTTTGAAATAACTGTTTATTGATTCAGCAATCATTGCTGTGGACTTTATATTTTTATTTTATTCTTTCTTACTTTCTGAGAATGCGTGTTGTTCTCAGTTTATGTAAATACTTAATTTCCTTATGTTGATGAGCGGTAGGGAGAGGGTGCCATTTAATTTGCAAACTTTTGTAGATGTTTATATTTAGTTAGGAAGAAAGGTAAGACTCTGTTGTTTGGTTTGTTCTTTTCTTTGGTAGTTATTTAGAGGTTACTTAATAGTTAGATCTGTTTTGTTTGTTGTTTTGGCCTTGCCCTCTCCTGAAGATTTGCTTACTTTATGATTATTTAACATCAACAAATAAACTACGTTTGTTGGTTAATTTTGTTGTGCTGTTTCTTCTGGATCAGGGGATTGATGTGACCGTCAGCCATTTAGGTTCATTATTTATTTTTAGTTCTTTATTTAATTGTTACAACCCCTTCTTCCCCTAGACTTAAAGGAAGGGACGTAACAAGTGGGGGCTCGTCGTTTTTTTTTTTTTTGGATCATGAATTGGGTATTTCGCTGTGATAATTCTCTGGATTGATTGGATAATTGCAACCTGATTAATTCAGAATTATTTGAGGTGAGTACTCTCTTTTTCTCTCATGTTTGACTGTTTTCAATTGGGGTAGGAAGGGAGTAAGGGAGAAAGAAAGGAATAATGGAGTTTGATCTAACAGCTTTCACTCTAGCGCCTACGTTAGAAGTCTTTGATAATTGTAGGAAGAAAGACTTGGTTTTGATAGCTGACTTTTTTGATATTAAGATTCAGAAGGATACCACCAAAACTGTGCTTAAAAGGAATCTTTATGAGAAATTGGTAGAGGCAGGTATACTTCCTACGTCACATGATGATGATGGTGAGGAGCTTCAGTCTGTTGTGGTAACGGGTGCTGAGACAGAAAATCCTTTACCCCTGGAAGGTAGTCCAAAATTTAGCTCTGTGCCTCAGGATTCAATGATTACTTTAAAGTTGAAAGAACTTGATCTTTTAATTAAAAAGCAGGAATGTGAGGCAGAGATGATAAGACTTCGTGTAGTGGAAAAACAGACGGAAAGGGATATTCAGATGCGTAAACTAGATTTAGAAGCAGAACGTTTAGCCCATAGAACAATTCCACATGTACAACCTAGTCCAATATCATCTCCCGTAAATATGAGTGGAACCAGTGCAGTTACCCAGGATTTTTCTCAAGATGCGCAGAGTGACTCATTTGATTTTAGTAAATATATCAGACTTGTGCCTCCCTTTAGAGAAGCTGAAGTGGATTCATACTTTGTTGCGTTTGAGCGTATAGCGGGTAAGCTGAAATGGCCAAAAGAGATGTGGGCTTTGCTGTTGCAGTGTAGTCTTACAGGGAAAGCCCAAGAGGTTTGCTCGGCGTTGCCTATTGAGGGGTCCCTTGATTATGAAACTGTTAAGTCCGCGGTTTTACGAGCATACGAGTTAGTTCCTGAAGCCTACCGGCAAAAATTTCGTGGTCATATGAAAACAGTCAAACAAACTTATGTGGAGTTTGTGAGGGAAAAGAGAGTCCTTTTTGAAAAATGGTGCCTCTCTAGTAAGGTGACATCTCTAAAAGAGTTACAAGAATTAATCTTGTTGGAGGAATTCAAGAACTGCGTTCCGGCCAATATTGTTGTATACCTAAATGAACAAAAGGTTGTTTCTCTTGATAATGCAGCGATATTGTCAGATGAATTTGTGTTGACCCATCGAAATGTCTTTTCGGCTAGTGCGGCTGTTAAAACTCAAATGGGAAGTACAGAGAGTTCAATGCACCGGGTGATACGTTCATCTAAGGGCGAAATGACTCGTAAACCTAATGTGGGTGGTGATAAGAGGGTTTGTTTTTTTTGCCTTGATCCAAATCATCTGGTTGCAGATTGTAAAGCGTGGAAGCAAAAGAGTGGAGCTTCTAAAGCTAAGAACGTTGCTCTAGTCGACTCTGTACAGGTTGACTCCAATAAGGATGAGACTTACCAACCCTTTTTATATAGAGGTTCGGTTTCGTTGTCAGCTGATCTGGACTTTAAGTCTGTGACCATTCTTCGCGATACTGGTGCTGCACAGTCGTTTGTATCTGCAAGAGTTTTGCCATTCTCTGAACTTTCATTTACTGGTAAAGAAGTTCTAGTACGCGGAATTGAAATGCGTTGTGTCAATGTACCACTTCATACTGTGTACTTGAAGTCTGACATTGTTAATGGCCCAGTCAACTTAGCTGTACGTGAACAGTTACCTGTTGATGGCGTTGATTTAATTCTTGGGAATGATCTTGCTGGTGGCGTAGTCTTCCCTGCACCAATTGTGTCTCATATACCGAACACTTCCCAAAGTTTAGATTTACTGGAAAAGTTTCCTTCAGTGTTCCCTGCTTGTGCCATTACTCGTGCTCAAGCACAGAAGTTTAAGGAAGTAGTGGATTTGTCAGATTCATTCATGGCTAAGGAGGTGCCTCATGCTATTGAGTGCGAGTTGTCTGTATTGCCGGATCCTGACTCTCAAACATCATTTGCTGAAGAAGCAGTAGATCTTAAAACTTTGAAAGTGGGAAAGGATCATTTAGCGGCAGCACAAAGGGCAGACCCTTCTTTAATGAAATGTATAAAGGCTGCTGAGCATACTGTTCATGATTCCATTGCAGGAGTGACTTATTTTTGGGAATATGGCTTGTTAAAGCGGAGGTGGAAACCAAAACAAGAAGAGCTAGGGTGGCAAGAGACACAGCAGATAGTGTTGCCTTTTGACTATCGGCAACAGGTCCTGAGACTCGCCCATGAGAATCTTTTAGCTGGACATGTCGGGGTAACTAAAACCTATCGCCGCATTATTAAATATTTCTTTTGGCCTGGTCTTAAGGCCTCTGTTGTGAAATTCTGTAAGTCATGTCATGTCTGCCAGATGGCGAGCAAGCCAAATCAGAAAATTCCTCCCGCACCCCTCTGCCCAATTCCCATTATAAATGATCCATTTGACAGATTGATTGTTGATTGTGTTGGGCCACTTCCAAAAGGGAAGGCAGGGCATCAGTACATCTTAACAATAATGTGTGCAGCAACTCGTTTTTGTGAAGCAGTTCCGTTACGTACACTGAGAGCTAAAGTGGTGGTAAAAGAACTCCTTAAGTTTTGTACCACTTTTGGATTACCAAGAGTAATTCAAAGTGATCAAGGCTCTAATTTTACCTCTAAAGTTTTTAAACAAGCCTTGGAGATGCTTGGCATTACCCATCAATTGTCTACTGCATACCATCCTGAGTCACAAGGAGCTTTAGAGAGGTTCCACCAAACTCTTAAGACCATGCTACGACGTTACTGTATTGAGACTGGTAAAGACTGGGTTGAGGGGCTTCCTTATCTGATGTTTGCTACTAGAGAGTCTGTGCAAGAATCTCTTGGGTTCAGCCCTGCTGAACTGGTGTTTGGGCACACTGTGCGTGGGCCATTAAAATTGCTAAGTGAACAGTTACAAAGCCAACCTCTTGAGACTGTAGCTATTGATGATTATGTGACTTCTATTTGTGAAAGGTTACATAAGGCACATGAATTGGCTAAGCTACATCTGTCGGAAGCCCAGAGCGAAATGAAGTGTCGATTTGACACCAAAAGTGTGAAGCGAGATTTTTCTCCTGGTAATCAAGTGTTGGTTTTATTACCAGTCCCTGGATCAATTTTGCAAGCTAAATTTGCTGGTCCATATGTGATTAAGAGGAAGTTAAATGAGACAAATTATGTTGTTGCTACACCAGACCGGAGGAGCAAAAGTCGTGTATGCCATGTGAATCGACTTAAGGCTTATGTGAATCGGGAATCTGAGACTAAAGTAAAGCAAACTTCAGCTAGTACTGTTTCTACAGCTATAGTGAACTTAGTACACTGTAAAAAAAAAATATTTTTTTACAGTTTTTGCCAATACATTTTACTGTGTTTTCCCTGTTTTTTTAAATTACAGAAATGTTTTATTAAAATTACAAAAAAAAAACAGTTAATTGACATGTGTAATGTAATTAAACAGAGAAACTTTGTATAAATGGAATACAGTATATATCTGTTTTTTAAACAGATTTCAATGATAATTTTAACAAAACTAACTGTAAAAATAAAGTTTTTTTTATTAACCTGCTGGCCTCTTTTAACACATGAAATACTGTAACAACTGTGTTAATTTCTGACACCCCTTAGCTTGTCACAGATTATCAGTGATCTGTTAAAAATTTAGATATCCTAGTTAAAAGTATATACTTGTGTTAAGCAGCTGCAGGCCTCTTCTTTTTTTTTTTTAAACCAGTCTTAAAACCCATATTTTCTCTTTGGCTTTTGAGACCTAGTAAGATGTCGACTTTATTTGCTTGTTTTAATTTGTTACTTTGAATGCTTTTATTGTGTGTGTATTAGTGATGCAACAATACAGTTAGTCCACGGTTCAATACAATTTTCGATTCTTGTCCACGGTTTTCGGTTCGGTTTCGGTTCTCATGACCTTGCTAAAAAAAACAGCATACCAGCATGTGTTGTGTTTTGGTGCTGGTTTTCTGGTGACCACAAACCAGCAACAAACCAGAACCAGCGCCTGCACCAGCACCAGCATCCCATGCTCGTCATACCAACAAGACCAGCATATGGTGTGTTTTGGTGCTGATATGCTGGTGACCACCAGCTAAACCAGCAACAAACCAGCATGGACCAGCATGGGAATTATGCTGGTCTATGCTGTTTTTTTAGCAGGGGACTTGGCCTATTAAATCGTTTTAAATTTTTCTATGCTTAGGTAACAGGAACAGTGAGATGATAAGAAGCAAAAAACTAGTTTTAATTGCAAATCTCTTAATTTTATGTAAATGAAAAAACACACTTCTAGTGTATACACATTTCTAGTGTATTGATAAAATAATATAAGATATTATTAAATAAAGATATATAAAAATGATATCCTAATCAAACTGGGGAACACGTGAATTCTTACATTTACAAAATAAACACATGTAAACATAAATTGGCCATTTTATACCTGTACTGAGTAAATAAAACTTTGATGGCTATACCTTAATGCACTACTGTTAAGTCCAACATCATGCTGTCTGTAGAAACCAAAAATGCGTTCCTTACTCAAGATTACTTTTAGCATCATGCAAATTCTCTTCTGGAGTTGAACTTTCCGCGGAAGACGTGTTTGAGGCAAATAACGCGCGTTTGCTGCAAAAAAAGCCAATTTGGGTCATTCGCATTGCCCCGCGCGAATTTGCATCTTTACATTGATGTTGTATCATGTAATCTACTCGCGCAAATAATTAATCCACACCACAGAATTAAAAGACAGTAATGCTGCTTTTATTTGTTGTCGGATTTTTCTGCTCGTGATCACCATGTGACTGCGCGAATGAAATCTGACACCAGCATTGCAAGCAGTTAAAGCAGCTAGTGCATAGTGACTGGATATCAACTCGCTGGAAGGCGTTTAAAGCGTAACTAAACCCCTGGTCAGAGCCTGACTCCACCCACTGCAATATTTGAAAAATGCAAGAAAAGTGGGCAGATCCCAACGGAGATAGAGGGGACGAACTAAGCTCGTATCAAGTGTGTGGTGAGATCGTAACAAGGGCGTGGTGAGCTTGAACCTGCTTACGTCACGAGTCATTTCTTGGACCCAACATCCAATAGGAAAATTCAACTGCAGTAGCCACCGTTCAACCTCAAGAGGGCAGCACTCAGACGTTTTTACACCATATATTGTAGTATTGAAACACTTTATATCCAAATGTCAAAAAACTTACTAAAATCAATGAACAGCACTAATAAAGCGTCATTCTTACAGATCATTAACTAAAAAAAGTTGGTTTGGGGTTTAGTTACTCTTTAAGTTTTATATCCCAGCGCGCAGATCATGCCGGCACGCAACACACTAACTGAAGTACAGGGAATATAAAACGGACAGATTTGAATGGATAAACCGAAAAACCGCAAATCACATGCGTGAATTGAACCGTGGGGGTCCAACCGACCGGTTCAATATTGTATTGAGAATTGTGGCATCCCTAGTGCGTGTTTATTGTACTTATGTTTATTTTTCTGTACAGCACTTTGGACAACTTTGGTTGTTGTATAGTGCTTAACAAATAAAGTTGGTATGGTAAGTTTAGCTGTTTAAAAAAAAGACCGTTGCAATTTAAATAATAAGCTACAAAAACCAATGCAAAAGACAAATCAAAAACCTCTGTGTTCAGCGAATCATTTTCACGGCAATAATTATTTAAGCCAATCAGAATTGACACCTCTGCTACGTTGGTGGCGCACGCAGGAAGAAGCGCGCGACATGATGAAGACGGCGGCGCGCTGGTGAACTACTCTGCTGTTTTCGACGAAGCAACACTTGTGAGAGGTAACATCGAAAATATTTACTGACACATTCAAAAATTCAACGCAGTACTGACATAGCTAGAGTATACATTAAGACTGACGACCGAAAACAAAACAAGTAATGTATGTCAGATGTTGCATTAGTTAGGTTGCAGATGCAGTTTAGCTTTGTGTTAACGTTAATTTACCTGAACGCAATTTAACGTTGCATTTATGAGAACATTACCTTTGTGCTGGCTTGTATTTTTGTGGCCGTGACTGTGTGGCACGTGGCTGGCTAACTAAAAAATTTAGCTAACTAAAGTTGACCACTGCTAGCGACAGCTTTCAAATATGCTGCGCATTAACTGGCCCAAAACATGGTCAAAATTATTAGAAAAAGATACTTGTTTGGGTTAAAGTGATAAGTCAACGTTGACTTTGGTTTCAAATGGTACACTAACAGCACTCTCTAGCAAAAGCATCCACGATTCTCAAAAAAAGTCAGCAAATTTAGTGTAATTAATATAGCACTCTACAGCTAAAATAACATAAGGAAAATACTCGTAGTGTGGTGCTAGATAGTCACATTGTAAAGGTTTAAGAAACAAACACACTTTATTTCAATTTCTAAAGGCTTAACACTGAGTGACTGTTTCAGAAATGCCTAAATTACATATTTTTTGTGACTGAATCTGAGACTCAAGTAAATAAAGAAAATTAATGTTGCTGTATTACAATTTTTGTAATGTAATTTTGCACAAACATTATGCAAACTAATTTTTTTCATTTCTTTTTCAGTTTTTTGATTCAATACCAGGAATTGGAACAATAGCTATCTGGAACTTCTGGAACTGAGATCAGTCAGAAGCCTTCAAGCTCAAACATTAAGTAAGTTTGCAATATGGCAAGTGTTCTAAAAGCTTTCACATGTCCTACATGTGGCATTTCTATGGAAACAGTGAAAGGGTATGTAAATCATCAAAAATTACACACAAATGAAGCACATGGTGAATATGCCTGTTGTGTAATTGGGTGCAAATCAAAGTTTATCAAGTATAATTCCTTTAAAAGTCATATGTTGCGCCAACATAGGCGGTCATCTGTTTCACAATGTGAAACCGTACAGGGTCTGAAATGTGAAAAGCCACATTGCCAGAAACAATGCATTGATCTGAAAGATCTTTTAGGTCATTTAAAGTTGCATGTTTCAAAGAAAGAAGAGGTGAAGTGCCCATTTAAAGGCTGTGGCAAAGCCTTTTCATTGAGGTCCTCTTTTACGGCACACATTTCTAGAAATCATGAAAAAGCTGCATCTGTGCACGTGTCAGCTATGTATCTTGTTGATTCTGTGCCAAGCCAGTCTTTTGATGTTGCTCAAAGTCCGTCAGATGTAAGCATTGACGAGCCTGAGGATATCCTGGACCCACCAGATATGAAAGGGCTATATATGAGAAATTTGTGTATGTTTTACATGAAGTTACAGGCCAAATACCTTGTACCTTCATCCACTATTCAGATGATTGTGGAACAAGTAGATGTGATTTACAAAGAAGTGAAACTCACCGAGTGGTCAGGGGTGTTCACTGATATGCTCACACAAAAATCGCTGCAAAAGATGCTTTCCAACAGCTGTTTTAGCATTCGTTGTTAACTTGTGGACCTATTTTTCCAAACGCCTCACACCCGTACATTCTTCTGCTTAGAGCTTGGATAATAGACACTCCAGCCCAGGTGGTGGCGCTAATCCGCCATTTCTCATTTCAAGAATAGAGACAAAGTTCCCGGCGCGGAGTAATACCGTACCTCACAGCACATCTAATACAAGTCAATGGAGTTGGCAAAAACTACGATAAAACCTGTTGGAATGCGTATTTTGCAGCGATTTTTGTGTGAGCATACCAGTGAACACCCCTGACCACTCGGTGAGTTTCACTTCTTTGTAAACGAAAGTTTAATGCATTTTAGGAAGGATTGTTCCAGTGCACCATTAAACCCATTGTAGAGCTGTGAGGTAAAACAGAAACATCCGAAAATTCTCGGGTCAGCCGCATATGTCTAAATTTCAGTCAAAACCGTTCTATTTCATCATAAACAATCTGAAAACAGGCCTTTAAGTGTAAAAAGGCCGAACTTGTCCTTTAATGTAATCCACGTTACGCGTGTTTTAATTCAAGTGTTCTGAACAAATATGGTCACTTATGAGATTTATTAACTACAGTATCAAATCATAACACATTTTAGTGTACATCAACATCACATACAAAATGTCATATCTTTTAGCATAGAATTGCATTAATCACCATTGCCATAATGTATAGACAAATTTGGTTTCACTTTACGGCCTTATTTATTTTATGTGATTTTAAATTGAGTGTTACAACTGCATTTTATATTTATAAAGAGTAAAGTGATTGTATTGCTTCAGAAGACTTGAATTTAATCTCATGGGTCAAATGGATTACACTCATGCTTTTATCTTTGTGTATCCTCAATGTTGGTTGCCTTTCATCTACATTGTTTGGATCAAAACAGCTGAGAACTTTTAAATATCTTAATTTGTATTACACAGATAAACTGTCTGTTTTGAAAATACAGTTACTGTGAGAATTATTTTTTTGGTGGACACCCTTAACTTTTTAAAGGAACACGCCCACATTTTGGGAATTTAGCTTATTCACCGTCTCCCCCAGAGTTAGATAAGTCCATACATACCTCTCTCATCTCCGTGCGTGCTGTAACTCTGTCTGACGCAGCCCCGCTAGCTTAGCTTAGCACAAAGACTGGAAATGCATGGCTCCAGCTACTATACTGCTCCCAATAAGTGACAAAATAACGCGAACATTTTCCTTTTTATGTGGTGTGATTTGTATATTCACACCGTGTACAAAAAACAAGGTCTTATGAGACACAGCGATCTTCTAACAGTATACATACTGGGAACTATATTCTCAGAAGGCGAAGCACTGCTACTGGGTGGAGTGATTTGCACAACTCTGACCGAACTCTCTGCTCCTCACCAGGGGCTTCTCGTGTGCTGCGAGCAAATCACTCCACCCAGTAGGGGTGTAACGGTACGTGTATTCGAACCGGACCGTTTCGGTTCAGGGCTTTCGGCACGGTGCACACGTGCACCGAAAGGCCGAATGCATTTTGTGTGCGCCTGTGCGGAACATAATACGTGCGTTTCCGCACGAACATATTAAGTGGCGGAAGTCTCCGCGTTCAGCGCAAGTCTTCTGTCAAACATGTAACATATTTCGGCCCGCAGAAAGATTTTTATTTACTTAGTTGTATATCCGTTTGATTATTGATGTAAACGTTTACGTGTCGTATCTAAAAGCGCATGTTAAACGCGTGTCAACGCGCTGCTTTGTTCTTTCAAAAGTGCGTGAGAGGATGCACGTCTTTCGTTGCTACGCATTCATGAGACGCACTTTCTGTGACAGCAAGAATAAGGAATGCGTGATCAGATTTTTCATCTGCATATCACGTCAATCATATCATTGTCACAATGCGATCAGCTGGTCGGGACAGAGAAGAGCTGTAACCCGGGCTTACTCAGCTGTTACTCAGCTGCGGAGGGGTTCGTAAGTAAAGTCACAGCTTACATTGACAACACAAGCAAAGATTAGGAGAAACGTGCAAAAGATCAAAGATGGCTATGTATGCAGCTCACTAATCTCAAAATGAGTGTATCATCATGTTGCTTGCTATGCAGTTACACATAGAGCAGTAATATTATTTTTATACAGAGATGGTACATAGCCAATTCAATTCTGTGAGTTAAACAATCCAAAATAAATCAAAACAGAAAATTTTTAGTGGCAAAAATGTAGGCTAATAGTTCATAAATGTATTCAGGAATTGAATTTGTTAGTTCAAGGTTTTAGTAGAAAAAGTTTAAGAGAAGGTTACCTTCTGTTATAAAATAATGTAAAAAATAACTTTGCAGTAGTATTTTATTTATAATTTTTTCATTTTATATATATTTTATCTGTTATATTTTAATAAAGTGTTTAAAAAAGTGTAAACAAATTGTAAAAAAAAGTTTAAAGTAATAAACAACCTGCAGTTTAATGTTTGCATTTCTCCCTTACTGTACCGAAAATGAACCGAACCGTGGCTTCAAAACCGGGGTTCGCACCGAACCGTGATTTTTGCGTACCGTTACACCCCTACCACCCAGTAGCAGTGCTTCGCCTTCTGAGAATATAGTTCCCAGTATGTATACTGTTAAAAAATCGCTGTGTCTCATATCACCTTGTTATTTGTACACGGTGTGACTATACAAATCACAACACATAAATAGGAAAATGTTCGCGTTATTTTGTCATTTATTGGGAGCAGTATACTAGCTGGAGCTATTCACTTCCAGTCTTTGTGCTAAGCTAAGCTAGCGGGGGCTGCGTCAGACAGAGTTACAGCACGCACGGAGATGACAGAGGTATGTATGGACTTATAACTCTGGGGGATACGGTGAATAAGCTAAATTCCCAAAATGTGGGCGTGTTCCTTTAACATGGAAAGGTAAAACCCAGATTAGTAAGGTTTTGTTGTTGTGCTAATTTGCGAGCCAAATAATGTGTTTTTTTTTGACAGACAATGTTTTTGACTTCTTATTTTCCTATGTACTGTAGGGAGTTCTCCCCTCACAGCTGAAAACTTGATGATTGCTGTGGACCAGACCATCGTGAAAGATGGGGTTACAAATTGTGGTGATGCCCTTCTGATGATGTTCGTATCCTACTACTGCCTCAACATCAGTTATCCACTGGAACTTGGAGCAACTCTGGAGTTCATGCAGAGGTAAGACTTAAAGTTTAACCACAAAATGCATTTCCTGAAGAACAAAAAGTGTGTATATATGGCCCAAAGATGGATAAATAAACAATTATCCATTTAGGAAATTAATGGACATGAAACCGGTAACAGAAGAAAGTCTAGATAAATTTTATTTGATGGCAAGATCATTACAACATTTATTCAATGACAGGAGCAAAATGAGCAGACGCTGTGCATTTCTGGGGCCTCATTTATCAACAGTGCGTAGAAAATGTTCTATATTTTGTCCTACGAATGAAATTTAGTATGTGCGTAAGTACAAAAAAATCGGTATTTATCAAACGTGCGCACGTGGTTCGTACGCACATCAGTAAGTAATCCTTGTTGATAAATCCCGCGTGTTCTTAAGCACCAAGCTCGTGCACGTTCATGGTTCATTTGCATTCCAAAACGCCTCCAATAATCCATATATGGTGCCAACACCTCCCTTTTGAATTCACGTGGTTGTGCTTTTTCCCCTCACCGCAATAATGGCAAAGAAAGTGAAAAAAGGGACTTTACAGACACAGAAATGGAGTTGCGCGTGGATGAGGTTAAATCCAAATAACACATACTGTTTGGTTCACTTAGTGCGGGAGGAATGACTAACAAAAGAAAAAAATCTGCATTGTGAACATGTTACCAGTGCGGTTAATTCCGTTGGGTCTGAGGAGAGGACACTTACAGAAATAAAAAAGTGATTTGACATTTAAATTATCAGTCAAAAAATGCGTCACAGCACACCGACGTGAAATCAGTGCAACTGGAGGAGAACAGACAAAGACAGTACTTTCCACCTTGGACAGCTGCATAGCCAGCATCATCGGCTGTGTCAAGCATTTGTCTGAGCTTTCTTTTATAGGGGTAGACACCAATTTGCCAACAAGTCACAAAAAAAATCATTAATTCAACACTGGTTTGCTGTTACTATATTAACAATAATCATTTTTAATACCTGCTTGTGGATAATAAATGCACACTTCTTTACACACTGTGGATGATCCGGTGTAGTATCGGTATTCTACCACTAGATGCTGTGCGTACGCATGCTCCGAGCTGTGCGTATATTTACACACATTTCTACGTATAAGTGCAATTTGATAAATTCCACACTTTGCGTAAAACTGTTCCTACGCAAAATTTACGCACACTTCTGTTCGTACGCACGCTTGATAAATGAGGCCCCTGGCATCTGTGGGAAGACAACTGGTATTGGTACATTATTAACTGTCTATTCCGATTTAATAGATCACAATTTTTTCCCTGTTGGACATTACATTTTTATGGCGTTTAATCAGACCCAAAAGTCGCGCGCACAAAAAACACGCGCGAGTGAGATACGAACGCGCAGAACACTATTCGCGCGCGGAAAAGCGTCCTCGCGGGAGCGCACCTCCGCTTAGCGCGCACAAATGCAGTCACGCGAGCAAGGGCTGGGATGAGCGCTCGCTCGACTCGCTCTATGCTCGCATGGCTGCACCACACGCGCTCGCTCGATCAAGATCCGTTTTGGGACTTTGGGGGCGGGACATTGACTGATGTCTCTGCATGTGTGATTGGTTGTTTGATTTAATCAGTGACACGCATAATCTTCTGTTCCTCAATTTGTATCCAGTCACTCTAGGTAGAGAAGACACGTTTAAATATGACCATTAATGTCAGAGCAGGTAATTTATTAAAACATTAGTTTTGTTTAAACCATGCAATAAGCTGCAAACAATAACCAAAAAACGCTAATTTAAGGTATCAATTTTGTTTGTTGTTTAATATGTAGATAATTTAACAAAATGAACCATATTATGGCAAAAAAAAAAAAATCAATGCTATTTTGAACATGAAAAGGTCCAGAATGGCTATGTGTGTACACACACACACACAGCCATTCTGTATAACGTCCTTATATATATATATATATATATATCTCTTTGTTTATACTACTTATTTTTGCTTTGTATATTTAACAAAAATCTTACTGTTCCATTTTAAAATGTTCACTGTATATCTTATTTCTTTTTATTTTATTTTTACACAGGCCAACTGAACATGCTTTGGGAATACATGAACAGTCTTTGTCATGCTAATAAGGTCCACTCAAATTAAAATGGTTAGATAATATCACCTTGCAAAGCTTTGTACAGGACTATACTAAAGTTTGCTCATGCTAACTTAGTCTGAACCAACTCTGTGACGTGACAATGTAATTGTAGCCTACAGTATATATTGCAAGATGATATTATCTAATTAAACCGTAACCATATAATACCTTAAAAATTGGTGTTATTTTTTTGGTTTGCAGCTTATTGCATGGATCAAACAAAACTAATGTTTTAACATAAATTACCTCCTCCGACATAATGGTCATACTAAAACGTGTCTTCTCTATCTGTGTGACGGATTATGCATGTCACTGATTAAATCAAAAAACCAATCACGGATGCGGAGACATCAGTCAATCTCTCACCCTCAAAGTCCCAAAACTGATCTTGATCGAGCGAGCGCGTGTGGTGCAGCCGCGCGAGCATAGAGAGAGTCGAGCGAGCGCTCATCCCAGCCCTTGCTCGCGTGACTGCATTTGTGTGCGCAGAACGGAGGTGCGCTCTAGCGGGGACGCTTTTCCCCGCGCAAAATGTTCTGGGCGCTCGCGAGGACGCTTTCGCGCGCGCGAAGTGTTCTGCGCGCTCGTATCTCTCGCTTGCGCGTGGTTTTTGTGCACGTAACTTTTGGGTCTGATTAAACGGCATACATTTTCACCTTCCATCAATCTTGTGGTGCGACTATCACTGTGTCCTAACCAGACACGATGCGATAAGATTCCAGCGACAAGCAATTTGTCTGTCCACACCAGACACGATTACAAGATGCAACAAAATCAATCAAAAACCACAGCTAATCAGAACAGCGTGTGGGCGGGCTCCCGCGGCAAATGCACGGCCCCAGAGATTAATTTTGTTAAAAACATAATAAATCAAAATGTATTATTTTACACTTTACACCATTTTAAACTATTAAAAATACATACGGAGTTATTAAAGCAATCTTTGTTATAGAATGAAGTTTGAACGTTCTTGTTTCCATTTGTGAAATTGTAAGACCTGAGGTAGTACGGCTACAAGGTTGGGAACAATAAATGATATTCAAAGTCACATTACACGCTTTTAACATTAAATAAAGCACATAAACGGTACCTGAGATTATCATTGCCATACTTTGCTTCTATTTCATCGCGGCTGGAACTACAACACAGTTTCTAAAATACAATCATTGTTTGTCGCCGTCACGGCTGGTTAGGACATGGTATAACACTTCCTTTATGATCTATGGAGATGTTGACACTGGCAGCAGATTTTAAAGGAACAGTATGTAAGAAATTTAAACAGTTGAGTTGCAGCCCTCAACTGATGTTTATGTTGTCATGTTGTGTATTGGCCACCAGTTGTGTGATTGCAGTACCAGTTTTAGCCACAAGTTTTGTGATTGCAATACCAGTTTTGGCCACAATCCTACATACTGTTCCTTTAACACTGGTTGTTGGAATGCATCACAGCCATTGTAGGCACAGTTGCTTAATGGGAGATACTTGTTCACCCCAAAATAAAATTGTCATCGTTTACTTGCACTCATGTTGTTTTAAACCTGTATGAATTTCTTCTTTTGAACACAAAGATATTTTGAAGAATGTTTGTAACCAAACAGTTGATGGACCCCATTGACTTCCAAATTATTTTTTTCCATACTATTGAAGTCAATAGGGTCCATCAACAGTTTGGTTACAAACAAATCTTCAAAGTATCTTCTGTGTTCAACAGAAGAAATAAATGTGTACAGGTTTGTAACAACTAAAAGTTGAGTAAATGATGAAAACTTTATTTTGGGGTGAACTATACCTTTAGATATGTCTGTCACCTGTGTAGCTCAGTTTAAGTACTTTTTACCTGGCTCATCACAATTGCTGATTATGAAAAATGTTTGTAGCACTATATTAAAGTATTTCTGTCTTCACAGATGCCTTTTCAGGATAAATCCAGATAGGGGGACCAAAGTGGAGAAGCAGCAATCTAAAAAACAGCAGTCCGTAAATCCTAAGGTTCTTTCTTTGATAACAAAAATTGCAGACTTTGAATGGCGAGAGTAGACATCTCACATGCCAGCTTCTTTCTGTTTCATACATTTCCATTTAGTTCATATACTGTTCTGTAATGTGTAAAGCGTTCATTCTGCTTGTATTTTGTGGCTCACTGTTATCTTGAGTGAGTGCAGCGTTTTAACGTGTGTTTACACGTTTTAAATTGTGTACATTTCAAAGTAAAGAGTTAAAAAAGCTCCCAGTAAAGACCGGTAATTTTAACCAGTGGGGAGAACCAGTTTCATAAAACGTGTGTGTGTGTGTGTGTGTGTGTGTGTGTGTGTGTGTGTGTGTGTGTGTGTGTGTGTGTGTGTGTGTGTGTGTGTGTGTGTGTGTGTGTGTGTGTGTGTGTGTGTGTGTGTGTGTGTGTGTGTGTGTGTGTGTGTGTGTGTGTGTGTGTGTGTGTGTGTGTGTGTGTGTGTGTGTGTGTGTGTGTGTGTGTGTGTGTGTGTGTGTGTGTGTGTGTGTGCGTGCGTGCGTGCTGCTAAACAATGCTTTGTTAAATGTTGATCACAGCATGTATTTGCAGATAACAAATAAAACAAAATTAAGATTACTGTTGTTGTTTTTATTATTAAAGCAAATCTTTGTTATTTTGCAGTCTAAACTGCAAAAAAAGTTTAAGAACTGTTATATGTATGTGTCACAGGTAGGGGTGGACCCAGGTGTAAATAAGGTCACGCCCCTTTCTCCACCTCGAGGAGATTCCCAAAGCCACCCCAATGACCAGACACACAAGGTAAGCATAAAATTAAAATATCCTTTATTAAATTACTTAAAAATATTAAATAGGGGAGGGGAAGCGGGGGACTTAAAACAACTGCCACTCTAGGCTCTCCTCCAGCACCACTGTATCTTCACACAGTCCATTCTCCTCATGTTCATCCTCGTTTTCCGTTCTTTCTCCACAGGTGGCCGCTAGAACACAAAGACACTGTTGCTGAGACTTCGAGTAATTCTCACCGGCTCTGCTGTTTACAGCTTTCTGGGTAGGTATCACGTTCACAGTTTGCTCTCCAATGATTCACTCTCGTTCTGCTCTCTCTCCACAGGTGGCCGCTAGGGCACAAAGACACTGTTACTGAGACTTCGAGTATTTCTCACCGGCTCTGCTGTTTACAGCTTTCTGGGTAGGTATCACGTTCACAGTTTGCTCTTCAATGATTCACTCTCGTTCTGCTCTCTCTCCACAGGTGGCCGCTAGAACACAAAGACACTGTTACTGAGACTTCGAGTAATTCTCACCGGCTCTGCTGTTTACAGCTTTCTGGGTAGGTATAGTTCTCCTCCGTAGGTCAACAGAGGGGCGAAGGTCCCACACCACCTCACCGGGTCGAGCGCTGCCCTATCTCCAATGCCCATAGGCCGATCGATTTCCAGACGGGGGCGCCCTTTTCGTAGAGACCACGGGGCGGCGGACCCTTTCGCCTCTGACTCTGCGACGAAAGCAGGCACAGGTAAGTTCACACCACGAAATGTTTTCCAATGGTTTACTCACGGTCACGGACAGCTCTTAGTCTGCGTCCCTTCGCACTCCAAACAGCACACTACTTATAGTAACAGTGATTTCTGTAGTCGTTGGCCTCTCCGTCCTCTGCCCAGTGGAAGAAAATGGATGATGCGGGGCTTCGTCTACAAGACACACAGCAACCCACAGCAATACACAGCACCACTCCAAACGTGAAAAAGATTTATTACACAATCTCACTCACCACACTATAAGTGCACCACAACAGGGGAAGCGCCCGGTGTCCTCCACTGCGCTTGGGCTATGATAAGGCGATGGGAAATACGACCACAATAAGTCTCGTTGCGGTGGCTGTTTGAAGTTGGACTTCTCACGGCTCGCCCACCACACTCTTGTAGGGGTAGGGCCGCCCTCCTTCTCCTGGAGGTTTCCAATGGTTACACAAGTTAATTTTTGCCAGTTACTCCACACAAAAAAGGGTATACTCACGGCGGGTAGCCTTTGTTTACGTTGTACCAGAAGGTCAATTTTCTTCCTGCTTTACTCCTTCAGTATTGGTTAGCACAAAGTTCCTTCTTACCCATAGGGTTTTCCTGTTTACTCCAGCAGGTCCACAATAAAGACTACGACGAGAGAGAGAGAGAACCACAGACAGCCACCACGTCCAAAAATGAGCACAGCTCCGCTTTCCAGCACACACTAAGCACAGGCTTGACAGCACAATGCTCTCTTCGGGGTGCTCCTTTTCTCCACTCACGTATCGCCTTTCTTTCACCCCAGGCAGCTCCTGTCTTCTTTCCGCGCGCTTCTAGCGCAGCCCGGATCAACAGAGCCTGCGGGCTCTTCAAAAGGTACGTATTTACCTCTCCTGCCCTAAGCAGAGGAGCTCTCCCCGTGTCAATCCCCCTCTCGTGCCCGAACTGCTGAACTGTCATTTAACTGTGCTTTAAATACTCCTTTCTGTGCTTCAGTTATCCAATTGCCTGGCGATCTCTTTTAACTAGGCACAGCTGTGCCCAATCGGCTGATTACAGCCTCCGCAAATCTGCCGGATGTCCGGTGTTTCCGTTCTTCGGTCTGGACGGAAACATCCGGGCGGAACCAAAGTTTCCCGACTTTTGGTTCCGCCCAAAAGATCGTCACCTTGTGACATCCTCCCCCGCCAATCCGTTCTCGTCCCGAGAACGCGTTGTTTGGGGACTGATGGAGTGTTGATGGGAGCTGTTCTTTAAAAGAAATGTGGTAGGCCATTGGGGGACTTTGGTCTCAACCCGAGGTGGACTGCCGACTACGCCAAATCTGTCACAGGTAGGGGTGGACCCAGGTGTAAATAAGGTCACGCCCCTTTCTCCACCTCGAGGAGATTCCCAAAGCCACCCCAATGACCAGACACACAAGGTAAGCATAAAATTAAAATATCCTTTATTAAATTACTTAAAAATATTAAATAGGGGAGGGGAAGCGGGGGACTTAAAACAACTGCCACTCTAGGCTCTCCTCCAGCACCACTGTATCTTCACACAGTCCATTCTCCTCATGTTCATCCTCGTTTTCCGTTCTTTCTCCACAGGTGGCCGCTAGAACACAAAGACACTGTTGCTGAGACTTCGAGTAATTCTCACCGGCTCTGCTGTTTACAGCTTTCTGGGTAGGTATCACGTTCACAGTTTGCTCTCCAATGATTCACTCTCGTTCTGCTCTCTCTCCACAGGTGGCCGCTAGGGCACAAAGACACTGTTACTGAGACTTCGAGTATTTCTCACCGGCTCTGCTGTTTACAGCTTTCTGGGTAGGTATCACGTTCACAGTTTGCTCTCCAATGATTCACTCTCGTTCTGCTCTCTCTCCACAGGTGGCCGCTAGGGCACAAAGACACTGTTACTGAGACTTCGAGTATTTCTCACCGGCTCTGCTGTTTACAGCTTTCTGGGTAGGTATCACGTTCACAGTTTGCTCTTCAATGATTCACTCTCGTTCTGCTCTCTCTCCACAGGTGGCCGCTAGAACACAAAGACACTGTTACTGAGACTTCGAGTAATTCTCACCGGCTCTGCTGTTTACAGCTTTCTGGGTAGGTATAGTTCTCCTCCGTAGGTCAACAGAGGGGCGAAGGTCCCACACCACCTCACCGGGTCGAGCGCTGCCCTATCTCCAATGCCCATAGGCCGATCGATTTCCAGACGGGGGTGCCCTTTTCGTAGAGACCACGGGGCGGCGGACCCTTTCGCCTCTGACTCTGCGACGAAAGCAGGCACAGGTAAGTTCACACCACGAAATGTTTTCCAATGGTTTACTCACGGTCACGGACAGCTCTTAGTCTGCGTCCCTTCGCACTCCAAACAGCACACTACTTATAGTAACAGTGATTTCTGTAGTCGTTGGCCTCTCCGTCCTCTGCCCAGTGGAAGAAAATGGATGATGCGGGGCTTCGTCTACAAGACACACAGCAACCCACAGCAATACACAGCACCACTCCAAACGTGAAAAAGATTTATTACACAATCTCACTCACCACACTATAAGTGCACCACAACAGGGGAAGCGCCCGGTGTCCTCCACTGCGCTTGGGCTATGATAAGGCGATGGGAAATACGACCACAATAAGTCTCGTTGCGGTGGCTGTTTGAAGTTGGACTTCTCACGGCTCGCCCACCACACTCTTGTAGGGGTAGGGCCGCCCTCCTTCTCCTGGAGGTTTCCAATGGTTACACAAGTTAATTTTTGCCAGTTACTCCACACAAAAAAGGGTATACTCACGGCGGGTAGCCTTTGTTTACGTTGTACCAGAAGGTCAATTTTCTTCCTGCTTTACTCCTTCAGTATTGGTTAGCACAAAGTTCCTTCTTACCCATAGGGTTTTCCTGTTTACTCCAGCAGGTCCACAATAAAGACTACGACGAGAGAGAGAGAGAACCACAGACAGCCACCACGTCCAAAAATGAGCACAGCTCCGCTTTCCAGCACACACTAAGCACAGGCTTGACAGCACAATGCTCTCTTCGGGGTGCTCCTTTTCTCCACTCACGTATCGCCTTTCTTTCACCCCAGGCAGCTCCTGTCTTCTTTCCGCGCGCTTCTAGCGCAGCCCGGATCAACAGAGCCTGCGGGCTCTTCAAAAGGTACGTATTTACCTCTCCTGCCCTAAGCAGAGGAGCTCTCCCCGTGTCAATCCCCCTCTCGTGCCCGAACTGCTGAACTGTCATTTAACTGTGCTTTAAATACTCCTTTCTGTGCTTCAGTTATCCAATTGCCTGGCGATCTCTTTTAACTAGGCACAGCTGTGCCCAATCGGCTGATTACAGCCTCCGCAAATCTGCCGGATGTCCGGTGTTTCCGTTCTTCGGTCTGGACGGAAACATCCGGGCGGAACCAAAGTTTCCCGACTTTTGGTTCCGCCCAAAAGATCGTCACCTTGTGACATCTGTTAAAATTAAAAGATTTAATGGTATTATAAGGATATTTTTGTGTAGAATAACCGTAATAAACCATAATTATAGGATTAGAAATTACCGTTTTCTTACAGTATATCAGTTATTATCTGTACTTAAAACTTTTTTTAAAGACAAATTTTCTGTGTTTTAGAGGTGTATGACTGTATTTTAACAATTAATTTATGTTAAAATTAAAAGATTTAATGGTTTTATTAGGATATTTTTGTGTAGATTAACAGTAATAAACCGTAATTATAGGATAAGAAATTACCGTTTTCTTACAGTATATCAGTTATTATCTGTACTTAAAACTTTTTTTAAAGACAAAGTTTCTGTGTTTTAGAGGTGTATGACTGTATTTTAACAATTAATTTATGTTAAAATTAAAAGATTTAATGGTTTTATTAGGATATTTTTGTGTAGATTAACAGTAATAAACCGTAATTATAGGATAAGAAATTACCGTTTTCTTACAGTTTTTTTACAGTTTTTTTTCTGAAAGTATTTTTCCGTTTTTTAACAGAAATTTTCTGGCGCCCCTGCTGCCAGAAAATTACCGTTTTTTTACAGTTTTTTTTTTTACAGTGTAGTTAACTCTCCTTCAGAAGAGATTGATTTACAAAGTAAAGATGTCTCTCTCTTTCCTTCTCGTCTTCAGAATTCTGTGATCTTAAATGATCTTCCTGGTTTTCTTTCTCATCTTACTAGTGATCGATCCAGTGATGTAATAAAGCTGTTAAATGATTTTTCCACCCTGTTTGGTGATGTGCCTGGTAGAACATCTTTATGTGTTCATGATATAGATGTAGAGAACGCTAAGCCAATAAAGCAACATCCATATAGGATAAATCCTCGAAAACGAGAGGTTATGCAGGCAGAAGTTCAGTATTTGCTACGTCATGGTATGGCAGTGCCCAGCCAGAGCCCATGGAGCTCTCCTTGCCTACTCGTTCCTAAACCTGACTCGACTTTTCGGTTTTGTACAGACTACCGTAAGGTTAATAATGTGACAAAGCCAGACTCTTTTCCTCTTCCAAGGATTGAGGATTGTGTAGATAAGGTGGGTTCAGCAAAATTTGTTACTAAACTGGATTTACTGAAGGGTTACTGGCAGGTGCCCCTCACTGAACGTGCATCTGAGATTTCTGCTTTTGTAACGCCTGATAGTTTTTTACAATATACAGTCCTAGCTTTTGGCATGAGAAATGCACCAGCCACATTTCAAAGAATGATGCATCAGGTCCTCTCAGGAGTGTCAGATTGTGAGGTGTACCTTGATGACATTGTAATTCATTCTGATGATTGGGTGCAACATTTGGAGACACTAAGAGAAGTTTGTAGGCGCTTGGAAGCTGCCTCATTAACCCTCAACTTAGCAAAGTGTGAGTTTGCTAAGGGTACTATCACCTACTTGGGAAAGCAAGTTGGTCAGGGAACAGTAAAGCCTATTGATGCTAAGGTATTAGCCATTCTGGAGTTTCCTGTTCCATCTAATAAACGAGAGTTGAGACGTTTTTTAGGGATGAGTGGTTACTATCGAGCATTTTGTCCAAATTTTTCCACCTTGGTCTGTCCACTTACTGATCTCCTGAGCACAAAACGAGAGTTTGTGTGGTCTGTTGACTGTCAACTTGCCTTTGAGGCTGCAAAAGATCTTCTGTGTCAAGCTCCAGTTCTCTGTGCCCCTGATTTTTCTAAACCTTTTAAGTTACAGGTGGATGCAAGTGACAGTGGTGCTGGAGCAGTATTATTGCAAGAAGATCAAAGTGGTGTTGAACATCCTGTATCCTATTTTTCTAGGAAGTTCATTGGAGCTCAACAGAATTACAGTGTTATTGAAAAAGAGGCCCTTGCACTGTTGTTGGCCCTTAAACATTTTGATGTGTACCTTGGAAATAGCCTAAACCCCATTGTAGTTTATACTGACCACAACCCTCTTGTTTTTCTCTCTCGTATGTCGGGTACTAACCAGAGATTGCTGCGGTGGTCTCTTGGTTTACAGGAATACAACTTGGATATCGTGCACAAGAAGGGAGTAGAAAACGTAATGGCAGATGCTCTTTCTAGAGCATGAGAAGCTTCAAATGAAATGTATTGTCTATTATAGAGAGAGTAGTGACTATTTGGACTTTATTTATTTATTTATTTATTTTTCTTGATCTTGACTGCATTCTTTGTGGTGGGGGTGTTACGTCCCCTGTGGACGTATTTGTTATATAATTTGGGGTTTATGACATCTATTGGGCATGTGTGTTTTCTCTCTCCCTTTCTCTCACTCTCTGTGTGTGTGTGTAGCAGGTTGCTAATTAGGCTCCAGCTGAAGGACATCAGTGAGTGAACGGCAAACCAGCATAAGAGAGCAGTGAAACCACGTTTGGGTGCTGACGGCAACGCGCTCACTCTTTGTCCTGATTCAGAAGTGTGCAGATCAAGTGTGGTCTGAGTTTGACTTTGTGAATTTTGAAATAACTGTTTATTGATTCAGCAATCATTGCTGTGGACTTTATATTTTTATTTTATTCTTTCTTACTTTCTGAGAATGCGTGTTGTTCTCAGTTTATGTAAATACTTAATTTCCTTATGTTGATGAGCGGTAGGGAGAGGGTGCCATTTAATTTGCAAACTTTTGTAGATGTTTATATTTAGTTAGGAAGAAAGGTAAGACTCTGTTGTTTGGTTTGTTCTTTTCTTTGGTAGTTATTTAGAGGTTACTTAATAGTTAGATCTGTTTTGTTTGTTGTTTTGGCCTTGCCCTCTCCTGAAGATTTGCTTACTTTATGATTATTTAACATCAACAAATAAACTACGTTTGTTGGTTAATTTTGTTGTGCTGTTTCTTCTGGATCAGGGGATTGATGTGACCGTCAGCCATTTAGGTTCATTATTTATTTTTAGTTCTTTATTTAATTGTTACAACCCCTTCTTCCCCTAGACTTAAAGGAAGGGACGTAACACTATTTTTTGCTTTCTTTTGTAATCATTAATGTTTTTTTTATTTTCTAGTGTTATCTGTATTTTTTGGTTTACACAAGGTACCTACACTGCAATAAAGAGCTTAAGTAAATAAGTAAATTTACTCTTTGTATAGTCGAATAATCCAAAAAAGATAATTTTAAATTATTTTTTATTCACTTAATTTAGATTGAAGCTAGACAAAATTTCTTTCTTGATTTAAGAATTTGAATATATTTAGACTGGAAAAAAGACAGAATTACTAAGCTCTTCTTTGCAGTGCATGCCATGAACCATACTGTCACAACCATTATTAATCCAAGTTTACTTTATATAGGTGAATTGATGACCTCAAGCAAATGGATGTTGTCATCTGAAGAGAAAGTTATCCTGGGCCCATGTTTAGAGGCATTTGGGGCATATCTGACACATATCACAATCAAGCTGCATGCACACTTGAGTTTATTCAGAGGTAATTCAGAGCATAAACTCTTAACCAATATCTATTGTATACTTGCAAGTTTTTTTGACTTCTAGGTTAGGTTTTTTAGTTAGTGACTTCTTTTTTCAGGGGAGCAAATTCAAAATATGTGTTTGTTGCGTCATGTGAACCATGTGCATCATGTGTATTGTCAAAATGAGTGCCTGCTGAACACGCATCGAAAGGGTTTATGATAAGTGACGCTCACGTTCACAAAATACTCCCAAGACACTCACTTAACACATCACACATGAGATTAAGCCAGTATCCCGCAAACGCGAGCATCTCTTTTATCATAAACCATTTAGACGTGTCTGCAGCAGGCTTGTATTTTGACATCTTGCGTGATGCACATACATTTACATGACGCGCTAAACACATATTTTGAAATGGCGAGCAACACACATGAAGAGCTAAATACATGTTGTGACGAGCTTTGCATTATGTGCCCTCGAAAAAGAAGTCACCGGCCGTCACTGGCTTTATCATGAGTTGACACATAGACAGTGATTATGCACTGTTTATCTATAAATCCCTGTCATGTTTCACACCAAACTCTAGAGCAGATACTAATAACTATGACACTACCACCACTGCATTATGGGTTGAAATTAGTCAAAATAACAAATACATGGACATTTCCCGGCGAACTTGATGCACGTTACAACTGTATTTTACCATACACGAACAAATGCCATAAGATTGGAATATATGAAATTCAGAATTTAAATGAATGTGTATTGATTTGTACAAATGGAGACATGTATGTGAATAAAATGTTTAATTTTTTTGTTTTGTATTTATATATATCATAATTTGCCCATGCAAAAATGATGTGAATTTGTGGATCAGGTGACACGCCTACATTTATCCCGTTCTGTTCATTTGGATTTTGAGATTTTCATTTTGCCGTTTAAAGCATTTTATGAGCCAAATACAAACAACTATCAATGAATGAACCAAACAAATGCGTTTCATTTTGTGTTGGAATTTAATTATGTGCATCAAACAGGATGAATGCACATGCATTGCCTGGTTCACAAATGCACATTGGTGGTTTTGTTTTTGCATGCACAAATTGTGATATTTGTGAATTTCAGTGATTATATTTTTTATTAGTTTATTACAATTTGTGTATGCAAAAACTTCAATGTGCATTTGTAAATTAGGCGATGTACATGCATTCATCCTGTTTGGTTAAATACAAACCACGCAACAAAAGTCGCAAAATTTGAATGAACCAAACATGTGAATTTACATGCATCACCTGATTCACAAATGCACATCAGCATTTTTGCATGCACAAATTGTGATATAATGATACAAAATATAATCACTGAAATTCACAAATGTCTCTGTTTGTACAAATCTATGCACATTCATTTGAATATTGAATTTTACGGACACAAAAATAAAATGCATTTGTTTGGTTTATTCATCGATAGTTGTTTATATTTGGCTCATATAATGCTTTACATGGGGAAATGAGTCTCAAAATCCAAATAAACAGAACGGGATAAATGCAGGCGTGTCACCTGAACCACAAATGCACATCTCAGTTTTTGCATTTTTATTCACATACATGTCTCCATTTGTATAAATCAATACACATTAATTTAAATTCTGAATTTTATATATTCAAATTTAAGACATTTGTTCGTGGATGGTAAAATACATTTGTACTGTGCATCAAGTTCACCAATTTTTATTTTATTGTTTTAGTATATGCTGATTTTTTATAATAAGATCTTCTGGTTGTTGTTTTTTTTAACAGAGAAGTTGTGGGCATCAGTCCGGAAACTGGATCAAAAATTTGCTGCTGGAATGTGAGACAAATAAAGGCATGGAATGAACCCAAATGTATGAACACTGCTACGAAAACTAATGGACTTTGAATGGCTTGCCAGTTAATTCCAATGGAATTGAAGAAGAGACTCTGACAAGATTTTCAAGTTTGTGTTTAATTTAAAAGTTTATCTTCATAGATAAGCAATTTAAAGGTAGGCACAGTTAAAACTATTTCTTGTGTGTTTGTTTAAACTATAAATTTATGACTGAAGTTTGGTCACTATGTAGTAATGTGTTCCTTTGTGGTTAATTAAATGCTGCAGTGCTTAGTGGTATTCGTTGTTGTATTTCCAAGGCTAAAGCCTTATTTTGTGATCTGCATTGTATTGGAGAGTTTTGGAAACTAATACTTATTATCTTAATGCATTGGAAAGTTTTGGACTATTGAACAATAAATGCATTTGGCTACATCTGTGATTTTCTGTTATTTTAAGTGTTTTAGTTTACATTACATTAAATGATTTATCACAGCAGTTAAAAAAAATTACAGAGCAAAACCCTAAAAGTTTCAATGCTGAAGAGGGATACATTTTAAACACTATAAATTTACTGATTTATGTAATTTTACTTACATTTCTACAGAAAAATAATCAATAAAACATTTACAGAAATTTTCTGTAAAAATAATTTTTTAATCTGTAAAAATGAACGGCAAATTTCTGTGGAAATTAACGGCAAATGTCTGAAAATTAACGGCAAATGTCTGAAAATTAACGGCAAATGTCTGTAAAAATTAACGGCAAATGTCTGTGGAAATTAACGGCAAATGTCTGTGGAAATTAACGGCAAATGTCTGGAAATTAACGGCAAATTTCTGTGAAAATTAACGGCAAATGTCTGTGGAAATTAACGGCAAATGTCTAAATATTAACGGCAAATGTCTGTGGAAATTAACGGCAAATGTCTGTGGAAATTAACGGCAAATTTCTGTGGAAATTAACGGCAAATGTCTGAAAATTAACAGCAAATGTCTGTGAAAATTAACGGCAAATGTTTGTGAAAATTAACGGCAAATGTCTGTGAAAATACATTTTTGATCTGTAAAAATAGTATGAATTGCCTTTAAAAAACATAATTTTGATGTGATTGTTAATTACAAGGAAATACTGTCATTTTAATGGTAAATCTTTAAATAACAGAAAATATCTGTAAAACAAAAGCATTTTACTGTTTAATGAAAAAATTGGAAAATTCTGTAAAAATATACAGAATATTACCTGTAAAAAAACGTTTAGCAGCTTTCTTGTTTATCAGATTATAAATAGTATTTAAATATTGCTTCACTTCTAATAGAAAAATACGAAATAATGGTTTATAATCTCCATATTTACATTTATGTATATTAAACTTTGCCAACAAAAGTAACATATTAATCAAATAATATTCCTTATGTAAGGAGATATCATAAGAGAAAAAAACAAATAAAATATTTTCAAAACAAAGTTTAAAGTTGGGCAAAATATGAAGTCTAACAAAAGAGCACAAATCTAACCAAAATTTTTTTGAATAAGGACAACTCCAAAATAAATGAAAAAAAGTCTCTGTATCTTTACCACAAAAAGTACAAAACATGTCAATGTTACATTTAAATCTATTTACAAGGAAATATTTACTGGGGTAACATTTATAAATGAGTTTATAAGAGATTTCTTTTACTTTGTTTGTTAATAAATATTTGTGAGGCAATTTCCAAATTTTATGCCATATCAAACCATCAACACGGCTATTCCAAAAACTTATTATAGGAGGTCTAGATACAACATCCCTTTGAAAAAGAGCGCGAACCTGTCGATTATCATGTTTCACAGAGGAAGAAGGAAAACAAATTCAACCAATAGCAGTGTCAGCGGGATTCAAATATTGCAAAGAAGTTTGGGGAGAAGTATTCTTACTAAGCATTTTTAACCCAGAGGGGACAGCATCCATGACTATAGCATATTCTTTAGGAGTGATTGGGATTTTAAATTTCAACAAAAATTCAGCATAGGATAAAAGAAAACCTTCTTGGTTAAAAAGATGACTCACCAAATTTATATCATTAGAAAACCAGTTTTCAAAAAACAATGATTTGGATTTATATAAAATATTTTCGTTATTCCATATGAAACATCTATTAGGTGAGAAATTGTGTTTATAAATTAAATTCCAGGAAAGAAGCATTTGTTTGTGAAAATTGGACAGTTTTAGGGGAATTTTAGAAATTTTGTAATTACAAAGTAAAAGAAAATGAAGACCTCCAACCTCTGAAAAAATACAATGAGGAATAATATTCCATATACTAGTTGGTTTTTTTAGGAATTGTTTAATCCAATTAACCTTAAAAGTATAATTAAGAGTGGTAAAATCTAAAAAGTTAAGGCCTCCATTCTCAATTGTGTTCATCACTACAGATTTCTTAATGTAATGTGTTTTATTTTTCCACAAAAAATTGAAAAGCATATTATCAATAGCCTTGGACATATTTTTGTTTACTGCTAATGAAAGAGCTGCATACGTTAGTCTTGAGATACCCTCTGCTTTTGTAACTAATACTCTCCCTCTCAAAGATAAGTCTCTTAGAAGCCAATGATTCAACTTTTTTTTGTCTTATCAATAATAGGGGAGAAATTAAGTTCACATCTCCTCTCCTCCTCCTTAACAATCTTTATACCTAAATAAGTGATTTCATTTTTAATGGGGATACCACAGACAGATGATAACTCACACTCCTTAAGAGACATCAATTCAGACTTATTAATATTCAAGTGAAGACCTGAAGCTTTAGAGAATTTATGGATAATATTAATAGCTTTGGGTATTTTTTCTACATCTTTTAAAAAAAGAGTAGTATCATCAGCTAATTGGCTGATGGTGATGATGTTGCCAGCAATTGAGATTCCTCTTAAAGTGCTCTGTTTAATAAAGTCAGCAAGTAGTTGTGAACAGAGTAAGAATAAGTAGGGAGAAATAGGGCATCCCTGTCTTATACCACGATTAAGATTGAACCTGGGAGAGGTGCCAGCACGCAGCCTGACTGAACAATTACTGTTAAAGTATAAAGTTTTAATTGTTTTAATGAAATAGTTACCAAAACCAAATTTTTTAAGAGCAGAAAAAATAAAGTAATGTTCAAGAGTATCAAAAGCCTTATGGAAGTCCAAAAAAAGAATGAAGCTCTTATCTGGATATAATCAATAAGATCTAAAACTAAACGAATATTATTTGAGATATGCCTGTTTCTCATGAAACCAGACTGTGTATCATCAATAATCAAATCTAATGTAGTTTTTATTCTAACAGAGAAAATAGAGGCTAAAATTTTACAATCAATATTAAGTAAGCAAATTGGGCGCCAATTATCTAAAAATAAATGGTCTTTTTTAGGCTTGGGTATTAAGGTAATTAAACCTTGTGTAAGGGAGGGTGGGAGCTTTCCAATTTCTATACTCTGAGAAAAAAGTTTTAAAAGAAAAGGAGCAAGTTCTTCAGAGAAAGATTTATAAAACTCTGAAGTTAACCCATCCACACCAGGGGATTTATTTAACTTAAGTACCTTAATAGCATGGAAGACTTCCTCTATATTAATAGGACTATCACACAGCATTTTTTTATCTTCACTTATTGACTTAACATTAGTAAGATTATCTAAAAAATCAGAGGCATCATTTTCATTCAATTTAGATTCATAAAGAGAGCTATAAAAAGATTAACAATAATCAGCAATAGATCTTGGGTCATGTGTAACTATACCATTAATATTTAAATGTGAAATTGTGTTTTTTGAATGGTTTCTCTCCAATTGAAAAAAATAAGCAGAGTTTCGTTCACCCTTCTCCAGCCATCTTTGTCTAGATCTAATGAAAGCACCCTCTGCTTTACTTTTATAAATATCATCTAATTGATTTTGAAGAGTAGCCAATTCCATTTTTTCATCATCTGAGAAAATAGGGGGAGATCTTTGAGTAAAAATTGTAATCTTAGAAATTATATTCTCTTCCTCACATTTCTTGGCTTTAGCCAATACACGTCCATAATTTCTTAAAGATTTACCAATTTCAAACTTCAATAATTCCCAGTTATTACAATAATCATTAGTTATTTGTGCAATATTCCAGTAATGTGCAATCAAACTGCGTATAGACACCTTGACAGATTCATGATCCAAAATTGAATTATTAAGTTTCCAATAAGAGTTATGATGGTTATTGGAAAAGGATTTTAGGCCAATATTAATAGAAACTGCTTTATGGTCTGTCAAAGGCATAGGGAGTATATTAATTATGATATTTTCTTTGTTTAATCTACATGAAGTTAACCAGTAATCAATACGAGACATGGCAGTGCATGCCCTATTTCTCCAAGTGAAAGATTTTAAATTAGGGAATTTCTCTCTCCAAATGTCTACTTTGCCGAATTTCTGCATAAAGGCCTTCAATTTAGCGCTGGAAGATGAAGCACGAGGAGGCCATCTGTCAAGTAAGTTGTCTAAAGTAATATTAAAATCACCTCCAGTTACTATAATTGAATTAGGGAAATTAGATAAACAAAGAGTTAACCGTGATTCTAATGTATCAAGCAAGTCATCATTTTCACCTTTAGACTTGTACCCGTAAAAATTAACTAAAATTAGAGTCAAGAAATCAAACTTTGCAGCTAAAAGAATATAATGACCATAAATGTCCACATCAGAATACAAGATGTCTCCTGAGAACCTGTTTTTCAAAATTGCAACCCCTGCTGAGTGCTCAGACCCATGTGCAAACCAAATATCATTTCCCCATTGTGCTTTCCAGAAATTAACATCGTTGTGAGTTGAATGAACTTCTTGAAAAAAAAAAATCAGACTTCTGCTGCTTAGCAAATAAAAACAAGGCCTTACGTTTAACATTCAATCTCAAACCCCTGGCATTAAGAGTAATTAACGAAAAAGACATATATGGATATAAGACTTAAAAGTGTAAAAACCGAACAAAAAAACAGATACCACTGGAATATCTGGAATATTCCATTCCCAATAAGAACAAGTGAACAACAAGTAACCCGGTGTAACGTATACTTTGGCATTCAGAAGTATAAAAGTGAGGAAAAAGAAAAGCGTTTGTGTGTTACAAAATCCTCAGCTTCAAGGCGAAACGCACAGATTTCTCATTAATAAACGTCTGCGCACCGACCAAAAAAAAAAAAACTGTTTTCCTTCAGTTCAAGCAGCTTTCATTCAAGACCACATTCATATCATGTACACACATAGTTGAAAAAAGTGATCGTGTTAAGACACCGCAAGTTTTCATCTACAGGGCGGAGGATGTACTGTTTTTCCATCAATAAACGCCCGTGCGCCGACGAAGAATGCTCTTTTTCCTTCCTTTCTAGCAGCTTCCACCAACGGCCACAGTTTCATCCTTAGCATTCTGTCTGCTTGGGTCAAATCTTCGGTGAATCTCAGCTTGTGGTTCCTGAGGTAATCAGAGTTTTTTGCCTGTCGCCATACCAAATCCCGCGTAGACCTTTTCGCGAAACGAATAATCACTGGTCTTGCCCTGCTTTCCAGCTTTCCCAGACGGTGCACAAATCGATGTCATCTTGAATTGCCACACTTGAATCAGAAATAACTGCAACGCATATGTTAGTGACTTTCAGCTTAATATTTTCATCCGAATGTTCTGGAATTCCATGCAGACGAAGATTCCATCTGCGATGATATCGATCAGACTCATTCAGTCTTTGCTCAAGCTCAGAGATCTTGGTGCTATTTAGTTTCACTGTAGATTTGCAGGTTTTCATGTCAGACTTCAATTCGTTAACTTCTTCAAACACAAAGTCAATCAATTTTTTGAGACCCTCAAATACTTGCAGTGTTGGTAGTTATCATTTTACCCAAGTTGTCGGCACTCTCTTTGATTTTGGATGTCAACGCTACAATTATGTTGTCTTGCAAATCTACAAGTGAAATGTCCCCTCGAGATTTCTTTACCTGCGGTTTCACGGGCGTATCCTGATTAGAGTCACAGACGTCGAGGATAGGACTCACACTCCGAGAGAGATCGGGACTTTGTTGGCTGTAACCGTGGTCGGTTGTGCAGGCAGATTCAACTCCAACACTAACAGGAATGTCAAATTCCAACTCTTCTGTAAGGACCTTTGATGTAGAGCTTTTATTTTTCCCTTTGCGTTTCATCATGCAATCCAAAGCATCCATGTGCAAAATACTTGATCAACGGCCGTCAAAGTGGAGAACTTTAATTAAACAAATCAAAACTAGCAACTTTGCAAACCAAAATAAAAATGATGCTTAATGCATAATCAAACTATAATTTGCGCCCGGGTTTAAATCTTAAAGCTAAAACTAGGGAATGGAAAATATAAACACCTCAGCTGCACATAAACGCTTCCTCACCGGCCGTCATCTTGCGCAACCCCAACCCCCGTCCGTCATGGCGTCCATAATTCGCGCGAGTAGAGCGTGACGTCACGTGCAAGGGGTCTATAGCTATCTGATTTTTTAAAACTGTTCCATTTACATTGAGAAGCCCCTGTCTGCAGCCTGCAGATTTGGGCGGGTATGCATCTGGGACGGTGCTGCACGTGCAGGCCCGCCCACACTGCTTCTCATTGGTTAGTGGCATGAAGTCATGATGACGTCGATTATAGCAAGTTTTCATTTCCGATGTTTATCGCTGCATGGTAAGTACAAGCTCCTGTTTTTGTTCTTTTTTATTTACAATTTTTAATTTTGAAGTGGCGTTTAGTGTGATGTTAAAATAACTAGGACCGCGCGTGTGTGCGCGCATGCGGTTTGGTGGGATTATGATTAAAACAAAGCAAAACTGAACCAAAAGAAGAAATATAGGATTTAAGAGTTAATAGTAACAACAACAAAGTTATATTCTAGGACTTTTTTCTATGAATACATTTTTAAATGTAAACTATTTTGATATGTTATTGATAAGTATACATTTATTTATTGATCAGGAAACCATTTCAGTATTCACTGAGCTTTCTGACAGCAGGGACCTTTGATTTTACAGAGGTTAGTGAAATAGCCTATACAATAGAAACCCCCCATATAATTAAAAGTAAACTAACTCAGTATTAATTTTTAACTTAGCCTGTCATACATCAGTGTCTGCTGCTTTTGGAGAATTCCCCCTTTAAAGTTTGTTTGTTTGTTTGTTTTCTTCTTTTTTTTTAATACATAGCCTACTGTTCATTGAAGCTTCAATTACCAAATGCTTAAATTTAGCATTTTAAAATAAATGTTTTTAACTATAGATAAATCATTACATGTATCAATCTAAACAAGTGGATTTCAATTATGGTCCTAAGGGATGTCATTAAGAACAAACTGTTTTTATGAGACTCTATATTTCTGAAAGAGCAACTTCAGTAAAAGAGGAGCGTAGAGAGCAGGTGTTGGTTCCCATTTCAAATCTTGAACCTAAATAACAGGGGTTTGAAAATGATGCTACTCTTGTTCTTACTCTCCAATTTAGAGGTGATGAAATCCCCCGGCCTGTGGATTATTTGACCAAGGTAAGTGCATTATAAACTCCTGTCAATTTTTCAGTTACACTTTTAATAAGTTGTATGTAAAGTTACATTTTGGACTGACTGTTTGCTACTTTAAACAGATGCCACCTGACCTTACATCCTCTGGCAGATCCTGATGGGAGTCGTTACAAAGAGGACAATATGGCTTTATGGTGACTTTCACTGAAATGCAAGGTTTTCAGAGACGTTTTCAGCAAGCCCAAGTTCAGAGAAAAGGTCCCCTTTGTATGTCCAAACAGTAAGTTTTTTAAATCAAAATTGTGAGTACTTTAAAAGATACTTGAGAAAGTCTGTCTGTCTGTCCTTCTATTTCTGTTTGTTCGTTTGTGCAATCTATCTATCTGTCTGTTCTTCCTATCTATCTGTCTGTCTATCTATCTCTACCTATCTGTCATGTCTATCCGTCCATCTGTCTGTTTGTCTGTGTCTGATAGACTGTATTGCCTTCAAAACTTTCAGCTTGAAAACTACTTTGCTGCAAACTGAAATTCTTCAAACTTCTATTTCAAACTTTTAGGATAGGCTTTCTCAAGTCAAATTTAAGCTTGTGTTGCTTGTGTTAACAAACTTTTTTAACTGGTTTATGTTGTTCATAAACAAAAAGTGAGTCTCTTAGGTACTTTACAGACAAAGCCAATAACACTCAAGTATATTTCCAATTTGCCAATTTCTTCCAAATGATTCAATATTGTTTGTTCTGTATTTTATCTAAATTAGGTGTTGTGAACTGGAGTGCATTTTCCAGACAATATGGGCAAGAGCTCCGGGTGCCCTACTCGTTGACTTTGAAATATACAAGGACTGCCCACCTGGATATGTAGGTGATGGCAGAAGGGGAATCCTGAATGGGTTTTATTCCGACAAGGAGGTTCAGGGCTATTGCTCATTTGATTGTTTTTTCAATGATGGAGGGGAACTTCAGGCTGTGTAGATTGTGTGTGTACGGTTAATGTACGTGATTATCTGTATGTGTGTATTATGTCTTTTAAACAATTATTTTTGTTTTGAAATAAAAGTTATCACTGGTATGGGTTTGGTGTTTTTGAGTCGCATGCATACTATGGTATACAGAGATTGACAATGTACTGTATGTAGTTTAACTTCATACTACTTTATAGGCATAAATGTTTAGTAATAGCCTATATTAAGCACAAAAATAAACAAGAACTATTAGAGGAGTGATTAAAATATGAAATATATAAGGTGCCATTAATGTTTACGGTAATTTTGTAATTACACAATTAAGTGCAACATAATGTGAAAAACTTTTAAAATCTACACAGATATTACACAATACTCTGAAATTCCTTAAAAGTTCACATTAGATCAGGCATAATTGAAACTATATGCTCTACTCCATTATTACTTTATACTTTTCTTTAATAATAAATCGTTTTATTAAAGTATTATTTCATAACGTCAGCGCGATCTAGCGCACATTTTAAAGATTGCACAGTTTTCAACCGCATTTCCTGTTTACCGTGGCGTCGACGTCATTACTGTGCTACTAACCAATGATACGCGTTATGGGGGGGCTGCCTGTTCAGGTCCTCCCTATGGTCATCCACGCCCCGATCTGCAAGCTGCAGTCAGGTGTACTTGTTTACATTTGGCCACATAAATGCGTCTTGGCATTTGAATCTGAATCTGATCTTTTACTCCCGCCCAAAATTCAAATACAACATTTATTACTCCGCCTTAAATAACTTAAGATGAGGTTTATTCAACAGAAGGTAGCACTTACTGTATGTTGTACTGTATGTTGGGCAGGGGATGCGCGTCTCCTTGCTCGGCATGAGCTGAAGCTCGCAGTACAGCACAGCAGGCAACCCAGTCTCACCCCATGTCGTCAATATTTGACGACACTTGACCATTCGTCATATGTTGACGCGAAGGGTATACCTTTCGCGTCATTTTTTGACGAACTGGGGACTTCAATACTATTACGTCCGTTGCATTCTCTTTCCTATTTTCTTACCATTTCCGCGTCGGTTTAGGGTTAGATTTACATAATGACATCCCTACCCAAACCTAACTCTAACCCCAACGCCAGGTGACAACTGTTTCATTTCGCGTACCTAACTCTCTAACCCCAACGCCAGGTGACAACTGTTTAATTTCGCGTAGACTGTTTAATTTCGCGTAATCTAACCCTAAACCGACGCGAAAATGGTAAGAAAATAGGAAAGAGAATGCAACAGACGTAATAGTATTGAAGTCCCCAGTTCGTCAAAAAATGACGCGAAAGGTATACCCTTCGCGTCAACATATGACGAATGGTCAAGTGTCGTCAATGGGGTGAGACTGTGTTACAGCAGGAGAGTGACGAAGCGGTGATTTAACGTACAGATCCATGACGGGAAAATCGTTCACAAAACTCTCTTTCAAAGTTTTATTGCTTTGTTTAATATCATTTGAGTTTGTCATTAAACTCTTTTATTGGTTCTAGGAAGCTTTTTACCCGCTGTCGTCGCTCCATAAAGCAACAAGCATGTCGTCTTTGTTTGTTTGCCTGTTTGATGGCTAACTTTCGGGTGACGTGCTTATGTTTGGGAGGAGTTATGCACTGAAAGATGTGGTTTCATCAACCAGATGTATTTACACTTTTCCAGTTTCTTCTGAAATGCGTCCCAGACCACCTCCTGAAGTGGTTTGAGCAATCGGATTTAAATCTGTCTCGAAAACTTTTCGGAGGGCATTTACACCTGGTCTTTTAACGATTAGATAGCTATCCAATCAGAGGAAACGCATGAAGTGACCAGGTGTAAAAAGCCCCTAACATGTCACTTAATTGAAAATTATAAAATTCATGTCTGTTGGATTGTTTTGAATTTACTGAAAACACACTGCAGACAATCTAGCAAACAATATTTTAAGAATTGCCAGAGAGTGGAACATAACTGACCAAATAGTAGCTTGTGTTTCTGATAATCCTCACAACATGAGCCTGGCCATTCACAAAACCTCATGGAAGCATCTGCCATGCTTTGCCCATACAGTTAACTTGATTGTGAGGGGTGGACTCAGTGTTATCCAAAATACACTGAATAAGATTAAAGCAATTGTGGAGTACACGCACCAAACACGATGGAACTCAACCTTTTATATGTTACAGAGATTTCTTGCTAGCAAGGATGCCATCATGACAACACTTGCACTGGTAAATGACCGACTAGAAACTCTGACACAGGATGAGTGGAAAGAAACTGAAGAAGCCTGTGAGGCTTTAAGACCATTTGAAGAAGCCACAGTGGAAATAAGTGGTGAGAGGTATGTAACAATACTCTTAGAACAATTAATTTTTATGACAGATTTGATTTAATTAAAATGTATTGTACTTTTAAAACATTATATACATTTTATAACAACATTATAAAAACTGTGTTTTGCAAACAGCTTTTGTAGACTGTAAAATGTAAAGATAAATTAAAGTGTAAGTGGCATTGTTATTGCACAGTAATATAGGACATTTAGAATTATTAATTATTAGTTATTATACTGCATTATTAAATTGAATTGTTGTTTTTGCTCACTATAGCTATCTGACTGCCTAAAAGGTGATCCTGCTTTTATGGAGTCTCCAAAAAATAAGCACAAGATACCTGAGATCAGGAGGGTTCAGAAAACCTATCATTGACATGCTTGAGACAATGACTAAAGACATGGCCACCAGGTTCCACAAGGTGGAATTTCACCATCTGCTCTCAGAAGCATCAGCATTGGACCTAAGGTTCAAAAAAAGGGCCTTTTCAGATAATCATGCAGCAAATGAAGCTTTCCAGAGACTTAAAAATTCCGCTGGGAGAGTGAGATTGTCCTCCTCAGCATGTCAAACAGAACAGCAACAGGCAGCTGCAGCATCACCATCACAAGAAACATAAGAAAGCTTGGTGTGGGGTGATTTCGATGAACAAGTTGCAGGTCTTGTGACAAGAACAAGTTTTTCAGCAGAGGCTGTTTTGGAAATACGGTCTTTGCCTTATGGCAACATCTGTTCCATCAGAAAGAATTTTCAGCAAGATGGGGCAGATAATCTCTGAAAGAAGAAGCAGAATCAGCCCCTCTCAGGCCCGACAACTGATATTTTTAAATGCCAACCTAATATAATCCTGTTGTTGTTAACCCAAACCCTGCCTATGTGTCAGTGTGTTTTTTGGAGCTCTGTTTTGAGAGATTTTGAAACATTTTTGAAAGTTTTTGCACTACTATGGTTTAGAGTTCATTGTTATATTTTTTGCACTTTAAATACAGTTTAGTATTAAAGGGGTCATATTATAGGGCTAAAAAGCACATTACTTTGTGTATTTTGTGTAATACAATGTGTTTGTGTGGTTTATGGTTAAAAAAATCTGAAACAGGTCGTCTGGTACAAAACTCATCGTTGTGAGAAAGCGCGGTGTCAACGGGTGTGAACTTATTGGCCAGCTATCCAGTGCGTTGTGATTGGCCGAATACCTCAGTAACGTAATTGGAAATATGACGCTCCTTGCCAAGTTTTGGAAGATGAGCTCCCAAAACAACAGTGAAAGCCACGAGATACTATCGTATTTACTACTACCTTATCAACACAAGCCTGAATCGGACCCAGAAAACACGGATGGCTAAGCTAATCGATCAACTTTACCAGCGCGATGTGAGCAGAACGTAACAGATGGTAAGGTAAGGATACTAAAACATAAACCATGTTTGCATTTGTGAACGTAGAAACAACAAACAATCACTAATCTGCACTTCTCAAATCTCGCGTTTGGATCATCATTAGGAAATGCATTAAAACACAGGCGCGTGTCTTTGAATCGTCAGTGAGGAAATGTATTAAATATGAAAACATCAGCTACTTACAGGATGTCAGTGTAGTTGCAAAGTTACAATTGCTACACTTTTTAGACAAAGCCTTTGTGTACATCCAGCAGTTGTACTCCACAATGTTTAGAAAGTAATCCTCCTTAAAATGTGCAGCACACAATCGAACATTTGGACTGTACTGTTCTGAAACTGTGTTGTAAATAAAACCTAACCACTGTTTTTTTAATGTTTACTCTGTTGGAATGCCAACCAAAGTAGTTTTGCAACGAAACACAGCGTCTGCTCGACATGGCGGAAAAAACAATACTACAGCGTGATTGAAAGTTACACCCTCTATCTTTGCGTATATGAGGGCGGTGTTATGAAAATGTTCAAACCAGTATGACGTCAAACTGCATGGGCGTGTTAAACGAGACGTTTTAGGTGGGCGTGGATGAGGCTTCACGTTTAAAAAGAATATCTCTTTGGATTTGAAACTTTAATTGTGCACTTTTATGTGCACAGACATCATTTAACACTCTAAAAACAAAGGAAAACATGCAATCTGACAATTTGACCCCTTTAATATTTGCACTACTGTTTACCTGCTTCTCTTACATTTTCAGAGAAACTTAAAAAGTAAAGGTGTTTACTTGATTAAACTTTACATTCCTCTAACCAGTGCTTCTTATATTTCATTTTATACTCTTTTTTTTTTAATGTTGCCCTTATTTTGTATTTTTCCACTACTGTGTTTGTTGTGGATTTTTGTAGTGATTATGAAAAATAATTTTCAGCAGAGGGTTCCATTGCCAAAAGATGACTTTATTGCATACAACAATAAGGCCGAGTTGGTGGCCAGGCAACTAAAGAGTCTTTTTCAGAATGCAACCTAATATACAGTTCTCTAAAAGTTGAAACCCCTCCCATGTAGTTGTTTTTAGCATGTTTTTATGTTTGACAGGTGTGGTAACTTCATTCCTTCCAAATGTCAGCCTATGCATTTTTAGCTCTGCTCTCAGTTACCATATTTTAAACCCTGCATACATTGCAGTCTTTAAGACTGCTAGTCTTCAACTTACATGCATGAGACATACATACTTGCAAAACACATTTAAATCTGAATACCATGCTCACCAAAGATATAGTTCTGAATTAAAAAATCTTCTTCATTCCACCCTTTGAGACTTTCACAAGTCTCACCCAAAGTGCAACTTCATAATCCAGTTCAATTAAGTTAAGATAATTAATGGCTTAACTAAGCCATCTTTCCCTTACCAATGACTAAATCATGCTGCCGCACTTTGGTGGAGTGTGGAACAAACATCTTCTCTTGGAGAAGTAAAATAATCTACTCCTTCAATTAATAAACCTTTATGATCATGGAATATACTTCATTATGTCATTGTTGCTGTAAAATCAGAACTCATAAAAACATCCATATTCATCATAAGAGTGGAAATTAGTCTCATACCTTTTCAATACTTAATATTTTCATTATCTTTTTCTGATGTAATATTACCATTTTCTAACTTTTGCAAAACCCATTTTTGATGCACTTTGTAATTTCCTATATGAAGTAACTTTTCATCTTGATATTTCCATTAACATTTGTTTCAAAATAGGGAGTACACATTAAAATAACAATCCATCCAATTAAAATCACAAATCCTTATCCTCTGATAATTTGCATCCTTTACCTTATACCTTTGATAATATTCATCCTTTAACCTATACCTTTAATCATTTGCATCATTTAACCTATGAATCATTTGACATACCAAAATATATCTTTGATAATTTGACAAACCAATCTCCCCATTTCACAAATTCCACATTAAGATTCTTTCTTCCTGTATTAGTTGCAGTTTCTATCATAAACTCTTAAGTTTATTGATAGCTTCAATGAATACCTATTTTGATGTTGTATTGTTAGCATAACATTAATCTCCATACAATAAAACTATACCCCTTTGTAGTATCTCATTGTTTTTCTAAAATTGTTAAAACATCATTAGTTAAATTTAATAAACCTTTGTTGATTATATTTAATATAATTTATTAATATTTATTTATCAATATTCTAACCATGATTTTATCTCATCTCTTGCTTAAATTGTAACGTATATATGGGAACACCAAATCAATTTAGGGATAAGCTATTTTAGTTTTATCATTTGTTTTCTCAGTATTTTGTTCAATATACTTCAATATAATCATGATGATTTCTTAAATTAACCTTAGTCTTGTACATATATATTTCTTCTCTAATTGCAAAACCACCATAAGTTATCATTTCCCATCAAATCAAAATTAAACCAAAAGAATTCTGCTAACATTACTGTTTGATCTTCATATGTCCACTGCCATGATTTCATTTCCTATACTATATAATAGCATTGTCCACCCTTTCCATACCTAACATGCTCTTGATAATAGCTCTTGAAATTTTATATTTGATTTATTCAAGATCTATGTTATAGAATATTCCCTTTAAATATCTCACATCTTTAGTTCCATAAGGTTTACTGTAACAGTCATATTCCTTAGTTTCTATGTTATTTCTATCTTTATTTGCCTTTTTTCCTATTTTAATGCTTTTTTTTAACTTTCCCAATATTGAAACTATTTACCAAAATATGCCCTATAAAATTGATATTTAAACCAGAATTTGTCAATTTGTTACATCGAACCCCCCTGTAATATCATGTTGACTTTTGACTATTCCTACCTTTTATGATTTAGAGCATAATAAGCAATTGTTCATACCAATTTCTCTTAGCTTTGAAAGTTACCCATTTGTACTATTCATTCATAATGTTTTTTTTGTTTCCCATAAAATGTCCAACATATTTTTTTCCTTCCGTTGACGTCCTTTTTCTTCTGTTGATGTCCTTGTCTCCTTTTTGTTTTGGTTTCTTTAGTATTCAATCTAGATTTTGTTCCTCCTGAGATTATTGTAGAATAAATTCTCACTGGTGTCCTCGCTGAAGTGTGACTGATCCTTGCTGATAGGTGAAAAGTTTATTGAAGAAAAGTTTGATTATTGACTACAGTTGTGTGAATTTACCATATGTTGCTGATAATTGTCAAACTGGTTATTAGCTTTATTTTTCAATTTTCATGGCTAATTCCTTGAACTTTTCCTTGTGTGTCCTTTACACATTATCAGCAACTTTATCCCTGTGTATTGCTTGTGAACTCCACTGCTTTGCACTCATTGGTTGTTGCTCCTGAAAGTCTCTTCTCATTTACATGTTTTTCTTAACTTTGTTGCCATTGCTTGATATGCCCTGAGTGGTCAGTACTTAGTTCTTTATCTGTTTGTAAACTTGAATTGCTTTTCATTTTTCTATTGTTGTCTTCTGTCTCATGTCTTTTATTATTTTCTTTTCCTCAGCTCTCCTCTTCTGTATCGTGTTTTTGGTTCTCCTTTTCTCCCCAGCTCTCCTCTTCTGTATCGTGTTTTTGTTGTCCTCTTCTCCGACTGGTATTTTAGGAACTCTGTGCAATGGCTCAGATGACATCAGATGTGCTCCTTCTCCTTGGCCTGCTGTTAGGGCAGCTCTCCTTGGTCCTTGTTTTATGTCAATCTCTCCTGAAGTCCCTCAGATATACTAGATCCCATGGCACAATATGGCATTTTATCTCCATCTCCTCATCAGGCTCCTTTTCTTTTTTCCTGCACACAAATAGCTTATGCATACAGTTAGTTTTATCACATAAGATCTCATCTTTATTTGTAATTATTCCAAAAGCTCCATCTGCAGTCGTTCCAGAGGATGTCCTTTTTGAGGATGAATTTTTGTTATATCATATAGCTCAGACATTGGTATTGCCATTGGTCGACCAATAAGCATTCCATGCAGTGTTAGTTTGCAGTCTTTCACTCGTTATTGCAAGAGTCAAAGCATCCAGTCCGTTCAGTTTCATGCTTTCACATTTTTTGCTGAGTTTGACGTTGAAGGGATGGTATACTTTTTATGATTAAGGATGGTAAACACATCTTAGTATTTTCTTTGTTCTTTATTGTTGCAGTATTCACTTTGTTTTTTGTTTTTTAAATAAATGCTGATCCATTATATAAAATGATTCCTAAAGGTATTTCAAATCTAGGGATTACTTCTTCTATCATTATTTTTTTTATCATTACTCTTGGCACAAACTTTACCTGTCGAACAGAAATTTAACCAGTATTGAATTCAGATATGGAGACCATTTCTCAAATATGGAGAATAATACCCCTTTTTTTTTAATCTTTAATTTTAATTTGTTCTTTAATACCTGTTTTTAATTTGAAATTAAAACCACCCATCTGGAAAGGTAACATTTTACTGTACAATAGAATGATTTATCCCCAATGTGTACATTAGATGTCTTGAATGTCTTTCTTTGTCCCCCTTTAGGTGCCACAAAATATTCCTAACATCCAGCGTGTTTTTTTTTCCATATTCTAAGTAAGGCTTTTGTATTAACACTATAGAAGCACTACTTCTGTATGGCATTCTGAGGCTTCTTTAGCCTCCAAATCTGCTGTGTTGTTACCATTAATACAATTATCATTCATTTTTATATAAGTTTAATCTTTTATGATTGCCAATTAATTTAATAATATTGTAGCAGAAATTAACCCCACTTGTCCAGTACATTGAATATATATTCCCTCATTATTTTGAAAGCCTCTTTGTTCCTATACCAAATTGTATATTGTTTAATTTCATAAAAACATACAAATATTTCTTCTGTTTGAATACTTAAATATATAAAGCAAAGATCAATTACAGTATTTGTCATCTGGGAAAACATTTGTTAGCAATGTGGATCTGGATATCAACTGGTTAGTCTTACAATGTCATTAATTGGATACTTCAATTAGTACTTTGTTCTCTACATCTTTTAACAATTAATACATCTTCTTTATCTTGCATGTTGTTATCATCTGCATTTATTCTTTTTATGAAAACTATTTCTTGACCAATTATTTTACTTAAACGTATAATTCTAAAGTGATTCTTAAACATAATGGATGTATCCTACTGGCTTTGTAGCTTTTTTCCATCATATCCCATAAATCCTTTGCTTCCCAGATTTTTTCCAGTATACAAGAGACCTGTGGAAATAAATCAGTCACATTAAGCAATTATTCTGTTAATTCATTTTCAACTATACTCTTAGCTACTTCTTGTTTACCTTCCTGTGATGTTATATCAATTTCTTGTCCTATATTATATTTTTTCCACTTTTTAAGTTGAATATCTTTCTCATGATCATATTATAATACACTGAAGTTCCCACTTTGATAACTTTGCATTAAAAAGTTGTGCTTTAATACATTTCCCCCTTATTCATTGTTTGTTAAACATCACTATTTATTACACTAATATACATTTGCTTTGATTCAGTTAATATCACTTTAATATACTTGTACCCTTCTGGAGAACACTAAATCCAATGGCTTATTCAAATTATGCATATCTTCCTAACCAGTAAACAGGAGTGTGATTTTGATATGAGAATAGATATGGTCATGGTTTTGTTTATTGTTTATAGACATACATTGAATTAGCAATACTTGTCCAGAGAATCATATTCTTAACAAATCTTACAACTGGACCATAAACTGGACTTTGAAAGGCTGCTGTCACCCTCCCCCCTTCACTCACAGAGCTGGTACATGGATATAGCGAAAGTCTCTCTTGGCGTGGCCAGGATTTTGTAGTCCTCAGCATGTTTTCTTTGTCTCTCCCAGTTCAAGTTGTTTTCTTTCTGGGATGGTGATGCTGCAAAGTCATTTATGATGGGTACAGGATTCTGTTTTTTTGGAGGAATTGCTGAAAGTAGCTGAACACAAGAGTCATCACTGTTATTCACTTTGCATTTCAAAACAGTGTGGTCATTTCTGGGTCTCCTTCTGGATTTCCCTCAGTCTCTTTTTTATTGTCTCTGAACAAAACTGGATTCTCTGTGTCTCCCAGTTTTCTCTTTGTGCTTTAAGAGTCCAACAGTGGCTGCCACACTGCTATGATATGTTCAAAAATAGTCCCTCCTTATGTAACGTTAGTCCGCCGGTCAGAGGTTTGCAGGATTTCTTTCATTTTTCCATTGCCACAACTTAGTCCTTCTCCCAGCCCCATGAATGCCTGAGGGTAAGTGATCAGCCTCCCAAGGTCCTTAATACCTTTATTAAACTAAGAAATTGTAAGGCCAATGGCCTAAGCCAACCTTTATCTTTTTCCCCATATCCACATTTCTCCATCAGATGACACCTCCTCTTTACTCTCCCTCTCTACTCTCTCCTTATTTTGCTTCATTAATTCTTTTTAATGTTTTTCTTATTTTTATTTCTTATTTTATTTATATCTTCCTACCTCATCTTCTTTTTCACATCTTTGTGTAAACAATGCCTCTTGGCTTTTTACTCTACACTCTTCACACTTATACTTTTTCTGATAATAATTAAAGTTCTTTCATTTAGTATCTTTCCTCATTTGTAAGATTTACTCCCAAACCTGTTTAATTTTCCTATTTTATATCTTCTGATCATTTCATTTACATTTTACCTATAATTTCCACAGTGCCCTTGAGTACTGGAAATCAACCTTCTACAGTATGCATGATAAATATAGATTAACATTTAACACACTTTCTTTTGTTCCATTATCAACTTCCTTTAACATTCTATCATATATATCTCCCCTTTAATCATTAATTGTGCCAATGCTTTTTTCTTCAAATCCATCCTTCTTTTCTTTCTTTTGATTCAATATAGATTTATTTACAATATCCATTTCTTTACACATTGCCACATCCAAACGTTTCCTTCATGACAATTTCTTGGACATATTCTTTATCAGTTCTCTGCCCAATAGATGTTTCCACAAGAAGAACTGCTATGACTTTACACTACATCTGCTAATTCTACATTTTATCCTTTCTATCTTGTTCAGCAATTGTTTAGCTCCATTAGACAATAACAAATAAAAACACTTTAGCAATATTCCAGTAGTCTTTTATACATAAACGTCAAGCTTACCATCTTCTCTCCCATATTACTTTTTCTACACTGCAAATGTTTTTCAAGCAGTTCCTTACTTAATTAATATTTCTTTTTCAATTCAATTTTTTTCATTTGTCAAGTAATACTATTTTTTCCTTTAGTCTTAAGCACAAAGATTTTTCATCGGATTAAGATTTAAAATATAGATGTAAAAACCTCCCTTCAACCTATATATACCATTTACTTATAGTTTTACCTAAAATCTCTTATTACTTTATTATATAAATAATATATTATTATTATTATTTTACTTATATTATTTCACTTCGCTGCTAGCTCCTTTCATCCACAGCACTCAGTCAGGCCTGCACTCACTCTATTTATAACATACACCCAGTCATTCACACTTTAAACATGACACCACTTGTTTTTCACTGTTGAGGATCCTTTCCACTTTTACTCACACAAACTTTTTATCATGCATTAGGGCGGTATCCACAGAATAATATTTTATCCATTCAGACCTCTATTATATAAACATATATAAAGAGCTGTTTCATAAAAATCAATTCTGCCCGTGCAGACCCCTGTCCACTTTTTAACACTTTTGTTTCATGCTCTATTTATTTATGTTTTATTTTTTATATCATTTTTATCCATACACTGTAAAATATGCAGCATTAATGTCAAATTAACATATATGTTTGTTACCTTAAAATAACAAAATAAAACATGAATGGCTTGCAAAACCAAAGTACTTTTCCTTTTGCTATCATTATTTTACAGTGTATTCGCTTATTCCATAAGCATTTTTAAAAGTCTGTTCCAGTCTACCTGTATCCGTCAAGGCCCTCTTACAGAATAAACACAGATTATTTAATTTTTTCTTATCTTTTTCATACACTGTAAATAAAATGCAGTATTGATGACAAATCAACATATGCTTAAATACTTAACCTAACAAATTGAAACATGGATTTGCTTCCAAAACCACGTTACTTTTTCTTTATACAAATTATTCATTTACAGTGTATCAGCTTATTACATCTAATCAATAGCCCTCTTGCAATAAGCATTTTTTATAATCTGTTACAGTCTATTTTATTCGTCAAAGGCCCTTCGTCAAAGGCCTTTTATATGTTTAAAAATAAACACAGATTATATATTTCATTGCCCTTCAGCAATTTAACTTTTTATTGCCCCTAAGCAATATAACAATCTGTTCCAGGTTAATGCTAAAACAAGGCTTACTTCCCAAAGCAGCACAAAAGCAGCACAATTATGACAAAACATTTTTTTATATGTGACCCAGTCTGTAATAACCATACTACAGTTTCAAAATCAAATTCTAAGATAATTAGCATCAAAGTCTGATTATAGCCATTCATTTCATTATGATTTCAATCTTTGACGTGACATTATTCAACCAATATTAAAGATATGAATAAAAATAAATATGACACACGATTTTAAGACAGGCACATTTATTTTGTTTGCAGCCAGCAATCATTTGGGTGTAGCCCATTTTAAACAACGGCAAGAATTACGCTAACGTTAGCGGTTTTCATATCGTAAGTGCTGAGGGGTTAGTTGTAACATAGCGTTACAATTAACCCCGCTGGGTCAAAATTTTTCAAGCCCACCAAAAACGTTGCTAAGAGCTGCAGACATATTTCAAAACAATGCTATGTTTTAGTCAACAAGACACTGATTAATATGACATAGCATTGGATTTGGTATCTTACATACCCAACTCAGAAACCTCAAAACAATTTACTTACATGCCACCAAAACACTCGTTCATCAATAACTCTCTGGAAAAAACTTTATACATTTCCAATAATTTGCGGAAAAAAAATACCGGAAAATCAAAATCCTTAACCTTGTGCAATTATGTAAACAGTCCGTGTTACATCTAACCCGCGTTAGTTTTTGCCCCACGCACCCTTCATGACTTAACAAGCGGATTGCTTTCCTAATGGATGTTTTAACCTGATATGTTGCCCTGAATGATGGGCATGATAAATGTCAGTGGTCTATTAACATTGTTTTGTGCATGGTCTCACCATTATCACTGTGTTTTCTGGTAAGTTGAGTTTGACTGCTGTAAAAGGCCTGTTCTTCTTGTTCCTGAGCCACATCACTGGTCTGAACAAACAAGTAACCAACACAAATTCTATTATATTGTAAATTGAACACATGTTCAATTGAAATACATGTATGCATCTGGCAGATCAACCCGTTCTCACCAAGATGCGTACAAATGACACGCAGTGTGATTATCGTGCAATAGATACGCCAAATTCCGATTTTGCGTGCATATGATACGCCAGTCCTTCCCATTCACTTATATGGCGAATCGTTTCGTGACGTTTTATTTATTGTTTTCTCATTTGTTTTCTGTTTTTTAAACCATTTTCGCTTGGGTTTAGGGTTAGATTTCACATTTGTTTAAGCAGGTTATTTAATATACAGGTTTCTCTAAGTTTTTATCTATATTTAAGCCATGGTCGCTTGGAGTTGGGGTTAGAGTTGGGGTTTGGGTTAGGATGTCATTTTTATATAACAAAAAGTTGTTCTAACCCTAAACCCAAGCGAAAATGGTAAGAAAAACAGAAAACAAATGAGAAAACAATAAATAAAACGTCACGAAACGATTCGCCATATAAGTGAATGGGAAGGACTGGCGTATCATATGCACGCAAAATCGGAATTTGGCGTATCTATTGCACGATAATCACACTGCGTGTCATTTGTACGCTTTTTGGTGAGAATGGGTTGGGCAGATACTTAATACAACCCGAATTCCAGAAAAGTTGGGACGTTTTTTAAACTTTAATAAAATGATAACTAAAAGACTTTCAAATCACATGAGCCAATATTTTATTCACAATAGAACATAGAAAACATAGCAAATGTTTAAACTGAGAAATTTTACAATTGTATGCACAAAATGAGCTAATTTCCAATTTGATTTCTGCTACAGGTCTCAAAATAGTTGGGACGGGGCATGTTTACCATGGTGTAGCATCTCCTTTTCTTTTCAAAACAGTTTGAAGACGTCTGGGCATTGAGGCTATGAGTTGCTGGAGTTTTGGTGTTGGAATTTGGTCCCATTCTTGCCTTATATAGATTTCCAGCTGCTGAAGAGTTTGTGGTCATCTTTGACGTATTTTTCGTTTAATGATGCACCAAATGTTCTCTATAGGTGAAAACAGGCAGGCCAGTTCAGCACCCAGACTCTTTTACGACGAAGCCATGCTGTTGTAATAGCTGCAGTATGTGGTTTTCGCATTGTCCTGCTGAAATATACAAGGCCTTCCCTGAAATAGACGTTGTTTGGAGGGCAGCATATGTTGCTCTAAAAACTTTTTATACCTTTCAACATTCACACAGCCTTCCAAAACATGCAAGCTGCCCATACCGTATGCACTTATGCACCCCCATACCATCAGAGATGCTGGCTTTTGAACTGAACGCTGATAACATGCTGGAAAGTCTCCCTCCTCTTTAGCCCGGAGGACACGGCGTCCGTGATTTCCAACAAGAATGTCAAATTTGGACTCGTCTGACCATAGAACACTATTCTACTTTAAAATAGTCAATTTTAAATGAGCCTTGGCCCACAGGACACGACAGCGCTTCTGGACCATGTTCACACATGGCTTCCTTTTTACATGATAGAGCTTTAGTTGGCATCTGCTGATGGCACGGCGGATTGTGTTTATCGACAGTGGTTTCTGGAAGTATTCCTGGGCCCATTTAGTAATGTCATTGATACAATCATGCCGATTAGTGATGCAGTGTCGTCTGAGGGCCCGAAAACCACGGGCATCCAATAAAGGTCTCCGGCCTTGTCCCTTACGCACAGAGATTTCTCCAGTTTCTCTTAATCTTTTGATGATGTTATGCACTGTAGATGATGAGATTTGCAAAGCCTTTGCAATTTGACGTTGAGGAACATTGTTTTTAAAGTATTCCACAATCTTTTTACGCAGTCTTTCACAGATTGGAGAGCCTCTGCCCATCTTTACTTCTGAGAGACTCTGCTTCTCTAAAACATACCTTTTATAGCTCATCATGTTACAGACTTAATATCAATTAACTTGATGTTCTCCCAGCTGAATCTTTTCAAAACTGTTTGCTTTTTTAGCCATTTGTTGCCCCCGTGCCAACTTTTTTGAGACCTGTAGCAGGCATTACCTTTTAAATGAGCTAATTAAGTGGATAAAAGTGTAAAATTTCTCAGTTTAAACATTTGCTATGTTATCTATGTTCTATTGTGAATAAAATATTGGCTCATGTGATTTGAAATTCCTTTAGTTTTCATTTTATTCAAATTTAAAAAACGTCCCAACTTTTCTGGAATTCGGGTTGTATTATTCAAAGTGAATAACAGTGAATTCAAGTTATACATTTTAATGTATGATCCACATGAATGTAATCAACAAACTGCCATGCCAGTTGAACTGTAGACTGTACGTGTCATGATTTCGGTCTTATTGGCTGCTTTGTCTTTGTTTCACTATGTGTTGTGTTTGTGTTTTGACAGCTCCACACGTGCGCGCCTTCCACCTGGTGACCTCATTATCTCTGACTCTTCTCACCGGCGTCCCACACCTGATCCTTATTATTTGCCCATCCGGTTTGATTTAAATTCCCCTCGTTTCCTCTGTTCTTTGCAAGTTCGTCTTAGTATGTCCATGCCCGCTAGCATTGTCTAGTTCTTGTCTTGTCGTGCCTTTTGAAAGTTTACTTATATATATATATATATATATCTGCGTTCTCTGCTGCCTTTGCCCATAGATTCCCAGCCCCGCTGATACTCTCAGTCAGTGGATTCTCTGAGCGCTATTCAACACCTTGCGCTGTCCAGCCGCAGTGCGCTGTCCAGCGCGTAGTTCTGCTGAAGACGCTGACTGCATCTCTCTCTCTCTCTCTGTGCCCCGCCAGGAATCACTCTCCGTGCCTAGCCAGTATTCCCTCCCTGTTCCCCGTCAGGATTACTCTTCTGTGACTACGGAAATTGTGGATGTCCTACAGCCCTGCTGTGTTTTCCACATTTGAGACCTATCGAGAGGATATCGATGTGTTCCACCTCTTCAGTGTTTTTCTATTTCATCGCACCTTTCACACATGGACTCAGAGTGTTTTTCTATTATACATATTTACATTTCATCTGATAACATTGAGTGTTTTGTCTCCTATACATACCTTGAATTAAAGACCCTCTGCACTGGGATTCCTGTGTTGTGTAGTTCCTAACAGTACGGACACTAATGTCTATATTTAAATGTATTACTACAAACAGATACTGCATATTAAATTTCTTATCCATCTGTATTTTGATCTTATTGAGTTACTCTGTTAAACGGAGCTTTATCCTGTCATATTGTGTTTATTCTTTCTCTTTCATTTATTCTCTCCCGTTATTGATTATATACAGTGGGACTTGAAAGTTTGGGCACCCTTGGCAAATATGAGCAAAGAAAGCTATAAAAAATAATCTATGTTTCTTCTTTGAAGCTTTAATAAAAAAAAATCACAAAAATATAATGTTTCATTGAAGTAAAACAATTGAAAGTAAAGGGGAAATTACATTACAAAATAAATAATTTTCTTTAATACTCACTGGGCATAAATATGGGCACCCCATGGTATATGCTGGAATCATAGAGATGAATTTACTAACTTTTACTACCTTTTTACCACACTCAAAAAAATAAAAAGTTGGATTTACTTAAAAAACCTTCGTCAAGTGGGTTCCACATAGCATTGTTAAGTAATGTCAACAAATAAAATTTAAGTTGTATTTACTAAAAACGTTTGTGTAAAATTGACAATTTAAATGTTGCATGGACTAAAGAAATCCTAGTAAAGTCACTATTATGAAACATTTAATTGATGAAAAAAATTATGATTTAATAACTCCACAACAACGAATCAATCAATCAGAGTGCAGCTGCTCAATACAACCTTTATTTAATTACAGTTTATCAAACATATTTGAAATGCAATGTAACATTTCAAACCATTTGTTGGTTTGTTTTGTTCTAAAATATATCAGAACAAGTTAATTAACTAATATTTGGCTGCTTATTACTCAGGTACCTATCTAATTGTGCTACACTTTTGCAAGAGGGTACAACAATTCTGCCAGAACAACAATTTACCCATAATACACTGCAGCATCATCAGCCAATGAGATGCAAGTCTGTATTGGTTTTATTAATCTGTTACTTTTACGCAACAATGTTTTATTGGCTGAACAAATAATTTTGGAGTAAAGCTGACAAGACAGTCTTTTGTTGAAATTACTAAGTTAAATTAATCATATGCCATTACTTGTGTTTGTTAAGTAAAGTGAACAAGAAATTATTTAGTAAAACTGACTCCAACCAAGTTCATTTTTTTGAGTGCACCTCCACAATATTTTTTACTACCAACACAACATCAAGCAGCAGCCCTTTTTTTGGGCGGTGTGGGAGGGGTATGCAAAGCATCACTTACTACTTACTATAAGATATAAGTGTGACACTGGCTGCGTCCGAAAACTCTAAATTGCTGCCTTCTGAGGCAGCATTCCAAAGGCAGGAAGGCATCAAGGCATGTCCGAATCCAATGTTAGTTTTACTTCCTGACTCCTGAGATATCTCCATCTTCCTGTCCCACAATTCTATGCGTGTGTGCGTATATTACACATACAAAATGACTCAAACATTGGATGGAAAAAAATGCTCTTATGGATACTGTACGTACCACTATAAAATTAAGTCTATCCCTATCTCAAATAATAAAAGCAGTTGTTTCTGGCATTTCGATTCACTTTCAAAATTACTAGTTAAAATAACACTGGATTTTTAAAAAACACTGAATTTTTAGACTACTTGGAGGGCTTTCACAAACATCTTCTTGAAAGTTTCATTGTTCTGCTTATATACGAAAAATGTTAACGTTGTAGCAAATGGCTCGGAGTCAGATTGAGGCCATTTGGCGTCTGGACTGTAACAGCCCTAAAATTGTGATAATTAGATAACCCTGTCTCCTCTATCACCTATCAAGGCTGTAAAGTGGGCGACAATTAAAACAAATGCCGTCGTAAAAGGAGGTTCAAAGGAATTCCATCAGAGCCGATCGAACGACGATCGCCAGAGACACAGCAGGGGGCACAGACTATATGTCTGTGCCGAAACCACATTTAAAGATCACAATGAGCTGTTTAAATGTATATATATTTTATATCCCTTTACTGCATGATCGTGTATATGTGATGTAACTGTGTGTTAACACTTTAGTTAGATTTTGTTCACCGTAGCATGGTTCATATCTTACGTATGAAATTTTTATTCAACGTGATCCTAAACCCATGTCTTGTCTAGTATCAAATTAATCTACTTTCTATTTCCTAATCATTGCTATGTATCATATTACCTAGGGGTGGCACGGTTCACAAAACCCCCGGTTCGGTTCGTATCACGGTTCTATGCTCACGGTTCTCGGTTCAGTACGGTTCTTGTTGTTATTTTTTCTTTAAATTTTTAACACTCCAGAAATGTATTATCTTATTAAGTTATTAATTATCCATAATTTAGGATACAGTATTAAAAAAAAGTTATAGCATGTAATCATGCACAAACTGAATTTGACTTTAAGCACATTATTGGGACCATCTCTGAGGAAAGCCAGATGAGATTTTGATAGAGCAAGACGGAAGACATTGATGATTTCAACATGCTTTTCATTTATTTGGCAAAAAAGAGAATGTGTATTGCCATCTACATGAACTTTATGTGCATTTTAGCACACAAAGATAACTTGCATGTATTAAAATGCCAACTTCAGTGTAGCTCTTAGGTTTATCACTGAGAGGCTGCTTTAATACTGCAGAGAGTATATGTGGACGAGAGAGAAACACAACGTTTACACCTGTAATATTCAAATCCGTCTCTTTTGTGCACTTTTTACCACTTCTGTCCTGATTACTTTGAGGGGCAATTTCTGAAATAAGATCGCGCAACTTTCACACGCAAGCAAAATGAAACTACGCGGAAATCAGCCGCTTTCGTTTTTTCAATGAAAGGCTAAAAATAGCGCTGAATACGAAAAGACGTAAAATGTGTTCAGTACCTCAGGTAAATGTTCGGAGAGAGGGCGATCTCCTGGGGCTGTTCGAACACATTCAACCCATAGACTGCAGTTCTAACTATTGTTTTATTTCCGCTGTCATCATAGGTAACATGAAATAAAAATGTTTTCACACACCAAAATTATACGACGCTTGCGCATCCTCCAACTCCGGGCAGACTTCCTTTTCTCTCCCACTTGCAATTTCTACACGTAACATAACCTGCAGTACTTATACTCCAAACCAGTCACCTCTTCTTTCGCGCGAAAGGGAAACACGCTATCTGAGGTCACATACAGGGCATGAGACTACATTGCGCATGCCATGAACTGTTGAACCGTGCGGCACACACGCGCTCCGAACCGAGACAAGCGAACCGAACGGTTCAGATTTTTTTCATGGACCGTGCCACCCCTAATATATATATATATATATATATATATATATATATATATATATATATATATATATATATATTTTATTGCCGTAGCTCGTTGAACTGTGCGGACTCGCATTGGCTCTTTGTGTTTTCTCTTCTATCAGTGTGTCAACATGTCCAGATCAGGGGCGGTTCTAGGGTCAGTGGATATCCGGGGCTTAGCCCAAAGACATCCTAGCATGTGTAAAAAATACACTTTTAATAGCTTAAACATGATAAACGTTTTCTAAGTGGTATTATTTTTGCCAGATTAACTTTTTAATAGTCCTCATTAAAATAACAATGTTCCACTTAGTTAAACTGAGAACACTTTACACTGATATCAAAGTAGTTGTTCACCTCAAAATGAAAATTCTGTCATCTTTTTCTCCACTAATTGTTATTTTAAACCTGTATGACTTCTGCAGAACACAAAATAATATATTTTGAAAAATATTGGTAACCCTAACACTACTCCCCCATGACTTTGACTAATGTAAGTCAAAGGGGGGGCAACAGTTTTTTTAACATAAAATAAAATATGTAATTTCTGTAAATTACATATTTTTATATTATTTACCACAGAAAGCACTATTTATATTGCACTGTATATTTAACAGTATAAATATTTTCTTAACCTTATCTTAAATAACTTTATATTAAAATTTGGCACTAAACTAACACGTTAAATTCCTGAGTATGAATGTATTAATGATAATACATTTTCTGCAACCAGGTAGTGTGTCTGTTTTGATTTATTTAGGATTTTTTAAGTTACAGACTTGACTTGGTTATGTTCAATCTCTGTAAAACTGAATAAGGCTTCTGCTCTATGAGTAACTTAAGCACAGACACAGCAAGCAAAGTAATGATATATACTTCATACAATTCTTATATTGAGATGAGTGAGCTTCATAGCATACAGTCTTTTATTTTTGCACCTTTCTCCTCATCTTTCCTCTTTTCTTAACCTGGGCACTGATGACTCTATTTTTAATCCGTGTTTAGTATGTGTTACATCTCCATCTCTACAGTATTTGAGGTGTTGCCATTGAAGCTGTGACTTGGCGTGAACTAACCCCGCGCAGCTCTTTGAGTAACAGCTGAGTAACCCCACACAGGGGCGATTCCAGGATTTTATAAATGGGGGGGCACAGGGGGGACCAAGAACCAGTCAGGGGGGCCAATCAAAAAATTCAAATGAAAATAAATACTGGTTTAGAAAATATTAAGCATGGTTCTTGTGCAATGCAACGTGCTCTAATATAGATGGTATTAATTTTTTGTATTTTGCATGGATTAAACAACAGTTCTGTTCCAGAATAGTTCACTTTAAATAAATTGTCATAATTTACTCATCCTAAAGTTATTTCACACCTGTATGAGTTTTTCTTCTGCTGAACACAAAATAAAATATTTTGAAGAATCTTAGTAGCCAGAAAGTTGATGAACCCCATTGACTGCATGTTATTTTGTTCCTACATATGAAGTCAATGGGATCCATCAACTGATTTTGGTTACAGACATTCTTAACTCTTTTCTTTTGTGTGTTCAGCAGAAGAAAGAAACTCATACAGGTTTGAAACAAGTTTATGTATATGACCATTTAAATTAAGTGAACTGTTCCTTTAAGTACATTGCGTGTAGCTGGTATTAGTTAACATTCTGACATATCAGGATTTTGTTTTTCTACTCTGTCTGATCTGACTTTCATTGTTTATTAAGCTATATTGTATTTTAACACAACTGAATGCTATTTTTTACATATTATCTGTTCTGTTGTCAGACAACAAGAAAGAGTTTAAGCTAGTGACTAACACGACCCAATAACACCTCGTGTTTAATCCAACCAGCTGTTACTTTATACTGCTAAAATCCTAATTTAAATGTGACATTGTCTGATACAATTTACATTGAAGAGCTGACACGAGGTGATTTCGGATTACCTGTGTGTCTCATGCAAGGTTGCTCTTCTCATCTGATTGTGTTTATGAGCGCTTTTAATTTTAAATGCGAGTGATAGTTTTATTGTAGATCGCGCATAGCAATTCAGCGCAAATTAAAAAATATCAGAGAATACTGTTAAGCGTGCGCGCGCATACCGCACCATAGGGAGGGAGAGAGAGAGCTCGTACACAGAGAACTGGTGTGTGTGTGTGTGGGGGAAAACACTAACCTTTCGTTAAGTCATAATACTCGATCAACCGTATTCTCTATCAGTAACATCTGTTGGCTGTTAACTTTTACGTGAAAAGACAACAGAGGAACCCAGGTGGAAACACCGCCAACTTTTAACTCCCTCACTCAGTGTCAGAGAGGCACTGTCGAGGTTCCGCACGCAGCAGTGAGAAAGCGTGCACGCGAGAGAGAGAGAGAGGCGCTGCTGAGCGCTTGCAAAAGCACATGAAGCCGTTTTAAATAGTAAAATAAAATGTAAATGGTAATCATGGAAAATCTTTTTGATTTGTGCCAGTGTTGAGTCTGTGGCGGCTGTTGAGTCTGTGGCGGGGCGCCCTCCTTCTCGTTTGCACGAGTCTCAAATCAAACAGTGATTGACAACTGGTCCAATTGTGCGGTGGGTGTCGTGGTGTCTTTTTCTTCCTGTTTTAAAAACGCGCAACTACTGTGCTCGCTTCGCCTTCGCGTTCGAGCGAGTCTCAAATCAAACAGTGATTGACAACTGGTCCAATGGTGTGGTGGGTGTCTGACAACTGGTCCAATGGTGTGGTGGGTGTCATGGTATCTCTTTCCTCCTGTTTTAAAAACGCGCAACTACTCTGCTCGCTTCGTCTTCGCGTTCGCGCGAGTCTCAAATCAAACAGTGATTGACAGCTCTCTGTTCCAATGGTGCGGTGGACATTTTCAGGTTGACAGTAAATCTAGCTGGCCCAATGAGATTGGAGGGGGGGCACCAGGGGGGGCCAATCATATTCCAAGGGGGGGCGGTGCCACCCCATGCCCCCCCTCTAGACACGCCCCTGACCCCACAGACAGAGACATCTTCTCTAGACGAAAACTCCAAAGTCCCGACAAGATTAACTGATTGCATGGTGGCAATGATATGATTGACGTGTGGTGCATATGAGCAATTTAAATCCGATCACGCATTTAGTTTACTCGCCGTCACGGAGAGCGTGCTCACGGTTGCGTAGCAACGAAAGACGCGCTACCTCTCACGCGCTTTGGAAGGGAAAAGAAAAGTCTATAACACGCGTTTTAACCGTTTACATAAATAATCAAACGAGCAAGTTGACAGTTCTTGACGAGAGATTACAGTTCGGCTGTAATAGAAAATATTTTAACATATTAAAATTAGTGATGCCCATATTATAACAATCGGGGCTTTACAAAATAGGTCCGGGGCTCAAGCCCCGCTAGCCCACCTCTAGCGCCGCCCATGGTCCAGATCACCAAGCCCTGTCAACCACTGGGACCAGCTAGAGGCCTGGCTCAGCGCTGTGACATCGGAACTCCTGCCCAACCTCGCCAATGAACTGCAACACTTGGAAAGAGAGCAACTCGACAGCACCCTGGACAAATTCATAGCCCACGACCCAACGAGGAGCTACAGTCACAAGGATATAGCCAAGATCACAGGTGCCATCGCTCACAACCTCATCATCCAGCTTAAACTGGGCGAAAGGAACATCGCCCAACTGGAACAGGATGCAGCAGCTCTACAGCTCCAAGCGGCAGAGGCACGGAGGAATGAGGAGGACGTGCAGTATCGTCTAGATCAGCTGACACAGGGATTAGAGGATCAACACCCATCGACGGTGGAGGAACACTGGAGGCTAAAGGACGAGATTGGACAACTCCAAGAGGCCTTGTCAAAACTCCGCACAGACACAGAGCACAAGGAGCAACAGGAAAAGACAGCCAGAGAAGAGCTGTCTGGAAAGCTTCAGCAGGCTGAACATCTTCTGGTCAGAGCAAAGGTAGAACTGAAGGAACGTTATGCCAAGCTGAAGGCCTGTGAGAATCACCTGCGAGCGGCTCGAGATGAAGGTCGAGCTCTGGCTCAGCAACGAGACCAGGCTAGGGACGACCTTGACTCCGCCCAAAGAGAACTCATTTATGCATATAAACTGCAAGCTGGGCGAGTAAGGGAAAAAGCAACCTTTCCCTTTCATTCAACAAGTGAGCCTGCACCCCCCCACCAAAGCTTTTCTGTTGAAAAGGGGGGCGGGAGCCCACTGTTAAAGACATCAGCCAGCATCCCAGAACCTCTCACTACCACAGAGGGGTGGGGACAAACAAATTTCCCGAGGTCACTTGCAGACATGCCCGGCGTGGCACCCAAAGACCTTGACAAGCTGGCTAGAAATATCCCAACATTTACCCCAGACCCTGCAGGTGGCCATGATATCCACTCTTACCTGCAGGACATTGACTTTTATGTGCAAACACTGCCAAATGTAACCACAAGAGACAAACTGTATCTGCTACGGGTTACTTCCAGTCATGAGGTGAGGAGTTTCCTTGACCGGCAGCCAGAAAACGTCAAGATGGATTACGATCAGCTGCAAAAGGCTTTAATAGAAGAGTTTTCGGATCCAGAGTCAGAACAAGGACTAGTTACAGCAATGGACCTCGAACAGAGCAGAAACTCCACAGGCCTACTACAACAGACTCAGGCGAGCTTACTTTGGCTCACGGAATGAGCCAGGAATGGAGGAGGACTTTAACTTCAGGACCCTTTTCCTGCGAAATCTTCATTTCACAGTAAGCCAACACTTAGGGATTATGGCCTGCCCTCGCACGATGACAACCAGGCAGCTGCGGGACTTGGCCCATAAAGCTTATGGTAAACAAAGAGCGGCCTCTGAAAAGACTGTTAAAAACCCTGTCATTCTCCCTGTCTCTGAACTGTACCCTGAACTACCACTGGAGGGCGCTCGACAGCGCCACAGTGAAAGACCTTCCAATAGAGGGTCAAGAGACTTTACAGCCAGCCAGGAATGGTACGGCCATGAAGGGGCTCGTCCCATGCACCAAATGGGACGCGCCAAGAGGTCATGGAGCCGGCTAAACTCAGCAGACAACCAGAAGGGTGGCGGCTCGTGGGAACCTGGCCGACGACCTAGAGGTAACCGTCCTGCACCTGGCAGATCAAATACTGGTAACAGTCAACAGAGAGATCAGTCTCGATACACACAGAGCAAGGCTAAGTTTGAACTACCCCAGAAACAGAGTGACACAGACACGTCTGAATCAGCAGAGATTCTGAGAATATTGAAGGAGTTAATCCAAAAGAGGCCCCACAGGGAGGACCACGAAGACAACCCCGACTCCTTATTCATTTCACAAACCAAAGACTTTGGCGTACAAACAATATCTCAGACACCAACCAACCAAAGCCTGCAAGTACCAGAGAGTGCTGTGTTAACTGTCTCCTTCCCTACAGAGTCACAGGAAACCAGCCTTAACTGCCTTCCTGTTAATACAACAGCCCCAGTACCAAGCCTCCTGGGAAACCTGATCGAAAGAGGAGAAGCCAAAAAGCTATATCTATCCATCACCTTGGAAAATGAGGTCGAACTAGAAGCCCTCGTCGACACTGGAGCTGACCTAACGCTGATGTCATCCCAGCTTTTCACCAGACTCCAGAACAGAGCTAAGGCCCAAAATCTGACCCTTAAACCCTAAAGGTGTATGCTGAATGTGCAGTCTTACAGCCAGACTGAAGTTCAACTGCAACAGGTGATTCCCATCCACCTGACAATCGGTCCTATGAGCATCATACACCCTGTGTACATCTCACCAATCATATCCTCTCCTCATAGGCAAAGACCTGCTTGACCGCTTTGAACCCTAAATGGACTTTAAACAGTTAAAAATTTGGGCTCAAGTGCGAGAACCTTTACCTTTTCAATCAGCCAGATCATCTGAGGTAAACTGCCAGGTCACACAGGTCATGGACGACCCCCCAGCCAGCCGCGGGAACTTCGTCTCAGACCAAAACTCCAAAAGTTCACTGCTCTGCACTCTGCATCCAGCCAAAGACTCAGAGCCATACCCAGGATTTGAGGCACAAGTTCAACAAAATTTAAAAGATGCAGATGCCATGCAGGATGATGTAGATCATCAGAAACTACAAGCCTCTAACATTGCTATCCAAGCTATGTTAAACCACCTCTCAGACCCCTCCACCTACCCTATCACAAACTCTGACCTGTCTGCTGCTCCATCCTTCAAACGCCTCAACGATATCAAGCACCTGCTGCATATAGAACACGACATCCTCTGGTATGTCCCTGATGACCGCACTACACCTACGCTTGTGGTACCTCAGGGCCATAGGGGGGTCCTACTGATGTATGCGCATGACACAGCATGTGCTGGACACCATCACACAAAAGTCACGTATGAAACACCGAAACAGGTGGCATACTGGCCTGAAATGCAGCAGGATGTAGCACAATACATCAAGGGATGTCTGGTTTGCTGCCAGTTCCAACCGGCTAAGCCAAACCACGGAGCACCATTGCAAATAAGAGGTGTCAACTTCCCATTGTCAGACCTCCAGATAGACTGGGTTGGACCATTACCCAGGTCAACGAACACTTTCTTTTTTTGCAAACTTTATTTAACCAGGAGAAATCATATTGAGACTTATAGTCTCTTTTTCAAATGATCCCTGGCCAAGAAAGGCAGCACTTAAAATCTAATAACATCCCAGTAGAACATAACACAACATCTAACAAAACAAAAATCAATACAACAAAGTTTAAAATAACATAATAATCAAGACAGACAAAAACAACAATCTATATACATTCACAAATATAGCTGAAGGTTTCACAGATATATGATTTAAAATCCTTAAGTGATATAATAGTGCCTAAATTTCTCACGGTCATCTGCCAATTCACAAAGTTGGTAGAATGCTTTCCAGCACCCAATGACACCACCCAGACCACAGCATACACCACTCACCAGTATCTGGATGAACTTCATCTGGGAACGACCTTCGCTTTTCAAACGACCAAGATCTGGTACTACAGTTTCGCCCCGCCAATTCAGACAGCTCACCAGCAGCTGTCAAAGAAATTTCTGCCACACTGGACAGGACCTCATGAGATTGTGGACAAACTCTCTCCCGTTGCATACCGGATCAAGATGGGCAGGAGTCAGAAGGAACCAATTTTCAGAGGGGTCCACCGGTACCAAGTCAAGAGACACTCAACATTGTGGCATGACAGTAGAGGGGGGACTAGAACTAACCAGGTCAAACTCCCTCCACACTGCCCTCTTCACTAGAACTCTGCCACCTAGGGAACAGCCGCTAACGAAAAGACTCCTGGACTCCTGATCACGAACTGCAGAACACATAGCCAAAAAGTCTATGTCCGACTCAACCCCCGTGATGTCTACAGAGCACACTACACAGCATCAGCACCAGAAACCAGTTGGGCAGGGGAACGATGGGCGCAGAACGCTATGTTTCACGCAGAGGCTGACATCAAACACATGCTGTACCAACTTCAGAAGATGACTGTCACACAAGCAGATCTCAGCAGACAAACTAAGCGCCCCAAGCGGTTCCTGGGGGCCCTACTCGGAGCCGCCGCAGCAGTCGGAACTTTGTTCAACATTGGAGTCACCAGTGTCAATGCAGTCAGCATAGCCACGGTGAGACGACATGTGAATGAGATCCAGGAGGAAATACCTCAACTGAGAGAACAACTGACAGCTCAGAGCAAATCACTGCAAACCATGGGAAAATCCTTAAAAGATACTGTCGTAATTCTCAACACACACAGTGTCGCACTGAAACAAACAGTGAACTCTTTGAAACAGATTTTCTCAGTACTGCAGGTGGATCATGCCTATTCTCAACTGGTCGCAGCTCTGATGTCAGACATGCTGCGCGATGTGAGCTCCTCTGTGGACAGTCTAGCCATGGATAGAATTCCACCCTACCTGGTACCGCTAAGCCTGGTACAGACCATTTTATCCTCTGCCACTGCAGGGCCAACAAACACTCTGCAGGCGCATCTGGCCTACTCCCTAGGTAGCGCAATTCCCTTAAGCATAGCCCCTGAACAAGGCGAACTTGCTTTTCTGATAAACCTGCCAATCATCGAGTCACACAACATCTACAGACTCAAAGACATTGTCAATGTTGGCTTCTGGCAGGGAAACACCCACATCAGAATACGCACCCCCGCCGTTGTGGCTTACCATGACAGCAACGAACAGCTGTACCTTGCACCAAACCTGCACATGTGCAGTCTCACTAAAGACATTCATTATCTCTGCCCCAGCAAACCTTTCCTTCGGGACAACACTGACGGCATCTGTGGGCTGCGGCCCATGAAGATTGAATCTCGTTGTCCTGCCTCAGCTAAACCACGAGCCGAGGTCACTGACACCCAAGTTGAAATCATAGGTGACCGATGGCTGGTCAACACCCCAGCCAGCACAGCCATTTTGACCTACGACCAACACGACACAGCCACCCGCATCAGTCTACCAAACAAGACGATGTGGATTCAAGTTCCAAAAGATGCGATTCTTCACATCGATGAAGTCGCACTCTATCACCTTCCCAGTGAGGAGTACCACACCGAACTGGAAATTTCAACCTTTTTCAGGGACCACAACTTCACTTTAGACCCTGAACTGGAGATGAGGATTGCAGAAGGGGGGACCCAACTAATTGATGTCACGCCCATCGACACTGCCCTCCAGGCACTTGCTCGGATGCCAGCTATGCACAGCCTCCCTGTTGTCAGAGCCTGGACCGCCGCTGACACTGTACTGTGCCTCTCCACAGGAGTAGGATACGCCCTTACCCTTGGCCTCACTTTCATCCTGTACCGAAGAGTCAGCGGGATGCAGGAGACAGTGAACAAGTGCACAGCTGCCCTCCCTCGAGCCTTCAAGCGGAACCGTGGGAAGCAAGACACACAAGCCGACGAAGAGCCCAACCTCATTGAAATCACCCCTCTGCAGGCACGCCGCAGCGCTGCAGAAAATTAAGATACACCTGCCATCCAGACAAAATGACCTGTCCAACCATCGCCTATTGAACCATCGCCCACCAAGGTCTCTCAACACCTTTGTGGCCGTGAAAGGGGGGAATATGTAGCAAATGGCTCGGAGTCAGATTGAGGCCATTTGGCGTCTGGACTGTAACAGCCCTAAAATTGTGATAATTAGATAACCCTGTCTCCTCTATCACCTATCAAGGCTGTAAAGTGGGCAACAATTAAAACAAATGCCGTCGTAAAAGGAGGTTCAAAGGAATTCCATCAGAGCCGATGGAACGACGATCGCCAGAGACACAGCAGGGGGCACAGACTATATGTCTGTGCCGAAACCACATTTAAAGATCACAATGAGCTGTTTAAATGTATATATATTTTATATCCCTTTACTGCATGATCGTGTATATGTGATGTAACTGTCTGTTAACACTTTAGTTAGATTTTGTTCACCGTAGCATGGTTCATATCTTAGGTATGAAATTATTATTCAACGTGATCTTAAACCCATGTCTTGTCTAGTATCAAATTAATCTACTTTCTATTTCCTAATCATTGCTATGTATCATATTACCATAAGCCGCATCAATGTCATTTAATATCAATTTGAAGAGTTATGGAAACAACTTTTATCATTATGCAATTACGCAAATAATGATGTCTGAAAGAACAAAGGCTTGTTTCCCGCGCGATCGAACACTTCGCACATTGGTCATTCACCTAAAATGGGCTGGGCGCGTGAAAGGTCAAAACAGCCTATCGCCCAAGCCATCATAGCTCGGTAGCTCAGTAGCTCAATCGCTCAATCACTCAGGAGCGCTAAGTCGCTCGGTTACTCAGGTAACCCGTCAGCACAGTTTGGAAACTTGCTGAGACTCACCCAGAGTCCCTCGGATTCATCATCTTTTCTCTGAGCCCTGTCCTACTCTTCGGGACAGTAATTTCCTGGCTTGCACTTTGCACTTCGAGTTCGGACAATTTACGCGGAACAATCCGCCATACGAAACAACCAAACGGACTTACGAACACACCTGGATTCTCCCTCTCTCTCTCTGCTCGCACCCGCGCGCACCAGAAACTTCGTACTACATCACAAAGAGCCAAATGCAAGTATTAACCTTGTTCTACTCGCTGATGTTTAAGCTTTACCCCTTATGAAAATTAAGGCGATCCTTAGAGATTTTCCGATGGTTTGTGCAGATGTTAAGCAATAGTGCTATTGCCAACCTTTTACTCTCTCTCTAGCTTTTCAGTCTTTTCTTTCTCATCTATGTTTTATGTTATTGTATATGTGTATGTTTAGTTAGTCGTTGTGTGTACTTTGTTTTGTAGTTAATAAACAGGTTTTGCATTTTCACAATTGAATTGTTTCTGTGTTCAATGCTCACGAAATTAAAGTCACTATTTCTACCTTTTGATCCAGCTACAAGCTGCGAGAAGCACTGTATATCAGTGAGAAGGTTAATTTTAAAGGCCATGAAATTAACATTTCTTAGACGTTAATATACGATTATGGATATATGTCTTCGGTGGACGAACATATTAATTAATTGTTATTATTAATTCTGCTACGCCAGGTAAAACCTGATAAACTTGTATAGTTAATTACAGTTAATTATACATAATATTCCCTTTTGAGCTAAAATCTAAGATTCCCTTGGGAATCCCAGTAGTATTTCGGTCGGAGGTTTATAGTGTTTCAAATAACGTTGTTCCCCTCCTCCCGCTGAATCGCTACAACGTAAAGCAGCCTATCTCAGTCCTGCAATGGATACATTAACATCACATAACGTGTCATTTGAGAAAATTTCAAACATACACTGATGTTTTTCTGACAGTTAACATAGTCTTTATATTCACGTTCACAACACAAACTTATCAGCATCTGCCTTTAAACAAGCTATCAGTGTCAGGAAAAACTTCAGAGTCAAGTGCAAGTTAACAATATTTATTTAGAAAATAGAATGAGAGATCTGGAGAGCAAAGTCACTGGTAGATCCACACACGGCACACGCCCGTTGACTCACTCTGGATGATAACACTACTGTGGGAATGAAGCACTCCCACAGTAGGAGAGAGTGAGTCGGCGCTACACGATAGTCCAGTACAGATCCGAAGGGAGAGAGAGAGCCACCCACGCACTCCGTCGAGAACACCAGCACAGTCACCACACGCAACAGAAGGATGAGACACGCCGCCCTGAAGGTGGATGACAGGCGGAGATGGAAGGTGGTAAATCCAAATTCTCAGACGGGTAATCCACTGTGAAATCCTGATGTAGATGGAGCCACCCGGAAACCACTGGTCACCGCCTAAAAAACGAAGCGAACCAGCGGTTCCGAGAAACAACAGTCATTAAAGTCAATGTAATCCACAATGGTAAAAGGTGTACTCCACTCACGGGCGATGATGCAAACCGATGAGAAACAGAGACAGCTGGAATACCGCCTAGAAACGAAGCGAACCAGCTGTTCCGAGAGACAAACAAAGTCAATGGCCCTCATTTATCAAAAGTGCGTACAACAATTTTCCAGCGTACACCTGGCGTACACCCAAAACCACGGTGACTTTGAGATTTATCAATATGGACGTTGGCGTACGGCACGCTCAAATCCTACGCCAGCTCAGGAGGTGGTGTACGCACATTTTGAGTTAGTGCAGAAATGCGCAAACACTTCCTAACACCACAACGCACTGACAAACTAAAATATATGATATATTATGACCCACTGTAAAAAGAAAAAACTAAAACATAGTAATTATAAACTTCAGTGTTTATTTTTATGCAACATGAACTTCAATGTTGTGTGACTTTACCAAAGCATTTGATTTGTATGCATATGTATTCCTTAAGTTGCGAGCCGTTTCAGGGCAGAGCACGTGAGCGATCGGAGCGTTGAGCGGTGCGGTAATACCATCAGAGCGCCTTTTTCCGAAAATTCCGTTCGCTCAGGACCGCTCGTTTAATCCAGAACGCCCTTTGATAATTTGTTCGAGAATCTGTAGAAACGTCTAGCAATAAGTTATGGAATTCAAGCCTTATACATAAATGTAAAGTGAAATTCAAAGTTAAGATTGGACAGGAAGAAAACATTGAAAGGGACTGCGGAGAGACTGTAAAAGTTTAGTGGAATCTGAAGCGGCACATTGCAAGAAAGCACAAGGATCTGCTACGAAAACATGGTAATAATGCATCAAAAGGTAAGCTAGTTACATACCATTCGATGATAAATAAATAGCTACACATTAATAGGAAAGGTAAAATGCTTGTGTTGAATGGAGCCATAAATCCGATCATAACATGCGGACAAAATCATGGCCACGAATTATCTTTTATGCTACATTATGGACACTTCATTTTCTTATTTAGTCTAAGTATGGCCATAAATATAAAATTCGTTCCCAATATTCAACAGTTTGTTCCTTGGAATTAATTATTATAATATTTTGTAATTACTATTACAAGTATTATTACTTCAAATTATGAATTAGCCTAGTAAAACATGTGGATGTCTTGGAAACAAATTGTTAATTTGAATTATATCCGGAGCTCCGTATCAAACTGGATCTTAGCTAACAAACAACTGTATGTAAATACAGAAAAACACACTACAAAAGTTACTAGGCCTACATCATTTTAAAATATTATTTTTAAAAAACTTAAAGGTATAGCGGAGGATTTTCTTTTTCCGGGTGGATCATCAAGACTATTGGTCCTCCTAGTTGTCAATCAGGAGTGTTGCGCAATTGCATTTTTTTAAAAGTGGAGAAGGCGGTTCTTTTCTAAAATTTGAGAAAATCCTCCGCTATACCTTTAACCGAACCATTAAGCAGACATATAATTTAGATGTAGGCAACAGTAAATAATAATGATAATAATAATAATAATAATAATAATAATAATAAATAATTATTCTTCTAAATATCATTTAAGCGTCATTAATAATAAAAATAATAATACAAATATTACAAAATGTCATGCAATTATTAATGTCTTTAATCCCGCTCTTTAAACTCCCAAATAAAATAATTTTGTTTCTTTCCACTTCCCCGGTTTGTCTTCTTTGCTGTCTTCCTTGTGTCAATGTCGTAAAATGAGGGCGTGGGGGAGGCGGAGACTTGAATTTATATGGGCGTGTTATTCTAATGACGATCGTTTTCAGCCGCGGCATTTATGAAGGGCAGATATTGCGTACACCTGAATATCATCGGTACGCACAGTTTCATAAATCAGGCGGTGAGAGGAGTGTAAGCATAATCTTACGCCAACATATACGCCCGTTTCTACGCAAGAATGATAAATGAGGGCCAATGAGTTCCAGTAATCCACAAGCGAGCGGTCCGGGCGAAGACGAGTCCCTGAACGCCGAAAACCAAACCTGGGGTAACAAGAGGAAGAGACAGAGAGCGACTGACAAGACAAGGCAGGGCAGCAGGACTGTGATAAAACAATGAGCGCGCAACGAAAGACAGGACTACGTGCAATATAAAGGAAAAGGTAAACGAGACACCACCGGTGAACAATTACCGAAACAAGGGGGCGGAGTTAGTGAACACACGAGGAACCGGCACCACAGGTAAACAACACACACACACAGATCACACAGCCATCAATCACCCAGCAGTCATGACAGTAGCCCCCCCTCCACGACCGGCACCAGACGGACCGGGAGACTCACCCTGTCGCCGACGGAAGTCCTTGATCAGCCCAGGATCCAGCAAATCCCGACCCGGAACCCAGCTCCTCTCATCCGGACCGTATCCTTCCCAATCCACTAAATACTGAAATCCTCTGCCCCTGCGGCGGGAGTCTAGTAACCTCTTAACAGTATAGACAGGGGCACCATCCACTAGACGAGGGGCGGGGGGATTAGGGGCAGAGACAGGAGGGTTATAGCGAGCAAACATCACAGGTTTAACCTTGGATACATGAAAAACAGGGTGAACCCGACCAAGAGAAAGGGGTAACTTAAGCTTTATCGTCACCGGATTAATGACCTTAGAAATACTGTATGGCCCAATGAATCTCGGAGCCAGCTTACGAGAAGGCTCACGGAGAGACAGATCCTTGGTAGAAAGCCATACCTTTTGACCACAACTGTAACGGGGTGGAGGTCGCCGATGACGATCAGCTGCAGCTTTGGTTCGTCTGGAATTAGATAATAACAGTGTCTTAGCTCTCCTCCAGGTGCGTCTGCACCTGCGTACGAAAGCTAACGCAGACGGAACCGCTGCCTCGGGCTCCTGTGATGGAAACAGGGGAGGTTGATAACCGATGGAAAGTTCAAACGGGGATAAATTGGTAGACGTAACGGGAAGAGAATTATGAGAATACTCAACCCACGGGAGCTGATCGCACCAGGAATTCGGATATTGTGACGACAGACAGCGGAGCGTTCTACCGAGATCCTGATTAGCCCGTTCGCATTCCCCATTGGTCTGCGGGTGATAACCAGAAGACAAGCTGGCCGTGGCGCCAATTTGTCTACAAAACTCCTGCCAAAAACGAGAGATGAACTGAGGACCCCTATCTGACACTACGTCAGTCGGAATACCATGTAACCGAAAGACGTGATTAATCAAAACCTGAGCCATCTCTTTTGCAGAAGGTAGCTTGGGCAGGGGAATGAAATGAACCGCCTTCAAAAAACGATCCACCACAGTTAGAACAACAGTGTTACCATTAGATGCCGGTAAGCCAGTGACAAAATCAAGGGCTATATGAGACCAGGGGCGGGAGGGCACGGGCAAAGATTTAAGCAGACCAGCGGGTGGTAAATTAGATGCTTTATTACGAGCACAAACCAAACAGGCTAGTACAAACTGTCTGACGTCAGTGGACATAGAAGGCCACCAAAAACGCTGACGGACGGCAGCCAACGTTCTCCGAATACCTGGATGGCGGACAAACTTGGACTCGTGACCCCACCGGATGACATCGGAACGTAACCACTCAGGAACCCACAGGCGACCCGCTGGACACCCCTCCGGAACTTCCCCCTCCCGGCCGGCCTCTCTCACCCGCTGTTCGATTCCCCATACGAGGGCGCCGACCACCCTCCCCTCCGGGAGAATGGTCTCCGCCCTCTCCGAATCGAACTTCTCGAACAGACGGGAGAGAGCATCAGGTTTGGTATTTTTCGAGCCAGGCCGGTACGAGAGGGTGAAGTTGAAACGATTAAAGAAGAGTGCCCAACGAGCCTGCCTAGATGTTAGTCTTCTGGCCGAACGGATATATTCAAGATTTTTATGATCCGTCCAGACCAGAAAGGGCTCCGAGGTTCCCTCCAACCAGTGACGCCATTCACCCAAAGCGAGTCTAACCGCCAACAGCTCCCGATTCCCTATGTCGTAATTACGTTCTGCTGGGTTTAACCGGTGAGAGAAAAAAGCACACGGATGTACTTTCCCATCAATAGACGATCGCTGTGATAAAACGGCGCCTACCCCGACATCAGATGCATCCACTTCCACTATAAATTGTTTAGCCGGATCGGGAATAGAGGACAGGCGCAGAGATGAACCGGGACTTTAACACATCAAAGGCCTCCTGAGCCTCTCTATTCCAACGGTAACATACGTTAGGTGAAGTGAGAGCAGTAAGAGGCTTAGCGATCTGACCAAAATTTCTGATGAAACGCCGATAAAAATTGGCGAACCCCAGAAATCGCTGAAGCTCCTTCCGAGTGTCGGGTACTGGCCAATCGGCAACCGTCTTAACCTTAGCGGGATCGGGACGAATTTCTCCCTCGGCAATAACAAAACCCAGAAACGAAACCGACTTCCTGTGGAACTCGCACTTCTCCGCCTTAACGAATAGTTGATTCTCTAAAAGCCGTTGTAAAACCATGGGAACGTGCTGAGTGTGTATCTACATGGAGGGAGAAAAGATGAGAATGTCATCGAGATACACAAAGACAAATCTGTTAATCATGTCACCCAGCACTTCATTGACCATGGTCTGGAAGACAGCTGGAGCGTTACAAAGACCGAACGGCAGAACGGAATATTCCCAGTGTCCTGAGGGTGTATTAAAGGCTGTCTTCCACTCATCGCCCTCTCTAATACGTACCAAGTGATAAGCGTTGCGCAGATCTAGCTTGGTAAATACGCGCGCTCCCTGTAATAACTCGAATGCTGATGACATTAATGGCAAGGGGTACTTATTCTTAACAGTAATGTCATTCAGCCCTCGATAATCAATGCACGGACGAAGAGACCCGTCTTTCTTCTTTACAAAGAAAAATCCAGCACCAGCTGGAGACGAGGAGCGGCGAATGAGACCGGCTTTAAGAGCGTCATTAATGTATTTATCCATAGCCTCTCTTTCTGGTTTAGCTAGGGAAAATATACGACCCTTAGGCGGAGAAGTGTTGGGAAGTAGTTTGATCTCGCAATCATACGACCGATGAGGAGGCAGAGAAGTGGCCCGGGACTTACTGAAAACCTGATACAGATCCGAGTACTCCGCCGGGACCCCTGAGAGATCGACAGCCGGAACCTGCAAGACAGAACAAGAAACAAGAGAAGGAGCAGGACCAAGACAAGAAACATAACACGAAGACTTCCAAGATAACACAACATTGTTCTGCCAATCAACGTGAGGATTATGTTTGGATAACCAGTCATGACCTAAAATGACTGGTGATTGTGAATCCTCTAAGATGTAAAACTCAATTTCCTCACGATGATTGCCAGAAACAAATAAACTCACAGGGGGTGTGCGGTGCGTGATCACAGCCATATGCTGGCCCTTCAATGTCCAGGCAGACAAAGGAGAGGAGAGAGGGATGAATGGGATACCCCAGGACTTGGCCAACCCAGCATCCAAAAGACACGCCTCCGCACCGGAATCCAGCAACGCCTGTGAATGGAAGGAATTAATAATGACAGGAAGTGTTGTGCTGCTTACGGGAGACTTAAATGACGATGCGCCCACCGAGACTCCCAAGTTCATCGGTGGGCGTGAGCTTTTTACCGGACATGTGGCCGCCAGGTGCCCCGGCTTGCCACAATATAAGCAGAGGCCATTAGACAGACGACGATTTCTCTCACCAGCAGAGATACGAAACTTGCCCAGCTGCATAGGCTCCTCGGAGGGCGTCTCTGAAGCGGTCTCCCCTGGTTCCGACATCAGATGGCGAAATGAGCGACGCAGATCTCTCAACCCTTAGAGCCAGATCGATGGCAGCGTCCAGTGACGTGGGTGGCTCCCTCAGTGCAATCTCGTCTTGAATGCCCGGTGTGAGACCCTCGAGAAATTGCGCTCTTAATGCCGCGTCGTTCCAGTTGCAGCAAATAGCGAGAGTCTTAAATCTTATAGCAAAGTCAGTAACGGAGTCATTACGTTGCCGTAATCTCACCAACTCAGCCGCTGCCATGTCTCCCTTGAGTGACCGGTCAAACAATCTTAACATCTCCTCCTCAAGAGCCTCGAATGAAAATGTAAAAGGAGCTTTAGCCCCCCAGGCGGCCATACCCCAGTCTCTCGCTCTTCCCGTGAGTAACGTCAGAACATAGGCCACCTTGGAAGTGGATGAAGAAAATCGACGGGGTTGGAGAGCAAAGTCACTGGTAGATCCACACACGGCACACGCCCGTTGACTCACTCTGGATGATAACACTACTGTGGGAATGAAGCACTCCCACAGTAGGAGAGAGTGAGTCGGCGCTACACGATAGTCCAGTACAGATCCGAAGGGAGAGAGAGAGACACCCACGCACTCCGTCGAGAACACCAGCACAGTCACCACACGCAACAGAAGGATGAGACACGCCGCCCTGAAGGTGGATGACAGGCGGAGATGGAAGGTGGTAAATCCAAATTCTCAGACGGGTAATCCACTGTGAAATCCTGATGTAGATGAAGCCACCCGGAAACCACTGGTCACCGCCTAAAAACGAAGCGAACCAGCGGTTCCGAGAAACAACAGTCATTAAAGTCAATGTAATCCACAATGGTAAAAGGTGTACTCCACTCACGGGCGATGATGCAAACCGATGAGAAACAGAGACAGCTGGAATACCGCCTAGAAACGAAGCGAACCAGCTGTTCCGAGAGACAAACAAAGTCAATGAGTTCCAGTAATCCACAAGCGAGCGGTCCGGGCGAAGACGAGTCCCCGAACGCCGAAAACCAAACCTGGGGTAACAAGAGGAAGAGACAGAGAGCGACTGACAAGACAAGGCAGGGCAGCAGGACTGTGATAAAACAATGAGCGCGCAACGAAAGACAGGACTACGTGCAATATAAAGGAAAAGGTAAACGAGACACCACCGGTGAACAATTACCGAAACAAGGGGGCGGAGTTAGTGAACACACGAGGAACCGGCACCACAGGTAAACAACACACACACACAGATCACACAGCCATCGATCACCCAGCAGTCATGACAATCAGTAAACAAAAAGACTGTGTGTGTCTGTTTGTTATCATGTTTTTATATGAATAGGTTATTTTCATTCCCATTACTGAACATAAACAGGAGCTTGATAAAAATGCTGATTTTAGAATTTCATATGGAACTTATCTGTTTTTGCAAATCAACTCAATAAATTTATTATAATATATAATACATGTTTCTTTAAAAACATACTTTATTCTTTTATTTTTATAAGTATATACATACTTTAGAAAGGCTGTAAACAAAATAAAATCCTGTTTTTATTTGTATGTATTTTCTACACTTTAGTGAGGTTTCCAGATTTGTGTATAAATGTAAGACGTCACATTATGCTTTTCATTTTGTTTAGTTTTCTGAGGAAAGGATATTGAAATGTGCAGATGGGAATGTGTGTTGTTTCTAAGGTTTACAGGATTTGCTTGTACAAGACCGCATATGACAAAACACTTGGACAGTGTGTGAAATAGTTATACAATAATAAAGTGCCAATAGTTACCTCATGAGGCAGTGAGATAACAAGTCAGCTGCCTAAGTTTTTGGACGCACCCACTGTCACACCCATCATACATATTAGGTACACTAATGTATTTATTTATCGTAAATCTTATTAATTTTAGCATTTTAATTTAACTCTTAACATTAGTTAATGCACCTCAAACTAACATTAATTACTGTAATGACATAAACAAGAATTAAATAAATGCTTATATACAATATAATGTTATTTTTTTGTTAATAATGCATTACTAATGTGAACAAATACAACCTTTTTGTAAAGTGTTACAGAAATTTGTATTTCATATTATTCAGTACAAATAAACATATAATTCAGGGTCTTTTTTCACAGTCATAGCTCTAATACAGTATGAATATGAACCTTGAACAACCAACTCAAATCAAACTTGTGCACAATTCGACGTACTACAAAGATAGAAAAGTGATTTAGTTAAGAGCAGTGACAGATTTTCTCTCAATCCTGTTTGATTAACACGAGTGACAGACAGGAGCAAAATTAGGTAACTTCCCCTTTAAGGCCAAAGTCCAGATCTATACTGTTACACATACGTTTTCTCTTTTAACTGTGTACTTTCTCTTAAGACCTAAATTGTCGTGTTTATGAGGATACTAGCAAAAGCCGGGAATTTTGACGCATGTGTGTATTTAAGGCTAATACAGCGGCAAAAATACTCACAAGCTCAGTGAGAAGCGGATGCGCGATGCTTGCACATTCCTCTCAAATAGAATCAGCGTGCGCATATAGCACTGTTGTTTGTGTTTCAATGGCTTAAAATCATTTAATTTAAATCTGCGGTGCTTAAATATGTATACAAATGTTAAGCTTTTGTGACCACGCGCACAGCAACGAAACATTGGGCGCATGACGTAAAATGAGAAAATACTAAGAGTTAAGTGTGTGCGCTCAATCTGCACAGACTGCTTAAACTTTAACTCCGACTCACTCAGGTCCTGTTAGCACCATATTTTTAAATTATGCTAGATGAAGTTAAAACATTATTAAGCAAAATTACAAATATTAAGCAAAAAAATATACTACCAAGTCAAATTGTGTTTGTTACCTTTTACTGCCTTTCAAGGGCCTTTATTTTGGTAGATTCTTTTTACTACTTTTTACTCCTGCGCAGACACCCTGCATCCCTTTATTTAATCCTCTTTGCTACCTCCATTTATACCAGCTCAGAGGTTGATGAGGTTTAAGAATTCATGGCAGGTGATCCTAGATTATTCCTTCATACAGAATTTCTCCAGACCCTTCATATGTTGCTGCTCTCTACTCTTCAGTCATTTTCTGTATGGTTCAGGTCAGGGAACTGGGATGGCTATGGCAGGATCTTGATTTTGGGTCAGGGACAGCATTTTTTATTTACTTTGATATTTGTTCTCAACCAATGTCTTGATGAAAGATCCACGACCCATTACAAGATTTCTAGCAGAGCAAGTCAGGTTTTGACTCTTTTATCTGTGGGTATTTGATATAATCCATTAAGCCATGTGTCTGAATAAGATGTCCATGACCTCTGGTATAAAATTTGGTTAAAAACAATAAAGATCCAGCAGTATATTTAACTGTAGACATGGAACACTTTATTGAAACATATGTTTTTTTTATTTAAGCTTAAAAGAAGAAACTTTATAGATTATTTTTTATTGCTTTCATATTTACAAAGGGTGCTTTGAAACTTTCGAGCCCCACTGTATGTTCTAGAGAGGCATTATCTGACACTGACCATTACTTCCTTTCAGGGCGTGTATCAGAATGTTCCTGTGTTTAATTCAAACCATAAAACAATATATCTGGTCCATTCGGATGACCTGTTTTTTCACAACTGTACAGTAACATTAGCAAGTGGTGCTAATGTTCCAACCCAGACTTCAATACACTGTTCTAACCAATTTTTTTACTCAAATCATAAAATCAGGCAAAAATGATTCTAGAGATTATTTTGACATGTGAAATAAAAAGAAACACAGAGTATATTTATAACAACAATATAAACAGTTTACAGTGCATTTTTGTTTTTAACGGATGGCAGTAGAGAACAGCATCCCTGTGGTTTTCCTCTGTTCAAATTTTATATAGAGATTGCAGAGAAAAAATTATGTTGTTAATTTAGACTTGAGCAGAGAGCAGCTTGGGGATATATAACTAAATTGTCTAAAATAAATTATAAACCCGATGGCCATTTTGACACCTAGTTTACTGTAAACAAGTTCACTGTTTGCCCAAGCTCACCAAATATTATTTTGCCTTGCTTTGTTTACTAAGATCAACCTTGCCAAAATGCTCTCCTGCCTACACAGTAAAACACACTCACTCTAGCTAGTAACACTCTAACAGTAACACAAGCAAGGCACTTAAAGGAATAGTCTACTCATTTTCAACATTAAAATATGTTATTACCTTAACTAAGAAGAGTTGACACATCCCTCTATCATCTTAGTGCGTGCACGTAAGCGCTGGAGCGCGCTGCTACACTTCGATAGCATTTAGCTTAGCCCCATTCATTCAATGGTACCACTCAGAGATAAAGTTAGAAGTGACCAAACACATCAACGTTTTTCCTATTTAAGACGAGTAGTTATACTAGCAGGTTTGGTGGTACAAAATAAAACGTAGCGCTTTTCTAAGCGGATTTAAAAGAGGAACTATATTGTATGGCGTAATAGCACTTTTGGGAGTACTTCAACTCGCCTGAAAAATCCGCTCCCCTTCTCCCTCTCATAATGGGAGAGGGAGAGTGTTACTGCGCCGAGTCGAAGTACTCCCAAAAGTGCTGTTCCGCCATACAATATAGTTCCTCTTTTAAATCCGCTTAGAAAAGCGCTACGTTTTATTTTGTACCACCAAACTTGCTCGTATAACTACTTGTCTTAAATAGGAAAAAAGTTGATGTGTTTGGTCACTTCTAACTTTATCTCTGAGTGGTACCATTGAATGAATGGGGCTAAGCTAAATGCTATCGAAGTGTAGCAGCGCGCTCCAGCGTTTACGTGCACGCACTAAGATGATAGAGGGATGTATCAACTCTTCTTAGTTAAGGTAATAACATATTTTAATATTGAAAATGAGTAGACTGTTCCTTTAAGGACACAGATATATAGTGATTGTTTGGTTAAACACAAAATCATGACATGTCAGTAAAAATTTAAATGTATTAATATTGCAAATTCTGTCTATATTATTCAGTGAAAGATGAATTTGCGAATGAAATAACTTTAGATTATATACATTCAGTCCCAGAGTGGGTAATCAGGAGAACCGGGAGAATTCCCGGTGGGCCGCTTCACTTTTGGGCCGGTCAAGTTTTTTTTTTTTACATTTGTCACGTGAGTGATTAATTCTTCTCTTAAATAACACTACACATGTTCTGCATTCTGACACCACAGCGCGCAGCCTCTGCATACTGTATGTGTACCATGTGAGGGAGTTCTCCCCTCCCATAGAGTTGATTCGGTCCAGAGCACATCTTTTCCAAAACTTTTCTCAGGTAGGCTGGGCCGGCCCTACCGTAACGGTACACGTCTGAGAGGAAGAGGCCAGGAGGGTGTAAAAAACAGGTTGATGAAAAAAAACCATTGGAGAAGGATGCTGCCAAATGTGCCAAACTTACCAATTTATTTTCAAGAGGACAAACAAAAGTGGCAACAGGTAACTTAAAGAGAAATAAGCCTGTAATGATTAGCATTAGCAACATAATTATTCGGCTAATACAGTTGAATTAAACTTTTTTTACCCTCAGGTTGTGTTTAGAACAACATGATCTCACAAAGTTCCGTGGGATAGTCACGGAATTTTTTGCTCATTTTTCCGTGGCATTCTCACGGATCTCCGCATATTTCTGTGGCCCTGCCACGGACTTTCTTTTCCGTGGCATTCTCACGAATTGGTTTACTATTGGTTTTTCCTATTTTCAAACCATTGTCGCTTCGGTTTAGGGTTAGATTTGGTGTTTGCATTAGTTTGTCACTTTAAGTATTGGTTTATACTATTTTTTCTGATGTATTCTTTTATATTTTCTAAACTTTAATCAATTGTTGCCTGGCGTTGGGGTTAGAGTTGGGTTTGGGTAGGGATGTCATTTTATGTAAATCTAACCCTAAACCGAAGCGACAATGGTAAGAAAATAGGACAAAACAGTTGAGTTACCAATCCGTGAGAATGCCACGGAAAAGAAAGTCCGTGAAATATGCGGAGATCCGTGAGAATGCCACGGAAAAATTAGCAAAAAATTCCGTGACTATGCCACGGAAATTCGTGAGATCAGGTTGGTTTAGAACCCTTTTATGTTCCCAGTCAAAAATGACCGGCCTAAAAAAAGCTTATAAATCAATTGTTATGCTATATATTTACCAAATATTGGTTTCAATATTTTTGTCAAATTGTTTTCTTTCAATTAGGACTGGGTTTTATATTTCTGTTTGCATTTGATTAAACATAGGCCTCATAGCATTAGCAATGCTAATAATGTATCAACCTTTCTTTGTGGAATAGTGGAATATTTTTGTTAACTTCTCATCTTAAGTGAAATATTTTTTAAACTTTACCTTATTTGTTTTACCATGATATTAATAAAAACTACACAATAGTAAGAGCTGAACTGTTGCTTCATTTATCCAATCTGAAAAAATTACACTCTGGAAAAAGTGGGCGGTCTTGGTCCTGAAACTCCCGGGCTGTAAAGTGGCCTCCGGCCCTGTATGCATTACACTTCAGGAGTTCTCAAAGTCCGGACATGAAGGGAATTTGATCCGGACCCACGTCCACTTCATATTGCAAGTGCATTCATTTCTATGTGATCGATTAAATGTGTGCATTTGCTAATTTAAAGTGCCCGTATTATGAAAAACTCCCTTCTTCTGGGTTTTGGGGTGTTCATTTGTGTCTCTGGTGCTCCCACACGCATACAAACTTGGAAAAAAATCCATCCATGCTGTTTTGAGTGAGATACAGGTTTCTGAATGTCCTCTGCCTTGAGTCTCAGATTGCGCTAGTTAAAACTCAGCTCCGTTGTGACGTAACAAACCGTTTCGTCACATTCAGTTTGAATTTTCCCGCCCACCACCCCACTCGCAGGTCTCCACCCACCAGGTAGCTAGAGAGCATAGAGCAGTCACTTGAATGATACCCTCTGTGCTGTTATCATGTCTCACGGAAATAACAGCGCTATTGGATATTATGGATTATACTCCCACCTACTTTTAAAAACAAAGTTTTAACGCGTGGTTATTGGAACCCGGAGTAATCTTATATACACTGTGTTACGACGCAAACAGTCCTCAGATTGTAGGCGATAAGACCTTCATGCGAAATCTGATGTAAACAGCAGACTATGTATCTATATTTCACGGATTATAAGCATTTGTGGACAAAAATGGTAATTGGATGTATTTTATTGGACTTTCATGGATCATTCACACATCTGAAACAGACTGGATTCGATTCGCGATCGCGTTGTTTCATCACAAAAGGTAAGAAGTCACGTTATATTTTGCATGTTGTCATCTTCTGTCACAAAATACTACATTTATGATGCTAGAGCTAAAAGCTTTTTGCCAAACTAACCGAGACCGCACGCCCCGGCTTTTCTGACGAGGCGAGCCTCTAATAACTTTACGGTCCGCATAGATATATACAAAGTCCGGACCTCCCGCTAGCTTCATGCAATTAGCACGCGGTCCACAAGCAGTATACATCCCCCGCCGGGTCTTAATTTCTGTAATTTGCGAAAATAATGCGTTTGAAAATGTTTATAATGGGAATATGTTAGTATTGTCCAGGGAAAACGAGTGTATTGTTCAGACTGCTACATCACAATTTACGCTGGAATCTTTGTGTGTCATGATGAGTTTGACACACTGAGACCGGGCCTTACCGCCCCGGCTTTTCTGACGAGGCTAACCCCCGAGCCTCTTATAACTTTACGGTCCGGACCTCCCGCTAGCTTCTAGCAATTAGCATGCGGTCCACAAGCAGTATACATCCCCCGCCGGGTCTTAATTTCTGTAATTTGCGAAAATAATGCGCTTGAAAAATTTTTATAATGGGAATATGTTAGCATTGTCCAGGGAAAACGAGTTTATTGTTGTGACTGCTAACGTAACATCACAATTTACTCTGGAATCATTGTGTGTCATGAGTTTCTTCTCCTGTAGTGTACTTATTAGTGATACTTTTCTGCATGATTTGTCTGTTGGCAACATAAACCGTTAATAATAATAATATATAAAATAATAACACAGTATGGTCTGTACTGCTCACGATACCACTGAGCACGCGCACGGGCACATGACGTTGGTAGTGGGGCGTGATCAAAGGAGCAGCAGCTCATAAATATGTAAGACTAGCTCAAAACAGCACAATCTGAACTGCCCTGAAACAGAGGCTAGAGATGGGTAACAATCTTTTCCTACAAGCTATTTCGAGCAAACAACTTTTGAAACATGCTTTAAGGAACTCATACACCTATATAACTTGTGGAAAAGCAGTCATAAGATGGGCACTTTAAAATGCATATTAAACTTGTCAACCATTCCTTAGTTTTTTTTCTTTTTAGAGTTAAGGGTATTCCTGGTCTGAAAATAAAACAAGTTATTAAAAAAATTCCTGTGTGATGCTGTATGCAAATTTTATCCACAGCTATTTCATGTACTATGGCTTTTGATCAGTAACTCCTTACATACAGAACAAGCAACACTCCTCAAACATACTTATTATACATATTCTTTATTATCATGAAAATACCTGAAAAGGTTTGAAGAACAGCAATATAAATATATCCTTAAGCTATTTCCTGGAGCTGCGTGTCATAGCTGCGTGTGTATGGTTTTTCGTCTGCAGCGCATATTGAGTTTCTGCACAAGAGCGCCCTCTGGCTTTTGGATGTAGCTGCATTTCACCTAATTTCATTGAGAAGCATAGCAAGCATCATCGGCCAATTTATAGGTGCACCCCTATTTTAGGTCAGTGTCTCCGTCTACCAACCACACCTTTTTTTGCCACGGTTAATGCATCTGATGGAAAATGTATCTAATTAGGTTGCTCTGTATTTTGCACCTGGTTATTTTGACATGTTTCATGTTTAATTTTTTTAAACTTTAAATGCAAAATCCTCTTGTTGTGTATGTACGTTAATAGAAAATACTTTTTTTCCAAACTATTTCTGTTGATTTGTTATATAAACAATTGATTTTAATAAAATTATAACCATGCTTGACAATTTTTCTAATAACCATTTTTTCTGGACCTATGAAAATTATGAGATTTCAGATTTGGACCTTTAAGTGTAAACTTTGAAAAAAACACTGCACTAGATACTGTAGAACAAACTCATTAGAATAATTTATTTGCGTTTCTTACAGAGTTTCTCTGTGGTGATTCTGATCCACTGGCCCGCTTAGACTTCTGTGCCAGAGAGGTTCCAAACCTTAATGTCTCATACACTGGGTCAACCTTACTGCCACAAGCTAGAACAGAACAAACACCTGTTAAAATACTACAAAGTAAAGCTTTTATCTTGACAATGTGCTGATGTTAAAAAAAGTGCTTACCAATGGGCATAACCTCCCTGATGCAGCCAAACTGTTCCTGAATTAGCAGAGGGGAACTGGAATATCTTCGAAAACCTTTGGGCTGCCATAACACACAGAGGATTGAGTGAGGGGCTCTGCAGTTTTAATACCACACTGTTTATGCAACCAGACAATTTCTGTCTTTCAGTTTCAGTACATAATATACACCTTCTAAAAAAAACAAAGTCATAATTTGAATTAGCATGCTGGAGCAAACAGGTTCGGCCCTCAGAAAGTATGCCCTTATTTGTATATGCTGTGTCGAGCTACTAATAGTCTATGCAATCTACATCACAAATTTGCTTTGAAGGATTCTTAGTACCTACGACTGAGGTTGGGGATTAATATAAGCACCACTCTAACTCAGCACAAAGCTCTGTAGTGTTCCCACATCACACTTCTCTTGCAGCATGTGAAGGGACATGTAGGGTGATGAAGTTGATGCTAATAACTGCAATTGCCTATGAAATACTGAAATGACTAAACTGAAAAGGTTTTTAATGCAATTTATTTAATCAACTAAAAGAACAATAATAGATCTGCCATGCAATGTTTACGTGCTCATAAAGGAAGTTGTTAGGGTAGTAAACTACTCTTTAAAAAGCATTCTTAGCTCAAAGATTCTCACTGATCTGTAGGGCCAAGATAAATAAACAGAGTTTAAAAATAGCAAACTTATAAGCAAACGTGGAATTAAATCCTGTGGGGAATTCTTCTCTTTTTTAAGTCAGACCCCTCTCCACAGCTACATTTTCCATCTGCGAGAGCCCACTACATCATCAGGAGACTCGTGGTCCCAAGTCCCAACCCACCAAACACCAATCTGTAGGCCCAGGACTGATACTACATTTTTAATTTCTTGTGCTGATCATGTTATCCTTGGGCGCTAGAATCAGAAACTCGTTATAATAATAATATAGACTAGTCAAAGGGTGATCCTACTTAAAGTGTCTTCGACAAGGATATTTTTTGTGGTGTCTGGTGAACTCTTAGGGGCGGTTTCCCGGACCAGGATTAGCTTAATCCAGGACTAGGCCTTAATTTAATTAGGAAATACAACTAATTTTAACAAACATGCCTCGCTAAAAACATTACCTGTGTGCATTTTGAGGTAAAACAAAGGGCACTGATGTATTTTAAGATATGTCAGTGCAAGTTGTTTTCAATTTGGAGAGCTCTTAAAAGTGTTTAAGTCTAGGACTAGTCTAATCCCTGTCCGGGAAACCGCCCCTTAGATTTCTAGATTACTAGAATTTTAATTTTAATCAATAAATCCGTCTTGAATTTAGATGACACTACTTTTACACATTTCTCAGACATTTTTATCCAAATCAGTGGCGGAGTGGCAATCGGGAGAGTCGGGACTTTTCCCGGTGGGCCGGTAGTGTTTTAAGGCCGCGAAGGACGGTCTGATAATAGCCGTGCTTTCAGTCTTTAGTCATGCACTCCGGCCACACTAAAAACTATTTATCATATATTTAATATGCTTCAGCGCTCAAAATGTATCTGGCCGCACCGCTCTCTCTATCAAGCCCGTCTCTCCTGGAGTTCTATCAGCCAATCAAAAAAAAAAAAAGAGGGTACACAATAGCCAATCAGAAAATAGCACTGTTGTATCTGGGTAAGATTTAACGCAACAACCAATAAAAAGCATAGCCTCGCACACCCTCAGAGGAATGGAGCTGCAGTCCGAGCATCACTTTGAGCAGCACAGAGTAAGTCTGATCTTCTGTTTTAATGTTACAACAAATACACAACTTTGACACAAACAATGACAACTTGACTGCTGTTAGAGAATGTTTCCCAGATAATCAGCATCAGTTATTCACGAGTGTCTGTAACTTAGCCAACAGTTTACAGCCTGTTCACGGACAACACCTTCTCAGAACATGTAAGTTAGTCTAATGCTGCGTTCCAGGCAACCGGTAACCCGTGAATCACGACTTCAAAACCACGACTCACGACTCTGAACTGGGAGTACATCGATCTAGTACGAGTTCACGGGTGGGAAGTCACGAGTTTGACTGCCGTTCCAGTGCACTTTCACAGGTAGAAGGAGGTAAAAACACGGGTTTCAGGCTGCCTGGAACGCAGAGTCGTGGTTTTGAAGTCGTAATTCACGGGTTTACAAACCTGCCTGGAACGCAGCATAAGCCTCGTTATATTTTCGTTATCACACAATGACTGACATTTTGTCACATAAAACATCTCTCTCAAAACAGGCTTAATAATTTTATAAGCAACTGCTTTGCAAGCATAGTAAGCTTAAGTTTACCTAAAACTAGGGAACTGTTGTTGACTTTAAGATCTTTTAAATAATAATTATTACACATGGTATTTCATGTTGTTGTGCAGTCATTTTATTGTAATTTTAGATTTCAGCATTTGCTTATTTACAGGGAACCATTTTCTTTTTTTCTTTTTTTGACCACGGAGGGCTGATGGTCTATGAAATTTCCCGGTAGATTTTTGGGTCCCACTCCGCCCCTGATCCAAATGGATTCAAGCTAAACATTTATTCATTATCCCTGGAAATTGAACATACAACCTTTTGCCTTGTTAAAACAATGCTCTACCAACTGTGCTACAGGAAAACTGCTAACTAGAACCTAACTGCTGTGAACTGGTTCTCAAGGTCATCCACTTAGTTTTAGAGAATCCTGGTATACCCTGGAAAACACAGGAAACTGAATGGAAATTTTAGCTTTTCCTTTCACTTTTTTTATCTGTGTGTGGGGTCCTGTAAATATCCCAGAAGAGACAAGACTTGTTGGCCCCGCGCTTAATGCACTTAGGTGTTTACATGATAGATGTATCCTTCTTATCTGTCTCACTCCCTCACATTCTTTTTTTTAATTTTAATCCAAAAAGTTAATGTAAGATGTTTTTCCAAACAGGCCGGCCCATGAGACACCTAATAAGCAGCCCATTGGTTCTTTTTATTTGATATTTGGCTGGCCAAATCATGGGCCAGATTTATTAAGGGCAAAATTAGTATCAGAGCGCAGTTCCAAAAATGTGCAGATTGGAGTGGTAATATCTGCTGTTTATTTACTGAAAAAGCGCAAATTTAATAACACCAGCGCAACAGCTGATTTCCATAATGACCAACACAACCTATTAAAAGTTAAGTTCAGGTTTATAAATAAGCAGAAGTTTATAAGTTTATAATCTGCTAACCATTAATGGCCTTGGTTCAGCACCGCGGATAACGCAGCTAACTAGGTTTGGGTATCGTAAGAAATTTTATTATTCCGATTCCGGTTCCAGTTCTGCCTAACAATTCCCGGTTCCGATTCCACATAATAAAACTAATGCACAATACTTAAACAATTCCATTTGTGTTTATTAATCACTGTCAAAAATTTTAAATGTAAAGTGAATTAATATTTTCAGTCACTATATTTTTGTTCCCTTTATTTAACCAGATAAAACCTTCTGAGATTAAAAATCTCTTTTACAGAAGTGACCTGGATAAGATGAGCAACAGAGTATTTAAAATAAAAATAAAATAAAGACATCAGACACAGTATTAACACATCATTAATACAGATTAAAAAAACATTTACAAATTGTTTCTTCCTTTAACAGCTCAACAATTGAAGATTTAAAAAAATTAATCCACAGTAGTGTAGCTAATTTCAAGGACTTATGTAAAAAGTTCCACTCGCTGGATGCCATGTACCAAAATGCTTGTTTTCCAAATTCATAAAGATGGTACTGAAAGAATGTACCAATCTTGTGATCGCAGAAGATTTAAGGCGAGTAAGGGAGCAGAGATATTGAGGCAACTGTCCCAAGATAGAGTTATAAATAAAAAGGTACCAGTGCTTACGTCTGCACATTGATAATGACAGCTATCATACTCTTTTGTACAATTTACAATGGTAAGTGCTATAGTTACAATTTAATATAAACCTAAGTGCACCATGATATAAATTATCCAAAGAATTTAAACGTTTGGCAGTTGCTGATTTATACAAAATATCTCCATTATCAGGGACAGGAATAAAAGTAGGATAAAACAAATTTTCTTTTTGCTTTAAAAGAGAAGCAGGATTTATTTCTAAATAAAACCCTAATTTTATTTTTAATTTTTAAAATAAATTTAAAATAAATTAAATTTTTTATTTAGTCCCTACCAAGAACCAAGAATTTAGTCCATAATTGATTAACATGAGATTTAAAAGACAAGGAATCACCCAGCATAAAACCAAGATATTTATATTCTGTCACTACCTCTATTGTTGTGCCATAGGGGTTTAAGGGGTGGATGATTTGCCACTTGTTTTTTTGATCTATAGAAGAACATTACATTAGTTTTAGTCTCATTTAAAGTATATATCATTGGAAAGCTCTAAGAATGTAGTTTTCATATTTTAAAACATTTTAGCAGTAATAATAATGCAGTGAGAGTAATTGAATAATTTGTGACATGAGTATGGAGCAAAACGTTGACACATAGGGCTCTATCTTACACCCGGCGCAATGCAGCGCAATGCGCGACGCAAGTGCTTTCGCTAGTTTCCACCTTAATTTTCACGTTTAGGGCCGCGTTGTTTAAATAGCAAATGCATTTGCGCCCCCTTTTGCGCCCATGGGCGTTCTGGTCTGAAAATGAGGTGTGTTCAGGCGCATTGTTGGCGCGTTGCTATTTTGAGGCAACTAAAATAGACTACGCCATTGACCAACAAAAACCTGGTCTAAAGTCTAAAGTCAATGGCGCAATGTGTTTTATGTTATTTAAAGAGCGCATTAGTATGCGCATATAAACGGGAGGACAACGCGGGTTTGCTTATCACAAAGTACATGAATGCGCAGCAGCACAAAAATGCTTTTAAATATGAAAGATTAAAGGACTGAATGTAAAAGATTATTATTGAATCTCTTGGACATAAATGAGGACTAATTATGAGATGTTAGAAGGCGCAAAGAGTTGCTTCACCTGCAGCCTGGTAAGTAAATAAATGCTTTGCTTTAAACAAATGCATCTGTTTTTAAATGTTTTTTTAAATGCTACCTCACGGATTTATTATATGATGACTCTGTACCTGCGGATATGGTGAGATGAGAAACATTTTTAAGTCATGCTTAAAAAAAAACTCTTTGCTAAAAAAAAACGCTGTCCAAAGTGCTGAAACGCGCATAGAGCCGTTTGTAAATTCTTTATCTCCTGTTTGTTACAAATAAAGTATTTTTAGAGTACAAACCTTTTCTTACATCCTTGTAAATTATTTTTTGATGATATTGGATAGCCATACATTTAAAGCAATTACAAGCCTGCATTTTTACTTACATGACTAAAAGAAAACGGGTTTTAAAGGTTTTAATAAAAAAATAACAATTTCAATACAAGTGAAAAACAACACAATTATTTAACATTAATCTTAAACTGGTAATCTTCTTCCTTCGCTTAGTTTTTCAGTTTACAAAGTCCGTCATCTAAATAGGGATTAGACATAGTGCCAGCGCAACTTGCTTTTAAAGGGAATGAGAGCTGAGACTCTCATTGGTTTACTGCACGTTACGCCCAAAATACTCCCTTTACAATAGGACCAACCCTTTTCGACCATGCGCTCGGCGCACAAACCATTTTTCCCGTCGTTAAATTAGCAAAAGTGGATTCGGACACGCACGTTGCGCTGTGCGCTTTAGACAATGCGCTTAGATCGTTAAAATAGGGCCCTTAGTGGCCTTTGTTGGTAAAACGACTAAAAGAGTGACACAAACCACATTTAAAAAGTAAAGGCCCCAAAAGTTAACCTAATCTGATAGATGTCTTCCTGTGCCATCAATTTCAATATTCATTTCTTTAGTTCTGCACTGTAAAAGTCATTCTGCAGGCTTGTAGATTTGATGAAATTGAATATGTAAACTTTATTTAATAAAATTAATTTCATTTAGTTTGGTAATTTTTTTGTGTTACAATTATTTAAAAATGACTGGAATAAAAACAACTTATTGTTTTTGTGAAGGATTTAGCTATTCTTATTGTGTATCTGCGAATGTAGCGAATACTGAATAAATCCAACATAATACAAATGAGCTGTTTTAAATTAAAAACCATTTCAGGTTGATACAGGTAGTGAGTGCTGAGCAGACGGATTTAGGAAATATCTTGTGTTATTGTGCCACAATTCAAAGTTTTGAAAGCATTTCAGTCGAGAATGTATGTTTTTTAAACAAGAATCTGCAGTAGGTTCATAAAGATATCGCCTATTTAAACATTTCCTTCAAGTTTTTGGCGATGGGAGCTCCAGATAATCAGCGGGCGCTCAGCGCTCATATATACCGGACAACGGCGCCTCACCTCGGCCAGTCTTGCTGAAAATCACCGCTGGCTGTGACGTCAATGTAGTGTTTAAACTGTGGATAAAATTCATTTCGGGTAAATTTAACGGGTAATCTTTGGTCTTATAAGTCTATAAGCAGTGTTTCTTTGTATAATTAGTTTGTAATTTGTAAATATTAATTTCAATAAGGATTAATATGAACTGGGTTTGGACGTAACTTCAGCTTTAGGACCTTAGGAGGTCGCATATCTAGGATGCATTCGTCATCATGTCTTATTTCAGAATATTAACAAGTTGACTTTTATTCTTAGTTAATCGTAAATTGTTGTAATATGCGTATGACTTGCGAATGTAACACTTAGTTAACTTAAACAAACTAGGCTTAATGGCGTATGCAGTCTGCATGTGACCTCCGCAGTCTACACCCTTCGGATTCAGAAACGGCCTGCGATTGGTGGTCCAGCTGTAACTCATTTTGAGTGACAGAAAAACTGACCAATCATACTGTTCCTCTGAATGGGTGGGTTCTCTTATCACGAACTTTCATAGATATGTATGTATCTATTATGACAAATTCTGCTCGCTCGCTCGCTCGGTTCGTGTTTTAAAGATAAACGTGACTTTACTGCGGTCTTTTTCGGTTTATTTAGCTTTGTGTTTATTATATCCACAAAGTATTCGAATAAATTGGTAATGTAAAACTATTCTCCGCTGTAAATAAATTGTGTGCTCAATTGCGACGCCCTGTGTTGAATTTTCCCGCAGAAACATGAACCATTGCTGACTGAATTGTTTGACAAAGGCCTCTTTTACTGGAGTTTTCTTCTGCCCACCGAAACGGGGAAATATAACATTATTCATTTAATTCCACAAAAGGCGAGGAAGATATAAAATGTATAAGTTATCTTTTTAAAATGTTTAAGCTTTCTACATAATGTAAATTGAACATTTATTATTATTATTATTAATTTTGCGACCTATTATCTAAATTGTGTGTTCATGAAGGCCTGTACTGCAGTTTCCTGCAGGCAACATGAAACAACAGGAGAACTTTATTCACAACAAAAGGTGAGGAATATTATTAAATAAATATATTGTACATATTATATTGTGTATATAGTGTATGTGTTTGTATATACTCTGAACCGGTTCAAGGAACGAAAACGAAAACCGGAAACGAACGAAATTTTAACAGGAACAAAAACGAAAACGAAAACAAAATCAATTTTAATCGTTCTGAACAGAAACGTTTATTTAAAATGACCATTAACCGGTTAATAACGTTATTTTATCGTTTTCTTTAATATTGTACTTATCAGTGACCAATCATGATTTGAACAGTACAACACGTGACTTTGACGCATCAAGCGTGAGTGACTTTGACACATAGCGTGAGTGAAATGCCCGCGCAGCAGTCATCGAGTCTCCGGCCCGATAGCATTTGTCTTAAATAACCACAAAGCTACCCATCAAATGTTCAGAGTTATGTTTAAGTTAAAACTTGCTTGGAAATATGAAGATGCAAACTGTAACTCAGAAAAGCCAGGGGACTTATAACTTTTTAGATGGGTCGCCACCAAGAAATTCCTTTTCGTTATTATTTTTCTTACGACAAGCTGTCTTAACAAGTCTGTCTGCAATATTGAAGGATGTGGGGGAGAAGTACAGTAGCCGGGAATCACTGAGGTAACTTACAGAGGCACATTTAACATAAACATCCAGCAGAGTATGCTGCGGTTTCAACCAGAAAAAGAAATGGTTGAAAACGGGTCGTTTTTTCAGCTGTTTATACTTAAAATGAATGCAGGTATTTCTTTTGTGGTTTTAACAATTAATGAAATGTTGAAGTTTAGTTATATCATGTGTTATGTTATTATTTTTGTGTGAAAATTAGTCTGGATGCATGCATTTGTTAAAGTATACCCTGAATTAAAATAACGTTATTAACCGGTATTTTTTCTAAGTAAACCGTTTTCGGAACGTAAATGTTCAATGAGGAACGCAAAAACGGAAACGTTAAAATATCGATTCTGCTCGGAGTGAAACGATTGATAATTTTTTTCGTTTTTAAGCCCTGGTATATACACATGTGAGTAACTTGGTTAACAAATAAATATGTGACTGTATCCTATCGTGTTATTTGTATTTTCCAATGAGAATTTATTAACAGTTTTCGATATTACTGCAGATTTCAAACATTTATAATTAGCCACAAACTCAGATGAACTCCATTGCACATATCTTCCAGTTCCCTTTCAGTCGGTCACTACGACGTCACGTCGTGACCGACGAATTGGGAACCGCTCCGCGGGTGACCTATCTACTTCGAGAAACTATAAAAACGCCAATGAACTTGGCATGCAGGTATTTGCATAATGCCGGCGCCGCCCCGCCAGGTGCGTATATAAGCCGCAGGTGCACAATACCAAATTAGCTTTATTGCTTCGAAGCCGGCAGCCATCTGCTCTCGAGAAGCGTATACTGATCTTCGTAGATCCCTGTTCTTGGAGGAAAAAGATCTCAGCTTGCTGAAGTTGGTTGGGCAAAGACACCTCAGCGGAGGCTCGCAGTGTTTTTCTCCACCCTTTCTCTCTCTCTCTGTCTCTTTAATTTAGGACTTGAGTTCGAGTGAGTGCGTTGCCTCTCCCTGTGTGTTTCACCAGCTCGCACAAAAGAGTGATTTCCCTAAAAGAGCAGCACGTTTGAGCTTTGTGTCTTTTTAAAGACAGCCACTCATTCGTGTCACGGTCGGGGTCGTCTTTTTAAAGATGGATTTCCGTCCGTGCTCGGTTTCTGGATGCGGTGTGTTCATCGCCCCCCGGGATGGCCACAAGCATTGTCTTTTGTGTCTGGGGCTCCAGCACGCAGAGGCAGCGTTGCTTGATAGTTCATGCTCCATCTGTGAGGGCATGACTATGGCGGATTTGCGGAAACGGGTGTCGTTTCTCCGGGAACGGCGCCCGCCTTCCAAGTCTGGTGCTGCTAAGGGCGCAGCTACCAAACTTGCAAAGGATGACCTCCGTATAACGGTGCTGGGTCGGTCTGCTGGTTCGTCCAGCAGCTCCCAGCGCCCTGATCCGTTGCCAGCGGAGGTCCCCATGGAGACGAGCGGCCCATGTTCTACGGTGTCCTCGCGCTCTGTCGAGCCTCCACCCGACGCGATGTCCACCGTAACGTCGGAGGGGGGGTTGTCAGCCTCGGACGTTGATCCGGATCCGCTCCCGCCTTCGGGCCAGGTTGCGGCTTCTGCGTTCAACCCCGAGATGGCAGCCATGCTCGCTCGGGCGGCGGAGGCGGTCGGGTTGGAGTGGACTAAACCTCCCCCACCTGAACCGTCCCGCCTCGATGATTGGTTCTTCGGGGGTGCCAGGGCTTCTCAGTCCTCGCCCCCGGTGCCTTTCTTCCCCGAGGTGCATGAAGAGCTGACGCGGTCGTGGAAAACCCCGTTTTCCGCCCGGAACCGGCTGTTTCAGCCTTCACCCCTCACCTCTCTCGAGGGTGGAGATGCCAAGGGGTACACTGGTATCCCGTCAGTGGAGCGGCCGGTCGCGATGCAGTTGTGTCCGGCCGGTGTCGCTTCCTCCTGGCGGGACCAGCCTACTCTCCCCTCACGGGCCTGTAAGCAGTCTTCGGCGCTGACCGGTGCTGCTTACAAGGCTTGTGGGGAGGCAGCCTCTGCCCTGCATGCCATGGCATTGCTGCAGGTTCACCAGGCTAAGGCTCTGAGGGACCTGCACGCGGGAGGTCACGACTCAGCGGAGTTCTCCGAACTGCGTGTGGCAACTGATCTGGCGCTCCGTGCGACCAAGGTCACCGCACGCGCCGTCGGGCGTGCGATGTCTACCCTGGTAGTCCAGGAACACCATCTCTGGCTGTGTCTGGCAGACATGAAGGATGCTGATAAGACCCGGCTCCTGAATGCTCCGGTTTCCCAGACCGGCCTGTTCGGCGAGACGGTCGAGGAGTTTGCCCAGCAATTCTCCGCGGCCAAGAAGCAGACTGAGGCCATCGCTCAGATCATGCCACGTCGGAAGCGTCCTGCGCCTGCCCCGTCTACGTCGGCGCCTCAGCCTGCTCCTCGCCGAGGGCGTCCTGCGGCGGCCGCCTCCGTTCCTCCTCGGGGCTCTTCTAAGAAGCGAGGAACCGGTCGTCAGCAGCCCGCCCCGCCCGCTCAGCCCGCTTCAAAGGGTGGAAAAAGAAGATCGAAGCGGGCCTGAGACGGGCGACCTAGAGATGGAGGGGATCGCTCTTCGGGAGATGGTGAAGGCACCACTCCCCCCACCGGAGGAGGGCCGGTTGGGGAATCTTTTGTTTCAATTTTCTGTTCTGCCGACTTTTCAGTCGGCACCCACAATTTCACTAAAAGAGCGAATTCCACTTCCATCTCTAGGTCTTCAGATGAGCACCGGAGACACGAGCGGGCTCATAACCCCCCCTCGTTCTCCGACTCATCAGAGGAGAACGAGAGTGACGCACGGGCTCATAACCCCTCCGCGCTCTCCAACTTCTCAGGGGACAGGAGACAATCACGGGCTCATAACCCATCATCTTCCTCCCCCTTCGCCAGAGGGTGCATCGAGTGGTGTGAGGTGTCTTCAGCAGAGCCTCCCTTACTCACCCACCCAGCAACGGACTCAGGTGAGTGTTATCACACACAACACTGCAGTCGGTGCGGCCAATACGCACACACCGGCGATCACCTCCGTTGCGCCCGCCGCGGGTACACCGATCGTGCCTTTAGTCCCTCTCGCACGGTGTCTGGGGGTGTGGGTACAGCTTCCCAGCCCGTCGCGTTGGCTTTTACGCACGATTTGTCTCGGCTATGCGATTCAATTTGCCCGGCGTCCCCCCAAATTGTCCGTCGTTCGTTTCACTGCGGTGAGAGCTGCCGATGCGCACGTCCTCCGTGCGGAGATCGCTGTCCTATTGGTGAAGGACGCGATCGAGCCGGTCCCTCCAGCCGAGATGAGGTCGGGGTTTTACAGCCCTTACTTTATTGTACCCAAGAAAAGCGGCGGCTTGCGACCGATCCTGGACCTGCGTTCACTGAACCGTGCACTTCACAGAATGCCGTTCAAGATACTGACGCCCAAACACATATTTCCATGCATTCGTCCAAACGATTGGTTCGCATCCATCGACCTGAAGGACGCGTAGTTTCACTTATCGATTCTCCCCCGGCACAGGCCATTTCTCCGCTTTGCGTTCGAGGGGCGAGCATACCAGTATAAAGTCCTCCCATTCGGGCTCTCTCTGTCGCCCCGTGTATTCACCAAGGTAGTGGAGGGGGCTTTAAAACCCCTGAGAGAGAAAGGTGTGCGCATTCTCGCGTATCTAGACGATTGGCTCATAAAAGCGCAAACACGTCAGACGCTGTGCGATCACAGAGATTTAACTCTAGAACACCTCGCTCGTTTGGGTCTTCGGGTCAACTGGGAAAAGAGCAAGCTTTGCCCCGTGCAGAGAATCTCTTTTCTCGGGATGGAACTGGACTCGGTCGATTTGACAGCTCGTTTAACAGAAGCGCGTGTACAGTCAATTCCGACTTGCCTGAATACATTCAAGAGCAGGAGCGCGGTCCCGCTGAAACAATTTCAGAAGCTTTTGGGGCATATGGCAGCAGCTGCAGCTGTGACACCACTCAGACTGCTGCATATGCGACCGCTTAAGCATTGGCTACACGACCGAGTCCCGAGGAGAGCGTGGCTGCGCGGCATTCACCGTGTTATCATTACACCCGCGTGTCGTCGCACTTTCACTCCGTGGTCAGACCGTGCGTTTCTCCGAGCCGGTGTGCCTCTGAGACAGGTCTCCAGGCATGCAATAGTATGCACAGATGCTTCAGACACGGGGTGGGGGGCCACGTACGAGTTACGGGGCAAAGATGTATTAGTTCGCACAGACAACACTGCGACCGTGGCGTACATCAATCGTCAAGGCGGTTTACGCTCGCGTCACCTGTCGCATCTCGCCCGTCACCTCCTCACTTGGAGTCAGAAGAATTTGAGGTCTCTTCGTGCCATTTACATCCCGGGCACGCTCAACGTAGAGGCGGATGCGCTTTCTCGGGCTGCGCATCCCGGCGAATGGCGACTCCACCCCATAGCGGTTCAGCAGATTTGGAGACATTTCGGCAAAGCGCAGATAGATCTGTTTGCTTCCCCAGAGACGACCCATTGTCGCCTGTTCTATTCACTAGCCGACGACTCGCTCGGCGTGGATGCATTGGCACACAGCTGGCCACGAAACATGCGCAAATACGCGTTCCCTCCGGTGAGCCTCATTGCGCACTATGCAAAATCCGGGAGGACGAGGAGAGCGTGCTGTTTGTGGCACCGTATTGGACAACCAGGAGTTGGTTTCCAGAACTCTCTCTCCTCGCGACAGCCCCTCCTTGGAAGATTCCCCTGAGGAAGGACCTTCTTTCTCAACAAGAGGGCACATTATGGCACCCGCGCCCCGACCTGTGGAACCTTCATGTATGGTCTCTGGACGGGGCACGGAGGATATGAGTGATTTACCGCAAGAGGTATCTAACACTATCTAACACTACGTGACGTCGTAGTGACCGACTGAAAGGGAACGTCTCGGTTACGTATGTAACCCTCGTTCCCTGAAGGAAGGGAACGGAGACGTCACGTCCCGTCGCCACAGTTTGCAGTTCCATTGCTGTTTTCAGGCCGGGCACTGTTGCTCGGCTTCTCAGCAATAATATAGATAATTTGGTATTGTGCACCTGCGGCTTATATGCACCTGGCGGGGCGGCGCCGGCATTATGCAAATACCTGCATGCCAAGTTCATTGGCGTTTTTATAGTTTCTCGAAGTAGATAGGTCACCCGCGGAGCGGTTCCCAATTCGTCGGTCACGACGTGACGTCTCCATTCCCTTCCTTCAGGGAACGAGGGTAACATACGTAACCGAGACGTTTTCTTTAAAACATTTTAATATACAAGTTTAATGTGTGGATTATTTCAATATTCAAGCTGTATGAATTTATAAAGGTTTTAAGACATAATTGCTGTTTAATGTTGCAGGATAATGATGAAGAGGCGGGACTTGAGCAGCTTGTGATGGCTGTAATTGTAAAGAATGGATCTTCTAGGAGTGGCAGCTCAAGGGATGCTGGAATTGTTATCGATGCCTTAAAGATGTTCCCAGGGCATGCTTTATCCTTCTTGGATTGGATTGGATCTATGCATTGAATCTCCAGTATCCCTGGCATCTTTTCAGGTGTTTCAGAAACTTTTCTTGGAGCTGGATTCTTCAAAGTTTATAAACTGATTACAGTACATTAAGTCTAAACTGCTGTCTGATTTTCTGGGTGTGAATCAATGTAACAGAACACAAACATGGAACCTTTCGTCGGGAAATGTGGACGGTTTTCTTTAAAGACTGTAAAATACTTTTTGAAGTTTACACTGTTACAAATACACCATTAAAAATTAGATGCTTTCATGTTCTTTTGACTGCAATAAAATAAGAATTTATTAATCTTTGTCTGTCTTTATAAAATCAGATATTATACTCATTATTACTAATAGTAATATTAATGGATACATTTTAAATCATGATGTTAAATTAAAATAGTATAATTGAATAGTATTTATTGTATAGTGCTATAGGTCTTTGTCCTGTATACCCAATATTTAGTTTAAATGTAAATTAATTTCTAATTGCAAATTGCAGTTCACCTTTTTGAATGGTTTACTATTAAGGAGTTTATGGAGTGATTCTAACTCAATTTTTATTTGTTGAATTTAATTAATGATATTGCTTGTAATCTGTTGCCACACTTTTATTAAGTAGATATGGCATAATATTTTTTATTGTATAGTGCTAGATCTTTGTCTAGTATACCAAATATTTTTGTTTAAATTTTAATAATTTTTTTAATTGGAAATTGCAGTTTGTCTTTTTGAATATGTTAAAGCAACACTATGTAGTTTTTCTACCTTTAAATAATGTCTCTAAAATGATTTCAGTGATAGAACAACTTTTAACTGGACAAATTGTACTGTTGCTGCAACCTGAGCAGCCTCCTAGCTGCTACAAGCACACTCTGAAAGTGGCGGTGGAGGGTAGGAAACACAGCCCCGCCCCTCCCCCTGCCTACAGAAGAGTGTCTGATACTAGGCACTGTTGTGCTTTTCAACCACATGGGGGAGCTGTAAGTCATTTTTACATGGAAACTACATAGTGTTGCTTTAATATTAAGGAGTTTATAGAGTAAATCAAAATACATTTTTATTTGTTGAATGTAATTAATGATATTGCTTGTAATCTGTTGCCACAATTTTATTGAGTAGATGGGGCATATTGTTTTTTACAGTGTGGGTACCCAACAGCAAAAAAGTGATTATTAAAACAGTTCAACATCTCTCCTTTTTCTGAAATTTTTTATATCATTTATTCCTGTTGAAGTAGGTCTCGTAAGATCCTACCTGGTGAAGTGGACATGTTAGGAGCTGTAGTTCTCAAACACATGATTTGAGATTTATATATGCTGGAGCAAGTATTTTGTCATATATCCTGCAAAGGCTGCTGTACAAAACCCCATTCACACAGACCTTTTGTCCCAGAAAATACCCGTAAAATTGCCAGACAAGCATCTGTGTGAACACAAACACGTCCCGTAAATCTTCTGAGAACCTAGTCAGATTCATGGAAAAACCTCTGTGTGAACAAGAAGCTGAAACAATGCCATAATGGGCGTGTCGTAGTGAGGACGCGAGCGTCATCACAACAAAAGTTATAGTTCAGCTCTTTAAAACGAGAGATCTACATGTATATCAACATTCACAATGAGAAATGTCGCAAACTAGATTGAAGCAGTTTTCAGGAAATGATAAATGAGACACATAAACATTGACACGCGTATGCGTGTGTCATGGCAACATGAAGTTGTTTAAACTTAGGGATTTACATGCAATACAACATTCATGACAAGAAATGTCAGCAAACTGGACTGACGCAGATATCAGGGTAAGTTAGCTTGTCACTTACTGGGCTGAAGCAGAGTTCATTCAGCAGCATAAAAGAATATCGCGTCACATGCTGTATGAGCTTATAATAAACAAAAATGCCCGCTCTATCCCAACAAGATATATATCGTTCAGCTCCTAAAATTGGGGTTTTACCTGCATATAAACAATCACAATGAGAAATGTCTGAAAACTGGATTAAAACAGGGATCAGGGAGCTCGTCAAATATCCACTCGATCATTCACCAGCATAGAACAGCGCGTCACACGCTCCTTTATAGTCTTATCATAAACAAAAATGCACGCAAGTGGTTTCTGGAGAGAGAAATAATAAATAATATGCAAACTTAAGACGCTGCGTAGAAGATAGGGCAGGACTTTCAACAGGTCACGTGTCTTTCCAGGACCTTTCAGATGCCGGCAAATCATTGGCATGATGAATGAACAAAAATAAACCATCCTGTGAATGAACAAAAATAAACCATCCCGGAAAAATCCAGGATGCATTTTCCAAGTATTTTCCGGAATGTCTGTGAGAAAAGGGCTCAAGTAATAATTTTTATGTACATGCACACATTGGTGCATATTGGCTTATTTTTAATGCATACATATATTTTGAAATATAAAAATGTAAACAAGGATTAGATATAAATTTCTTAACAAACGTGCATGTTCATAGACGTTGGTTTATTTTTCCGCTGGTGGGTGCTGTCACAACGTCAAACAATGCCTAAATTACTTATCAACGACAGAGCACCCACACGATTTAAAAAGAAAGAGGAAAGTGACGCGGTCACGTTTTCTGCGTTGTTTTAGATGTGAAGCAAATGCGAATCCATTGAGCATATGTGCTTGGCCATTTTTCGGTGGGTGCTCGAGCCTAACCCGGGAGCACTTACGGGTCCGGTGCCTATACGTGCTGTAGCACTTCTTTCCATTAACAAACAACACTAAAAAAAAAACTAAAAAATAATTCCCTGTGGTAAGTTTTCCATTATGAACTTAAATTGCAGCCGATGCCACAAAAAGAATATGCCATTTTATCTAGGGATGTCCCGCGACCACTTTTTCCATTTCCGATCCGATTCCGACACCAGAATTCTGAGAATCAGCCGATAACGAAACGTGCCAATCCAATACTACTGTAATTTTCTTGAACAATTTAAAATTACACACACACACACACACACACACACACACACACACACACACACACACACACACACACACACACACACACACAATATTAAATGTGTATAGTGCTTTCGGCTACATCTAGTATAATTTTAAATGTAAAAACTAATAATTTAAAATGATTTACAAGTTACAAGAACATTGGTAATTATTAATCATGGCAGTGTTTAGGAGAATATATAATACCGTAAAACTTCAAATAATAGTCCCAAATAGACGCCTGTCTCTTTTAGACGCCTGGTGTGACGACAGGTTTGGATAAATAAACGCCTGTCTCAAATAAAGGCTGGGTCTGTTTTTTAGTTTCGGGTTGTATTTAATCTTCTAAAACCCATCATATCGTCTGTTTCAGCCAGTTGTATGGTGCAGAATGCACACGCTGAAGTTTTGATTACTGGTTGATGTCATGTCACAGACGCAGTCGTTCCCTTACTCATCACTATGACAACACAACAAGGTTCGTCTTCAGGATTGAAGTGATGATGACAGTAGCGAAGTGGCAATCGGGAGAGTCGGGACTTTTCCCGGTGGGCCAGTAGTGTTTTGAGGCCGCTGATAATAGCCGGGCTTTCAGTCTTTTGTTCATGCATGCACTCCCGCCACACACTGTATTTCTCACGCGGAAATACTATTTATCATATTTAATATGCTGCAGCGCCCAAAATGTATCTGGCTGCACTGCACGCTCTCTATCAAGCCCGTCTCCCCTGGAGTTCTAGTCGAGCGAGCCGATCCAAAAAAAAGAAAGAGGCTAAACAATAGCCAATCAGAAAATTGCACTGTTGTATCTGGGTAAGATTTCACGCAACAACCAATAAAAAGCATATCCTCGTTTGCTTTATTTATGCTGCCAATAATTTAAGACTGTTATTCTTACACAAACTAATTTGTTAAACATATTCAAATTATAAATAAAACGTAATATGTGGTAACCTCCTGCTGTCATGCTGGAACAATTAAATTAAAAGCCTGTCTTTTATAGACGCCTGTCTCTTTAAGACGCCTGGTGTGACAATAGGTTTGGGAAAATAAAAGCCCGGGCTTGTTACGTCTTTGGGTTCTTTCTCTATTTTACCTCTTCTCATTTACTCGCTTGTTAACCTATTAGCGCTTCCCCCAGGTGTTCCTCATTTCCTCACCTGCTCCTCATCTTGTTATTTACCTCCCTATATATAGTTCCCTCTTTTTCCCTTCCTCTGTTGGATTATTATATGATGGTCACGTTGTGTTGTGTCTCACACTGTGTTAGATACGGAGCCGTGCTCCTGTCCTGTCCTGTCGAGTCTTTGTTATTATCAGTGATAAGCAGTTTCTCCTGTGTGTTACCCAGTCTGCTCTCTGTACAGTTACTCTGCTGAGGAGGTGTGTGGAACGAGCCTAGGCAACGCAGGCGCTCCAGTATTTCCCCTCTCTCTCACGAGCCCGTCGCTGCTGCCGCAGCCGGTCACAGCCTGCTTTTGAACGCCGCGGAGTCGGCCAAGTCTGTCTGCCTACCCTTGGTTACACAGCCACGCGGACAAGTTTTGCTTTACCTTTTAAAGGACTGTGACCTCCTAAGTTACATAACCTGAGTGGCTTTGCCTATGTTTTGTTTTTGACTCTTATTTCCCAAGTGCCACTACCTGTACGGCTCGAACTGTATATATTAAAGCAAAAGACTCACCTGCTAATTTGCCTTTGGTCCTCTTTGTTCTCCGTGACAGAATAATCCAACCCTACCACATGAATCCCGCGGAGGATAATCCTTTCCAGGCTGCCATTGAGCTGCAAGGTGCTATGCTGGGCAGACATGACGAGGAACTTGCTGCCACCCGTCATGTCGTTGATTCTCTCGCTGCCCAAGTAACCGATCTCTCCCAGCAGCTTCACCGTCTCCGCATTGAGCCCTCTCCTCCGAGACTCCCAGAGGCTCCGGAGCCTCGTGTGAATAATCCCCCGTGCTACTCTGGTGAGCAGACTGAATGTTTATCATTTCTGACGCAATGTGAGGTTGTTTTTTCGCTTCAGCCTGCCACCTATGCCAGAGATCGTTCCCGGATCGCCTACGTCATCTCTCTTCTCAAGGGACGGGCTCGTGAGTGGGGAACGGCTGTTTGGAACACCGATGCCGGTTGTCTGGCTCAGTATATCCTGTTTAAGGAGGAGATGTTGCGGGTTTTTGACCGGTCTGTCCATGGGCCTGAGGCTTCCCGCCTGTTGTCCAGCCTCCGCCAGGGCAGGCGCTCGGTGGCGGATTTTTCCGTGGAATTCCGCACTTTATCCACCTCCTGTGGATGGAATGAGCCGGCGCTGGTGGCTCGCTTCATTGAGGGTCTTAATGCTGATATTAAGGATGAGGTACTGGCTCGTGAGGTTCCATCTCGTCTCGACCCTCTCATCGACCTAGCGCTTCGTGTTGAGAAACGTTTCGAGCTGCGCCGGAAGACGCGTCACGTGGAGACGTCACTCCTCTCTTCCCCGGCTGCCGTTTCCCCTTCCTCAGTCGTCCCCGACACGGAGCCGATGCAACTAGGCGGGATTCGCCTTTCTGCTGCCGAACGCCATCGCCGCATCTCCAACCGGCTTTGCCTCTACTGCGGCTCGGATGACCACTTTGCCTCCTCCTGCCCTTTAAAAGCCAGGGCTCACCGGTAGAGAGAGGGATACGGGTGAGCGCCGCCTCTTTTCCCCCTCCTCCTCTCTCTCGGACTACCTTACCGGTCTCCCTCCGCTGGCCGAGTTCCTCGGCTTCTTGTCTGGCCCTCATTGACTCTGGCTCCGAGGGTAGCTTCGTGGATGAGGCATGGGCTTTACGGCACGGCATTCCGCTGGTGAACCTTCAGGAACCCACTACTGTATTTGCCTTGGATGGGCGGATACTAGCTAAGGTTGGTCGTGTCACTGCACCTGTGAGTCTCATCGTGTCTGGCAACCACCGAGAGACTATTTCTTTTTTAGTTTTTCACTCCCCCATTACCCCTATTGTTTTGGGCCATCCTTGGCTGGTTGAACATAACCCTCAGATTAACTGGTTAAAGAGCTCCATTCTGTCTTGGGGCCTGTCATGTCATGTGAAGTGTTTAGTTTCTGCTGTGTCTCCTGTTTCTTCTGTTTCTGTGTTTCAGGAGGAACCGGGGGATTTATCTGGGGTCCCTGAGGAGTATGCCGATTTGCGAGCGGTTTTCAGTCGTTCCCAGGCTGCCTCTCTTCCTCCGCACCGTCCTTACGATTGTTGTATCGAGCTCCTCCCGGGTACCACGCCCCCCCGGGGAAGCCTTTACTCCCTTTCGGGTCCCGAGCGTAAGGCTCTTGAGAAATATCTCTCTGAATCTTTAGAGGCCGGTACTATTGTCCCTTCCTCCTCCCCTGCTGGTGCGGGGTTCTTTTTTGTGAAGAAGAAAGACGGTTCATTGCGCCCCTGCATTGATTACAGAGGTCTTAATAGCATTACCATTAAGAATCGTTATCCGCTACCGCTTATGTCATCGGCCTTTGAGATCTTGCAGGGGGCGCAGTTCTTCACAAAACTGGACCTACGTAACGCGTATCACTTAGTACGCATCAGGGAGGGGGACGAATGGAAGACGGCTTTTAATACCCCCCTTGGTCATTTCGAATACCGGGTCCTCCCCTTCGGGCTCGTCAACGCCCCCTCCGTGTTTCAAGCATTGGTCAATGACGTTCTCAGAGACATGTTGAATATTTTCGTGTTCGTTTACATTGATGACATTCTAATTTTTTCCCCCTCTCTCCAGGTACATGTGCAGCACGTTCGCCAGGTCTTACAACGTCTCCTGGAGAACAAGTTATTTGTTAAGGCTGAGAAATGTACATTTCATGCGCGCACTACTACTTTTCTAGGCTCTGTGATTTCCCCCCAGGGCATTAGTATGGATCCCTCTAAGGTTAGTGCCGTCACTGATTGGCCTGCCCCGGACTCTCGCGTCTCGCTTCAGCGGTTCTTAGGGTTTGCCAATTTTTACCGTCGGTTTATTCGGAATTTCAGTCAGGTAGCAGCCCCCCTTACTGCGCTTACGTCTGTTAAGACCCGCTTTAGTTGGAGTAACGCTGCCCAGTCGGCTTTTGATCACCTTAAGTCTCTTTTCTCATCAGCCCCCATTCTTATTTACTCCGACGTCTCTAGAGAATTTATCGTTGAGGTGGATGCCTCCGAGGTGGGTGTCGGGGCTTTCCTCTCCCAGCGCTCGCCCGCTGACGGGAGGATACACCCGTGCGCTTTTTTCTCCCACCGGCTTTCGCCGGCCGAGCGTAACTATGACGTGGGGGATCGCGAACTTCTGGCCATACGTCTCGCGCTCGGGGAGTGGCGTCACTGGCTCGAGGGGTCATTATTGCCGTTCGTGGTCTGGACAGACCACCGTAATCTCGAGTACATCCGTTCGGCTAAAAGGCTCAATGCTCGTCAGGCCCGTTGGTCTCTCTTCTTTACGCGTTTTAATTTCACCATTTCCTTTCGACCCGGTTCAAAGAATATAAAGCCTGATGCCCTCTCTCGTCAGTTCGCTCCCCCCGATTCTGTTCCCACCGTGGAGGGCATAGTTTTGCCGCAAATGGTGGTGGGAGCGGCGGTCTGGGGAATCGAACGTCTGGTTAAACGCGCTCTTTCCAACACTATTACCCCGCGTCTCTGCCCTAAGGGCTTACTTTTTGTCCCGTCTTCCGCTCGACGTGCCGTTCTCCAGTGGGGACATGCCTCCAAGATATTTGCGCATCCTGGAGTCAGAGGTACTATTGCCTCGATCTCCCAAAGATTTTGGTGGCCCACTCGAGAACGTGACGTCCGCCGCTTTATCGCGTCTTGCTCTGTTTGCGCCCAGACTAAGTCTAGCAACCGGCCCCCCGCTGGTCTCCTTAGACCTTTACCCATTCCGTCGCGACCATGGGCTCAGATAGCGCTTGACTTTATCACTGGCCTCCCGCTGTCCGGAGGCAAGACCGTAATTCTCACCGTTATCGACCGCTTCTCTAAGACCGCCCGTTTTATCCCGCTCCCTAAGCTTCCCTCCGCTAAGGAGACTGCGCAGATAGTCGTTGACCACATTTTTAAGATCCACGGTCTCCCCGAAAATGTCGTGTCAGATAGGGGTCCACAATTCTCCTCCCTGTTTTGGAAGGAATTTTGTCGCCTCATCGGGGCTTCTGTCAGCCTTTCCTCTGGTTTCCATCCGCAAACCAATGGACAGGCTGAACGCGCTAATCAGACTATAGGGCGCATCTTACGCAGTCTCGCTTTTCGCAACCCCGCCTCTTGGTCCGAACAGCTCCCGTGGGCAGAATATGCTTATAACTCCGCTCCATCTTCTGCCACCGGTTTATCGCCCTTTCAGAGCTGTCTAGGGTACCAACCCCCGCTGTTTTCCGCCTCCAATACTGAATCTAAGGCGCCCTCTGTCAAGGCTTTTATCGAACGCTGCAAACGCACCTGGAGAGCGGTTAGGTCCGCTCTTTGTAAGTCTCGGTCCGCTACCCGTCGTGCTGCCAATAGGCATCGCATTAAGAGTCCGCGTTATACGTGCGGACAAAGGGTTTGGCTTTCCACCCTCAATCTCCCTCTCCAATTCCCCTCGCGCAAGCTCGCCCCCAAGTTTATTGGACCATTTCGTGTCGTTAAGATTCTTAGCCCTGTTTCTGTTAAGCTCCGGTTGCCCTCTAACCTGCGTCGCGTTCATCCGGTGTTTCATGTCTCATGTCTCAAGCCCGTCATTCGCCCCCCCCCTCGCCCCGTTACCACCCCTATTCGCATAGAGGGTTCCCCTGTCTATCGTGTCCGTAGACTTCTTGATGTACGCCCCCGGGGTCGTGGTCATCAGTTTCTGGTAGATTGGGAAGGTTACGGTCCGGAGGAGAGATGCTGGATTCCTGCCCGGGACGTCCTGGACCGCTCGCTTATTGATAATTTTTATCGCTCTCGCCAGTCCTCCTCTAGTGCGCCAGGTGGCGCACTTTGAGGGGGGGGGTACTGTTACGTCTTTGGGTTCTTTCTCTATTTTACCTCTTCTCATTTACTCGCTTGTTAACCTATTAGCGCTTCCCCCAGGTGTTCCTCATTTCCTCACCTGCTCCTCATCTTGTTATTTACCTCCCTATATATAGTTCCCTCTTTTTCCCTTCCTCTGTTGGATTATTATATGATGGTCACGTTGTGTTGTGTCTCACACTGTGTTAGATACGGAGCCGTGCTCCTGTCCTGTCCTGTCGAGTCGAGTCTTTGTTATTATCAGTGATAAGCAGTTTCTCCTGTGTGTTACCCAGTCTGCTCTCTGTACAGTTACTCTGCTGAGGAGGTGTGTGGAACGAGCCTAGGCAACGCAGGCGCTCCAGTATTTCCCCTCTCTCTCACGAGCCCGTCGCTGCTGCCGCAGCCGGTCACAGCCTGCTTTTGAACGCCGCGGAGTCGGCCAAGTCTGTCTGCCTACCCTTGGTTACACAGCCACGCGGACAAGTTTTACTTTACCTTTTAAAGGACTGTGACCTCCTAAGTTACATAACCTGAGTGGCTTTGCCTATGTTTTGTTTTTGACTCTTATTTCCCAAGTGCCACTACCTGTACGGCTCGAACTGTATATATTAAAGCAAAAGACTCACCTGCTAATTTGCCTTTGGTCCTCTTTGTTCTCCGTGACAGGGCTATTATTTGAAGTTTTACGGTATGTGAGTTTGATCAAATAAGTATGCTACTGTAAATATATTTTCGTTAATTGCATAAAACTCATAGTAAAAAAGCTTTAGTGTGCAAATGGTTATTTTGGGAGTTATGCGCTTGACCTGAACTTTAATGCACATCCCGGATGCAGAATTGATGCGACTAAATCATCCTGAACACTACGTTTAAGGGCTTCCTGGGTGCAGAATTATTGCACTTGAATCATCCTCACATGGGAATCCTCTGACCGAAATGGAAAGTTAATAACACAAATAAAAAACAGATGGGTCAGGTGCTCAGCACATAGTGAATTGCATCCATCCTTTATTAAATCAGATCATTAAAATAGCCGACATTTATCGTTTCTGCATGTGTCAATGACGAGTTTTATTCGTCCGCTTCACCAGTGGGTTAACCCAGTGGCAAATACAGAGTTTCTGTGAAGTTAAATATCTTTGAATGTGCGTTTGTTCCTTCACATGAAGCTATCCAGTGAATTAAGAAGACTTGTAATACAGTATACTGCATAAAAACCAGGCATGTGCACAATTCAGAATTGAATTGAGAATGACTCCTAAATTCCAATTCAATTCTTGAATTGAATTTGAATTGATGTCAAAAACAGGATCTAGAATTACAATTCAAATTTGAATTAAAGGAAGCAGAATTGAAATTCAATAGAAATTCAAAGAAATTCATATGCATATTATACAGTAAGTGAAGTGTTAAAATGAAGCTTTCAGTATTAAATGTCAGATATGATTGCATTACATAAATTATATTCGTTTGAAGTACTTGTACAGATTACATTAACAGGAAATGTTTTCCCCAGCAATTAATGTTAAAAACTCTAGTCACATAACAAATAATTTGATTATTTAAAAAAGTTTGATTTTTTTGTGGACTTTATTTTCCAGAATGCTTTACTTTAACCAAGTATTTAAAATGGTTACCAAACAATTTTTCAAAGTAACTTTCCTAACACTGAATGTATGTGAGATTCTTTCTGTGAGATTTTTTGACTTTGGAATTTCTTTGAATTGACATGAATTTAATTCCACTTCCTGTCATTCTAATTCCAATTCAAATTCAACTTCCTGTTGGGCGGAGTAAATTCAATTCAAATTCCAATTCATGAATTGAATGTATTCCAATTCTGAAATTCTGAATTGTGCACAAGCCTGATAAAAACGTTTATGGTGCTTTTATAATACTTTGTCCTTTAAATATTAATAGCTTGTCAGTAACAGCCTCGGCTAGCGAACAGTATGGGAATTCGATCGGTCCTGGATCTGATATCCAAACCAGCCAAAAAGCCGGGATCAGCCCTGATACCGATCCAGAATATGCGTTTCTTTTCCTTCGTCACTAGCAGCATTCGCCATTAATGCTAAATCTGATATCGCAATAACAAGAAATGTATAACATCGTTACATCCCTGGTCGCTCCACATTCAGTTTCCAGAGTAGTACTTAAAATATTAATTATTATTATTATTAAGTGTAACACAAACAATAATAATTTACAGAGTGTAACAATTTCTAACCAGTTTTCCCATGCATTTCTGCTGTCCAACTCCATCCAGGCACTTGTGGTGGATGCCCATCTTGCAGGCCTTGCATCGGAGACCCAGCTTTGCATTGGGACCTGTCAGTTTAAGTCATTTTCAGGCTAAATACAGTATTGAAATTAGATATTTGCACAAAACAGAATAAATACACAAAAATACACTCAAAAACAGTACTTTGTATACATTATGTTCTAGTTGTTTCTAATAAGCAGTGTAATGTATTTTACAGTATGTGCACAAAATCAACAGGTAATTACAACTGTTTTGGCTAAATTTAAGCTATTTATGAAGAAATGTTTAATGAGGGTTTGATATCAAAGGAAGTGCCATTCTGCACGTGCTCAGGTTATCAGAATTTTTTTTAAAGTGAAGCTAAAATTCAGGGTCACATTTGTCCAGGTAAATAAACATTTCTGTTGTCTTTAATGAGCCCCTATTTTGCTTTTCACGATTTTACATTTCTTTTGGTGTGTAAGTGTGTGTTAGTACATGTTAACGATCTGCAAAATTAAAAAAAACAAAGTTTCCCTTCTGTCACTCACTCAACGTTGTGTCGATGAAGTGACACTAGGGGTTTGACCTTGGGAGACCAATCACTCTGATTCTCAATGAAAAGGGCCAATGAAAATTGGCGAATGAAATACGAATGCAATTTACATACCTTGACTCTGCCCGGAGATACGGTTATAAAACAGAGGCTGGTAGGTGTTTCATTTAATTTATGTTCTTCGGAGCCTATCCTGATGAGGGTCTTATATATCGCCTGAAGATTCTCCTGCTCTGTGGCTGTTGGTGTAAAGACGCAATCTCTCCTGGCTATTCAAGGAGTGTTAAGAGCAGGGCGGCCCTTTTTGGTCCACGTGCTCATGGTTTGAGTTTACACTCCTGGTGACCGTTCCTCCCTGGCCAGGTCCCCTTAAGGAAGGAACTCTGCACCCTCAACCAGACCTCTGGAATTTCATGTCTGGCTCTTGGACGGGATGCGAAAGACTTAGCTAACCTTCTGTCGGCTAACCCAAAGGTGTACGTGGCTGCCATTTTGGCTAACCACGTCTTACTGGACGGGTAATCTGTAGGGAAGCACAACCTGGTTGCCAGATTCCTCAGAGGTGCTAGAAGTCTTAGCCCTCCTAGGTATAGCCTCAATCCCTCTTGGACCTTTCCGATGTCCTTTTGGACCTCAGAAGCCTCCCTTTGAGCTTTGGTATCAGTCGAGCTTAGTGCCCTCTCTCAGAAGACGGCCCTCCTGATTGCCCTCAAGAGGGTTGGGGATCTGCAAGCTTTCTCTGCCGCCAATGGGTGCCTCGAACTGGGGCCAGCTCTCTCTCACGCTTTCTTGAGACCCCGGTCCGGCCATGTGCGAGTCTTGGGTCCACATGGTGTAGCTGAGGGCTTGGTCTGTGTAGGACGTAAAAGTTTGACGAGTTTCTTGGGAGGAGCAACAGAGGGTGGACAGAAGGGAACAGGGCAGGGTTTAAGGGTTGAGGGGAATCAGAAAATGGGAAAGGTGAGGGTGAGCCGGGAACAGAAGGTGGTCTGAGGCTCCTCGGGACAGGAGATGAGCAGCTGGATGGCATAGAGATAGTGACTGAGGACCAGGAGGAAGGGCAGGGTGATGAGGGTGTGGCAGACGGTGAAGTCAAAACAGCGACAAAAACAGGGGATGCTGCGGGTGGCAGCGGAAGCGAGACAGGCGCCAAGACAGGGGGCGCTGCGACTGGCTAGAGAGCCGAGACAGGGGAGGTTGCGGCTGGCTGGAGAGCCGAGACAGGGGAGGCTGCGGCTGGCTGGAGAGCCGAGACAGGGGAGGCTGCGGCTGGCTGGAGAGCCGAGACAGGGGAGGCTGCGGCTGGCTGGAGAGCCGAGACAGGGGAGGCTGTGGCCGTCAGTGACGCCAATGCTCCCTTTCTCCGCTTCTTCCTCCGTGGCCGCAGAGCCGAGAAAGAGGCAGTAGAGATGGGCATTGAGGAGGAAGGGACCGGCTCCGTGGAGGATCCTTCTGATGTCGACTCCAACGAAATCCTTCTCTCGCGTTTCCTTTGGAGGTCGACAGGCTGGGTAGAGCTTTCGGGAGCAGAGGTGGTGAAAGCAGAGTCCACAAACGTTGCAACAGCCAGGACGTGACCCTCCGGAATGGAAGGGACTGCGGAGGAAGGGACAGGCTCCGTGGAGGATCCTTCTGATGTCGACTCCCACGAAATCCTCCTCTCTTGTTTCCTTTGGAGGTCGACAGGCTGGGTAGAGCTTTCGGGAGCAGAGGTGGTGAGAGCAGGGTCCACAAACATTGCAACAACCAGGATGTGACCCTCCGGAATGGAAGCAAGAGGGGCAGGATTGGAAGCTCCAATAGGGCCCCTGGACTCACGGTTCATTAGGAACTCCACAGTGTCGGGGAAGCACAGGGGTTTCACTATCTGCTGCTCATACTTGGTGAGGGGCTCATCCAGGCAACTGCTAAAAATAAGCTGTAGCTCTGGCTCGCGAAAGCCAGAGCCGCTCGATGCTCTCAGGAACTCAAAGGCAAAGTCCTTGACATCTCTGCCCTTCTGGCACAAACCAAATAACACATGAGCCTGGTGGGCTCTTCTGAAAGACAGGTTGGAGTCCATATCGTCTGCTGGGTTCTATTGTGCTACATTCATTCTGTCAGGAATTTTCAATGAACGAACCCAAGCGCAGACACACATAGAAAAAACACTGATATTTATTAACAAGAAGAAACAAAAACCCACGAGGGGGCAAACAACAAGAAAACTAAACACTAACAGGACTAGACTATACTATGCAACATTAAACAAAAACACTGGACAAAACTAGACTTATCCAGACAGGATTTAACAGGAGCAAAAACAGGAACTCTACACAACAGGAACAGAACAAAATGAACGTAGACAGAACACAGAGCACAAGGACTTTAAATAGGGAGAACTAATGAGGACAGCAGGTGAACACAACAACAAGCAAGGGAGCAGGTAAAAAGTGACGAGACACGGGAAATACGTGGTTTAGTATACACAATACAAACCACGCATTCCCCATAAAAACATTGTACTGTCAGAACCCTGCCATACTGGACTAAATATTAAAACAAGACAAGGTTTTGGCAGGATCCTGACAAGCTGGTCCTAGATTGGCTCCTCAGCATTAAAACTTAATGAAATCACCTACCGGCCTCTGTTTTATACCCAGATCTCCTGGCGGAGTCACAGTATGTAAATTCCATTCGTATTTCATTTGCCAATTTTCATTGGCCCTTTACATTGAGAATCAGAGCGATTGGTCATCCAAGGTCAAACCCCTAGTGTCACTTCATCGACGCAATGTCTCCTTCTCTCCCTCAGGGAACGGAGGTTACAGTCGTAACCAAGACGTCTACGATGATGCGAGTTGGACAAACTGAAATCTCTTTTCTTGGACTACAATGAATGCAAGAATTGAAGGCAACAGTTTACTTCCGCAGCGAGTTGATGTGGACTCGATGCACATTATGATACTTCCACCATAATATCCTAACCCATATCTATCTGTTAAGTTCTGCTTAAGCCACGCTGGCAAAGTTGATCAATCAGCTTGGTCATTTGCATTTTCTGGATCAGATTCAGGCTTGTACTGATAAGGTAAAAAGACAATATTATCTCCTGTTGGGAGCTGATCTTCCAAATATGGTAAGTAGTGTCACATTTCTTGAACACGCTTAAGGTATTCAGCCAATCACAATGCATTGGAACGCTGGCCAATCAGAGCACACAACACTTTCTCAGAACAATAAGCTTCAAAAATCAACAAGTTTTAAAAAGACAGGGGCATAAAGGAGCAACAATTATGTATGTTATGTGGAAAATAATGTGTTTTTTTACCATAAACCACATGAACAACATAAACAAAATAACGTTCTTTTTAGTAATGTGATAGGGGCTCTTTAAAGATTATTCTTTATTAGTATGGCTTCAGTTCCCAGAAACACATGCAGAACATTTTCTGCAATATTAGTATTACTGGAAACAGGAATATGCAGATGTTAATGCTTAGCTAAAAGAGAAACAGCAGAGGACAAACATAAGCAAAGCATACAGCTATGGATGGCACAGGCTATCAGTCTAAAAAAGATTATTAATCTTTTTCCTCCATTTTGTCACACTATATTACTTCACCTGCTTGTGCAAGATGCACAAATAAAACATGTTGATAGGGTGTATATTTAAATCTAAATAAATATACTATAAATATGTCTTAAAAAAACTTGAATAAAACAATAGTTTCTAAGTCCTTTAGTAGAATGTTTCATTAACTATTTGACAAAATGCCTATTTCTTTCACAAAATATCTGACACTCTGATGCATTTTTTAATTATCTTTGGGGAGACGAGAATTATAACATCTAACTGCTTTCAGAAATTAAATAACTGGCTCTGTGTTGCCAGCAGCCATATCACCCTGTATCCCAAGACTGGTTACCCAGCTAAGCACACTCTAAAAATGCTGGGTTATTTTCTCCCCTTTCATATTTAAAGTGATTTGAGTGCTGCTGCAGAAAGGTGCTATATAAATGTAATTAATTATTATTATTATAAACAAATAATAAATACTAATCAAAGGAATTATTATCGTTTAATGTCAGCTTCCCTATGCTCCCAAGAAAGAAGCAAAACTGACAGCAATTTATTAAGAGAAATTAATTATATGTATTAAAATATATTATCAATAATAACCACCTGAGAAGCCACTTTACCATACACATTTTTAGAGCGTGCTGAACAGGTCATAATGACAACAGCAGCGGGGTGAGGGTGGGTGGGGTGTGAGAGTGAGGTTATGGTACTTCTGTTTCTAGAGGAATCTATTCATCATTATAGAGACTTACCAAACACTTTGCCTGCTCCCCCTTGGCAAGCTAAAAATTACAGGAAAGAATCCCTCTAGCATTACAAATATTGCATACATCAATACAAATCTACTCCGTTTATTGTCTAAAACTGCACCCAAAAACAAACTGTAGAGAAAAAAAGGAATGAAAAACAGCATTACAGAGGTTGCAAAATCAAGCGCCTTACTGTAGTACTGAAATATGCACTCACTATTTTTTATCTTGAGGACTTTTACACATAAAACTACAAGTAGTACTTACTGTTTAAAACTATGCCCACTCAAATTAATTCAACAGCTTAATAAAAGCTTATTTTTACATAGATTGGGAATTCTGTTTAGTTTTAAACAATACATCACACAACCATGTTGAGACCGGCTGAAAACTATTGTATTTAATCTCTGTGCAACACTTGGTATTAAACACCTTCACTCGTGAAATGCAAAATGCAAATGCAAAGTTTGCTTTTCCAGCAGCCATTTACACATGGCACCAAAACTTAATTGCTATATAAATGAAACTATTGCATTTATAAAATGGGAGAAACATTCGGCCTCACGGTTTAATAATTTTGCCATAGTGCTCATTTGCCCCATCTGCTACAACAAGCTGATTCCAGTTATCCATCGATTAATCAAACATCACATGCACAGTGCAGACTCTCTAATGCAATCCTATAATAGTCACTTCAGCCTCTGAAAAAAATGATGCATCTTTAATGTGTTTTTGTAACAATAAACAACTTTATTGGAAACATTATGAAGACAAAGTAGGTGCAGTCATTAGGAATTTTGCACTGCAATAACCAGGGTTGTTGCTATACACATTAAAATTTGCATTGATTTTTAGTTGTTGTGCACAGACATAAGTTTGTACAAGTAGGATGTGCTGATTCAAATTCTGCTGGGTTATTTTTAACCCAATGCTGGGTAAATATAAGACAGAACACATGTTGGGTTATAAATAAACCTATGCTGGGTTGTTTCAATTAAATGCTTACAACTAATGTTTGGGTTAACAACAACCCAGCATAGGTTTATTTTATTACCAAAAATTTATATTTATATTTATAATATATATTATATTTACCCAGAAAAAAATAACCCAACAGAATTTAGAGTGTTGGGTTAGTGCTGTATTTGTCCCACCCTTCCTCCACTTTGATTGGCAGGACTAAATAAAATTAGATCCTCTTATTTTCAACATTTCCAGATTTGGCGAGGTCTATGTATACTTTTGACCACCACAACCACAATATTACGCTAAAGACTAAAACTAAATAAAAACTAAAAGTAATGATTTAAAAAAAAAAAATAGAAACGAAATCAAAACAATTTATGCACCACTAAGAAGAACTAAAACTAAACTGAAATAAAATAACACATTACAAAACTGAATAAAAATAAAAACTAAAATAACCCTGGTGTGTGTGTGTCAGATGACCCCTCCCTCCTCTACTTCAAGGCACCAGCTAAATAATTTCACTTTAACAATAAGAATTATCTAAATAGATCATTCAACAAATAAGAAAATATGTAAATTAGAGGGAGTTTGTCATCTAATTTATCTGAAGGATTTTGTGAGATTTGGTCCAGCTTGTAGAACCCTTTAACTGTATTATCAACACAAGGAAGACACAATGGTAATACAATTGAATTTATTAACAAAAGATAAACAAAAAAAACTAAAAACACTACTAAATGATACTAAAATACTAAAGAATAGAAAAAGATTTAGGGCCCTATCTTGCACCCAGCACAATTGACTTTGTCAGTGAGCAATGTATCATTCGTATTTTGCACCGGTGCACAGCGGGTTTTTCCCTCCACAGACGCACGTCGGCAAACTAGGGAATGAACTTGCGCTCCCTGGGAGGTTCAGCGCAAAAAAAGAGGCGTGTTGCGGCGCAAACCATCCCTGATGCTATTTTGCAGTTTCAAAAAACAATTGCGCCACTGACCAGAAAAAAAAAGTTTAAAGTCAGTGGTGCGTTGCGCGTTGTTCATTATGCTATTTTAAGGGCGCATGCTTGACCATAATGTATAGCGTGCACAACGCGCATACACTTTGCATCTAATCTACACAGATGCAACAGTTATTTTTGCAAATCATAAATTGTTACACTTAAAAATATTAATACACGAGATAAGGGGAATCATAGTGGTGAGCATTGTGGTGATAGTTTTTAATTATTGTGTGGCTGCGTTAAAAAATTCTCATGCAAATAACGATTAAAATATTTTCATAAGTTTGTTGTGTGGCTGTATTACGTTTATTTTATGTAAATAATAATTAAAATGTTTTCATAAGGAACCTTAATGTATATGAACTTGATTTGTAAGAGTACTTTGGGGTTGGACCTTGCTTGCGTTTCTTGGGTCCGATTTCAAAGCCCCCAAACCCTTTCAGCGGTGAGGGTGGACACATGGATGTCATCTGCTGGCGTCTGTGTAGAGACAGATCCACCTCCCGTTACACGGCGTGCCCGATTTATGCTGGCAAGCTTGGGATTCCCCGTCTCCTGACATCATTGTAGCACTTGGCGCAACGATATGCCAGCTGATGAGACTGTGGCTATTTCCTCTCACGCCTGTTTAACCTACGCTGATTTGGGTGGGTTTCTCCTATCCCCATACAAAATAACTTCTCTGTCTTTGACTGCTCTTACAAGAACGTGGGTCTCCTCGGCTGTGAACTGCTCCTGGCGTACGCCTGGTAAATCCGTCATAATAATAGCAACCCGCCATGGAACTTGCGCCCTTGCATTTAAAGGGAATGTTGGATAGCGTCCAAGATCCGCCCACAAACTCACTTGCGCGTTGCGCTTCGCACTTGCGTTTCAGATCGTTAAAATAGGGCCCTTAATCTAAAATGCAAAGAATAGAAAAGTGACTGAGTTGAATTTATGGCAGAATGCTTTCTCTTTCTGATAAGATGAAAACCTTATTTCTAATAACCCAAATAATCAAAGAATTATCTGATAAACGTTAAAGAAATCAGTTATGCAATTTTGTAAGTGTCTATGGTAAATAGTTACTAGAATAGACCAATGTCATGGTTTCAGGAAAGATTTGGTTGTGTTATATTTACGTTCTGTGCGGTCGAACAGCCACCGGTGGTGGCCCGTCGGCCATGTATTTTTTTGGCTTTTGCATGTGGTGCAATGGGGAAAGAGTCAGGTTCAGTTCAACAGCCTTGAACACGAAGTGTTTTGAAAATGCTGATCTCCGGGGAGCACCGAGAGGATTCTAGCGATCTGGAACACTTATAATAATAAAATAATACTCTATATAATGTAAAGTACTATTATCTATAGTCATAGAAATTTGATTAGTTAGATAATTATTGTCACACTACCCTATAAATTTCAACATATTTAAAAACAGATAAACTTTATTCTTCTTAATATTCTCCTGTCTTTCTAACAGGTCTGTTGTATGCATATGCCGCAGCTCTTAAAGGTCCTGTTTTTCCTTTTCCCATTTTTCAAACTTTAGTTAGTGTGTAATGTTGCTGTTAGAGCATAAATAATACCTGCAAAATTATAAAGCGCAAAGTTCAATGCCAAGTGATATATTTTCTTTAACAGTATTCCCCTTTTAAAGCCTACAGTGAATGGCCGATTAGAACTACTACAGTCCTCTACTTCCCGGTTGAATGACGTCAATATTAGAGTTTTTTACTAACCTCCGCCCACAGGAATACGTCAGTCACCAGCTAAGCTCAAACGGCTCTGGCTAAGCTAAGCTGCTGTCGAATCACAATACACTAAATAAACTACACAATCAGAACTCATTATGTATTTCTGAAGGAGGGACTTCAAAAAAAAGGAAGACATTAGCCATTTTTTAGGACAGTGGTACAATACCGATACCTGCTGATCCGATACTACTGCAGTGTGTTTTTCTTGAACAATTTAAAATTGCATGCACACACACACACACACACGATAACTGTAAGCTATTTTAAAGATCTGATTATATAAAGTCTCAGTCAGCCGTTGGATGGATGCAATTCACATGATGTTTTAACAGTTATGAATTTTCCATTGCGGAGCGAGGGTTCCCAGGAGAGGATGCTTCAAGTGCATCAATTCTGCACCCAGGAAGCCCATAAACATAGCTTATATGATAATTTAGGCGCATCAATTCTGTACCCGGGATGTGCAAAAGGTCCGGTCAAGTGCATAATTCCCAAAAAAACCATCTGCACACTAAAGCTTTTTTACTGTGACAGTTTTGCGCAGTTGACCCCTTCAGGCTCTGCATCCACTGGAATGGACATACAATTTTTTGTGGGGTTCAAACCAATAAAAATACTGATCAACCAATCAAAACCAGGTGCACCGATTAAACACCTAAAAAATCAAGTCTGAAGTGGTTAAGGAAAATATATTTAGCATGCTTATTTTAATAAACATACATATTATGTGTTCTTAACACTGCCATGATTAATAATTATAGTGTTCTTGTAACTTGTAAATCATTTTAAATGATTGGTTTTACATTTAAAATTTTACAAGATGTAGCTGAAAGCAATATACACATTAACATTGTGTGTGTGTGTGTGTTTGTGTGTGTGTGTGTGTGTGTGTGTGTGTGTGTCTGTGTGTGTGTGTGTGTGTGTGTGTGTGTGTGTGTGTGTGTGTACCTGGTAATTATCACGTTGTGGGGACCAATTGTCCCCACAAAGATAGGAATACCAGTGTTTTTGTGACCTTGTGGGGACATTTTGATGTCCCCATGAGGAAACAAGCTTATAAATCAAACAGAATGATGTTTCTTGAAAATGTGAAGTATCAGAAAGTTTTCTGTGATGGTTGGGGTTAGGGAATGGGGTAGGTAAGGGGAATAGAATATACAGTTTGTATGGTATAAAATGCATTGCGTCTATGGAATGTCCCCACAAAACATGGAAACCAGAGTGTGTGTGTGTGTGTGTGTGTGTGTGTGTGTGTGTGTGTGTGTGTGTGTGTGTGTGTGTGTGTGTGTGTGTGACCTGGTAATTATCACGTTGTGGGGACCAATTGTCCCCAAAAAGATAGGAATACCAGTATTTTTGTGACCTTGTGGGGACATTTTGATGTCCCCATGAGGAAACAAGCTTATAAATCAAACAAAATGATGTTTTTTAAAAATGTGAAGTAGCAGAAGGGTTTCTGTGACGGTTGGGGTTAGGCAATGGGGTAGGTAAGGGGAATAGAATATACAGTTTGTACAGTATAAAATGCATTACGTCTATGGAATGTCCCCACAAAACATGGAAACCAGAATGTGTGTGTGTGTGTGTGTGTGTGCGTGCGTGCGTGCGTGCGTGCGTGCGTGTGTGTGTGTGTGTGCGTGTGTGTGTGCGTGTGCGCGTGTTCTAAACCTAAACAATCTTGACAAACTATATATCGTTGAAAAGCTCAAACAGTGTAGTTTTCATATTTCATCACGTTTTGGGAAAATTATGACAGAGACATAATTAGTCAGTTTCTAAAAGGTCACAGGTAGGGCAAATTTGTTTTTACATATGTGACCAGTCACGGAAAGTAGGGACACAAGTCGGATCTGGCGCATTTTGAGTTATTCATAGATTCTGAAAGTGCAGTTTCTAAGCTTTCTAACGATGTGTAACACATGGAAATCTGATAAGATTTGGAGAAGTTGTGGCCATTTGAATGTAACACATTCAAGAAAGAGAATGCTGAGAAATTTGAGAAAGAAAAAAGTTAACACTTTCCCTTTTCCCTGGCTGGAGAGACAATAGGGCTCATTAACATCTCATTTAGCTAAGCCATACCCCCTGTAAAGCCGTTTTGAGATACAGAATCTAGCATCATATGTAATATTTTATTACAGAAGTCCGAATGAACAACATGCAAAAATAAACAGGACTTTTACCTTTGTGGGGATCACAAGTCGAATCCAGTCTGTTTCAGATGTGTGAATCATCCAATGATTTTTGTCCACAAATGCGTATAATCCGTGAAATATAGATATATAGTCTATTGTTTACATCAGATTTCGCATGCACTTCTGGTAATACAATATAATATACAATCTGAGGTCCATTTACATCGAAACATGTAAGGGTATATCAGATTACAGTCCGGTATTTGCGTTCCGTTAAACACATGAACCCGCCTTCAAATTTTGTATTTAAAATAGGGTCTCTGTGTAACTTATGAGTTTGACTTCATGCTGCGCTGCAAGACGTCAAAGTACCGCGAGAGCGAGTTGAAATTAAACTACTCCGTAAGATTTCTTGAAGAGCTTTGACGTCATCCGACTGCGGCGCCCCATAAAGTCAGTGACGCGGCTGACGTACGATGCGGCTGACTGTTATTTGTTCCGCCCTAGCTTCTTTTATTTTTCTTTTTGTTTTGTGCGCCCGAGCTTCATTTACAGTCTGGGGAGACGCACGCTATAAGTTTGAAAAAAATAAATAAAACTAAGCAAACATGTCTGAGGAACAGGGCAGCCGCGTCACTACAAGTCACGTGACTTCACGCTCGAGCCGGAAGAGAAGACAATGCTGAATAAAGTCGTAATTCTTGCTATTTTTGGACCAAACTGTATTTTCGATGCTTCACCACAATCTTACTGACCCACTGATATCACATGGACTACTTTGATGATGTTTTTATTACCTTTCTGGACATGGAAACCGTACATAGATTTTCAATGGAGGAAACAGAAAGCTCTCGGACTAAATCTAAAGTTAAAACATCTTAAACTGTGTTCCGAAGATGAACGGAGGTCTTCCGAGTTTAGAACGACATACGGGTAAGTCATTAATCACATTATTTTCAGTTTTGGGCGAACTATCCTTATTCAGTAGTCACGCTGTTCCCTTTGGGGGCGGAGGCGAAAACACAAGCTTATCCAGTATGTAAATATACACACAGACAATGACGCCATCCGCTGCACGCTAGAATCTCTGGAAAAACAAGCCTATTTCAACCACAAAATGTACGCTTTAAAATATACATAAACTGCTATTTCAAACATGGAGAGGCTTCTTCGTGATCTCAAGTAACAGATTCTGCAATAAAACGAAAATCAAAAATTTTGAAAAAAAAAACTTTGATTCTCATTTTCTCGAAACTTGTGCTGCCGACTTGTGTCCCTGGTTTCCATGACGGGTCACATATTTATAACCCTAAAACCCTAATCTAAACCTAAAAAATCATGACATATTATATATCACTGGAAAGCTCTCAGAATGTAGTTTTCATATTTCAAGGTCATCTGATATGACAAAAAACACTAACACTATATCCTATTATAAATCTTCAAAAATGTTGACAAACTATGTTTTCTCTTCTCTCTTTTTTGTGAAAACATTGTTTTTTTTATCTACAAAGTGTGCTAAAAACGCCTCGGTTATGTAACCCTCATTCCCCGGAGGAAGGGAACGGTGACGTCACGTCGTGACCAACAAATTGGGAAAGACCAATCTACTTCGAGAAGCTAACAAAATGAAAAAGGCATGCAGGTATTTGCATCTGCTGGCGCCACCCTGCTGGTATTAAATTCGGAGCAGGTGCATTACCAAATCAGCTATATTATTTGCTGAGAATGCCGAGCATCAGTGCATGTCCTGGTTAACAGCAATGGAACAGAAAACTGTGGCGATGGGATGTGAAGTCACCGTTCCCTTCCTTCAGGGAACGAGGGTTCTATACATAACCGAGATGTTACCTTTCAGTATTGGGAATCCCTATTAAAGTGCCACTGAAGCTGAACCCTTCCAGTGCCTGCAAAAGCCCTCCTCCCTCTACGTAAGGGACAGACCTGAGGCTTTCTGCGGAAGGCCGGTCGCTACCTGTACCTTATATCACGATAGTGAACCAGTGAACTGGGGAAGCGACCTAGTCTGGGCAGACTAGGAACACTGCGGAAACCATCCCCTAAGGAGGTTTAACTGGATGACATATAAATATGAAACACGGGGCTCTGCTAAGGGAAAACTTTGAGGATTTTAACCCCACAGAGTTTACACACATATGAACCCGGCGTAGGGGACACAGTGTCGGCACCTAGTCTAACAAAGGATTACAGAGAATATATCTGTGAGAGGCTGACATCAGCTATCGAGGCGGTGGAGTACACATTTTTTTTTTTACATTTATGCACTAATGGCCTTCCAGTGGCTCTAGCCACTGGGCCAACCCCCTGTGCACAGCCCTGATTATTATTATGATACGCAGCAGTTTCATATAAAAAAGGAGAGAAAAACACTCACCTGCTCTCATCTTTGGATTGTTCCCTGTTCTCACTGGACTCCCTAAATAGCGAACCGGAGTGATTCTATTCTCGTCTCTCTACCCTCCTGGAGTTTAGCTTTATTAATAAAGTCTGTTTTACAGTGGCAAGAAAAGGTATATGAACCCCTAGTAATAAACTGTCTTTCTACAGTGATTTACCATAAAATGTGATTTGATCCTCATCTAGGTCACAACAATAGAAAAACACAATGTACATAAGTTGACCACACACAAATCATTTTAGTTTCTTGTGTCTTTTCTGAAAACACCCATTAAAGGAATAGTCTATCCATTTTCCATATTAAACTATGTTATTACCTTAAAGGATAATTCAGGTATTTAGCACTTTAAGTCTCATTTCTGGTTTGTTTTGGATGAACTACAGTGATGGACACAGAAATTTTGACAATGGGTCGTGTCTTGACTTTTTGACTCGTTTAGAAGCATCTCTTGACTGCTTCAGAATGGAAGTCAATGACAAACCAGACATGAGACTCAAAGTGTTAAATACCGGAATTATCCTTTAACTAAGAAGAGTTGATACATACCTCTAACATCTTTGTGCGTGCACGTAAGCGCTGGGGCGCGCTGCGACACTTCGATAGCATTTAGCTTAGCTCCATTCATTCAATGGTACCAAACAGAGATAAAGTTAGAAGTGACCAAACACATAAAGTTTTTCCTATTTAAGACGAGTAGTTATACGAGCAAGTATGGTGGCACAAAATAAAACGTAGCGCTTTTCTAAGCGGATTTAAAAGGGTAACTATATTGTATGGCGGAATAGCACTTTTGGGAGTACTTCGACTCGGCGCAGTAACACTCTCCCTCTCGTCTTAAATAGGAAAAACGTTGATGTGTTTGGTCACTTCTAACTTTATCTCTGTTTGGAACCATTGAATGAATGGGGCTAAGCTAAATGCTATCGAAGTGTCGCAGCGCGCCCCAGCGCTTACGTGCACGCACTAAGATGATAGAGGTATGTATCAACTCTTCTTAGTTAAGGTAATAACATAGTTTAATATGGAAAATGGATAGACTATTCCTTTAAACATTCACAGTGCTGGAGGAAAATGTAAGTGAACCCATAGACTAATTACTTTAATGAAAGCTAATTTGTGTCAGAAGCTGGCAAACTGGAGTGCAATTAATAAAATTAGTTTAAAGGTGTGGTTTAGTGCAACTTTGATTGATTAAAAGACACTCAAACATTTTAAGATTGCTGTCCTTTAGATGCATAAGCTCTTATGAACCTATCTACAGATATCTGATCAAGAGCCTGAAGTTAACCTTTTTGACCACCTGCCACAGAGACTTTTTACCAGCCAGTTTTTTTTTTTTTTGCCTGAATAGTGAATGATAACACTGTCTTTATTGTATGAATTAAATATAAATTTTTTTCAGAGCTACAAACGTGAATTTATCTTTGTCTTAGGTTGTTTGATTAACATTAATGACACAGACTTAAGTAGGTTAATTGAGGTTATTGTCTCTTTAAGACCAGCACAGACTCGTTTTTGACTCTCTATACATACACTTAAGACATAAAGAAATGTTTTATTAGAAAATTAATACTGTTGAGATCATTTTGTTTATATGTGCCCTGTCAAGAGCAGAAAGATTTTATGTAGCATGCTTTTAGGAACGAGTCTCTCCGATGTGCACTATTGAGTCCCCTTAAACCCCACGCTCGCACACAGAGACAGAGGGGGCACAAACTGCGCACATAAACGCCGCACATACGTTGTTTTTCATTCGCAAAATGTATGTTAATGTTCTACAGTATAAGGCATAATAGGGCAACTCTCTCTAAAGTTTACACATCAAGAGTTCTGATCCGTCACAGCAGCACTACACATCTGTGCAACTGTGATTATACTATAGTCTATGTCAACATTGCTTTCTCATCCTATCTCACCAACAGTTTTATACATCAAAACGTAGTCAGAGAAGTGCCTCATCTTCTTTCCAATCGCATGAACGTTGCTAAACAGCAGTCGCATCCTCTCAATGAATCACTCAATTTGCATCAGTGATATGCGCAGGTTGATAAGAAATGAGTCATCCAAAAATATTTTAATGATATTCAGGCCGCGGTCAGTCGGTCGAGTTTAAAAACTACTTTGAACAATTGCAGGCGGGTTAGTTGAAAATGTCGGTCGGGAGTGGGTTGTTTCTACAATGACCCGCGCATCACTGATTCACATTGGCTACCCGCCAATGTGGCTGGTAGCTTGACAGTGTTACCCGCCAATTGCAATATCCACCCGCATTTGGCGCGTGGTCGGGTGTTAATTTCATGCCCTGGTTGTTGCACTCCATAAGTCTGAAAAGGGATATCAAACAATCTCAAAATGTTAAGACATCCATCAATCTCCAGTTTGACAAATTGTTTATAAATGGAGACAGTTAATACATTAGCTACCCTTCCTAGAAGTGGGCACACAGCCAAGATGACTCCTAAAGCATAACGCAGAATATGAAGAATCCACGAGTAACAGCTTAAGGATTGAAGACATCATTGGAACTGGCACACATCTCTGTTCATTAGTCTACCATACGCAAGTCTTTGAACAGGCATAATGTCTATGGCAGAACACCATGGATGAAGCCACTGCTCCCCCGGAAAACATTGCTGTGAGCCTCAAGTTTGCAAAAGAGCATCTTGGCAAACCCCAGTGCTACTGGGAAAATATTTTATGGACTGATGAAACAAAAGTTGAAGTTAAAGCTCAATAGAAGGTAGTTGATGCAGCAGGACAATGACCTTAAGCATCAATGTAAATCCATTAAGAAAAACAAAATGCGCCATTTGGAGTGGCCTGGTCAAACCCCAGACCTTAACCAGTGGAATGACCTTAAGAGAGCGGTTCACATCAGACATCCTACAAATGTGTCTTAGTTTAACCACTTTTGTAAAGGGGAATGAGTAAAACTGATGTGCAGGTCTGATTCAGTACTGAAAGCGCTTGCTTGACGTAATTTCTGCCGAAGCAATATATAAAAAAACATTCATAGAAAACAGCTTAGATCAAAGTCAACATTTAGACCGTAAGGAGCAAGAGTTTAAATGTATGTATCCAGTAAGCTTCACGTTTGAGTAAAGTACGATTAAGATACCCACCTCTCCTCTGTAAAAGAACTCACTCAATACCTACATAATGGGATGGTTAGACTCAACAAAATGTGCAGCCAATGGAAAATTTGGAAAATTCATGTTTCTACATCGAATTGTGCTACAATGCTCAGCAATGCACGTTTTTAGCTTGGGAGTTGTTTTACCTTCTTTGATTACCCACAGATCCAGAAAACTAACTTCATTTGGGTCAAAATCCATAGTAAATATCAAAAAATCAGAGCAAGAATTTAAATATAGAAAAAAAGGAGTAAAGCTGTGTAAAATCACCTTTAAAGAGACAGAAACAATCATCTAGATTTCTCTTCCAAATCAATATATTAGTAGAAAAAATCTTCTGGAAGATTTTCATAAAAATCCAAATCTGAAAGTTGTCTTTATAGTGAACAGTGTACAACAAAGCATTCCAGACCCCTCCCAAATTGCTACATTAGGACTGGATTTTTGGTGGGTTAACACAAACAGGTGTCCAGTTCGATTAGATAAGACAACTGACTGACATCTATTATTGCCAACCTCAGTGTCAAAGTTGAGAGGAAAAGGACAATTTGATTGGTCCACACCATTTCTTCATATCACTCTTCGAACCCCTTCACCCTCATTGAAAGCCGGGATGATCGTAAAAATTCTTTAAGGAAACAGCATGGCTTTGCAAAGTATTGGCTTACTAAAGAACAGATCTTTACATTCTTTCACCATCAAAATGAACATAAAACCATCACTTCATTCTCGTTTAAAGAAAATAGCATTCTGAATAAAGTCTCTATGTTACGAATATGTTCTAATAATTACAGTTATTAACATATGAATGAATGCATGCATTATAGGGGTGTCAACAATAATCGATTCGGCAATGCGGGCATGCACGATTCAGCATCGATGCAGCAAAGTGCCATAATCGATTATGTATGTCACTGTTTATTTTCTGGCCTCGAGTGGACAATAAAGTTGTTTCAATTACTTCCGGGGGCATAACAACAACAATCAAGATGGCTGAGGCGGAGAGAGATGACAGTGATAGACGGGTAAATAAAAACGCACCCTTTTCCATGGAAAGTGGACATATGGGCACATTTCGGATTCTACGAAGTTAATGGGCAACTAGACAAGACTTACACTGTGTGTAAATTCTCATCTCAGGTATATAATTGCCATTGTCTTAAAGCTGCTAAGCTTCCGTTTTTGTTGAGAATAGTTGCACTTGCCTTGTTGTGTACAGTAGAATTTTGATGCATCGCAATGCATCGTAGAATCGAATTGAATCGTTACCTGATGAATCGTAATTGAATCGAATTGTGAGGACAGTGCCAATGCACACCCCTAATGCATTATATGGTAACAGTTTGCTGTCATGTTTATACTTTTTACATTCAAGACAATACCATGATATTTTGGAAATGGTTTGGTTAAGTGGAAAATGCATAGGTAAAAATCTAAGGACAAAGTTAAACACTTTACTCTGTACTTTATGCTATGTAAATTAATGCCTCACAGTGAAGAAAAGTGGGCCACACGTTATGGCACCCGCGCCCCGACCTGTGGGATCTCCATGTATGGTCGTTGAGCGCGCGCAAGGTTTAGGTGATTTATCGCAAACGGTATCTAACACCATCGCCGCAGCGCGAGCGCCGTCTACTAGACATGCATACGCGCTTAAATGGAACCTGTTCGTCGATTGGTGCTCTTCGCAACGCGAAGACCCCCGAGCATGCCCTATTAATGTCGTGCTTACATACCTTCAACACCGGTTAGATAAGCTGTCACCCTCCACCATTAAAGTTGACGTTGCCACGATATCTGCACATCACTCTTAAATAAACGGCTGATCGGTTGCCCGCATGATTTAATTATTAGATTTTTAAGAGGCGCACGAAGGCTGCATCCTTCGCGCCCTCCCTCAATTCCGCCTTGGGACCTGTCCATGGTGCTGAAAGCCCTGCAGGGACCCCCATTCGAGCCTCTGCACTCTGTGAGTCTGAAGTTTTTATCAATGAAAACTCTGACCCTGCTTGCATTGGCATCCGTTAAGAGGGTAGGTGATCTCCATGCATTCTCCATCGATGATTCGTGCCTTCAGTTTGGTCCTGCTGTCTCGAGCGTAACACTCAGGCCCAGACCAGGCTACGTGCCCAAAGTTCCCACCACTCCCTTCAGAGATCAGGTGGTGAGCTTGCAAACGCTGCCCCCGGAGGAGGCAGACCCAACCATGGCTTTATTATGTCCTGTACGCGCGCTGAGCCTCTACGTGGATCGCACACAAAGCCTCAGGACCTCAGACCAGCTCTTTGTTTGTTACGGTGGTCAGCAGAGAGGGAAAGCTGTCACTAAGCAGAGGATGTCTCATTGGATTGTAGACACTATCGCCCTTGCTTATAATCTGCAGGGCACTCCATGTCCATTTAAATTGAGAGCTCACTACACTAGAAGTGTTGCCTCATCTTGGGCACTCGCTCGCGGTTCCTCGCTAACAGACATCTGCAGAGCTGCTGGTTGGGCGACACCTAACACGTTCATTAGGTTTTACAGTGTTCGTGTCGAGCCGGTCTCCTCTCACATTCTCTCCTCATCTGGGAAATCACTGAGCACCAGCTCGCATGTCGGCTTGCAGCCCCCGACTGATGCTACACAATAACTGTCAGTATGGAAGGCCATCCAGTCAAAATGCATAATGGTTTGATTGACTTTCCTCCGCTGCACCTGGCAGCCTGATGTTGCGGAGCATCTGCTGTCAGCCTCTCACTAGCTGCATCCTCGCGAACCTATGTGTTTGGCTCGGGCATCCACATTGCGTCCCACCGGGTTCCTGAGTATTCCTTTGTGAGTAGCCCACGTTTCCCTCAGCAGAGCCCTGCTTTGCTTACACAGCCACGGCTGTCTATTCTCAACCACGGTTGACTTTCGCCCACCATCAGCCCTTAACGCCCCGCAGCATTCCTATCCCGCTCAGATAGGGCACTTCCCAGTCGCTGGCACTACTGTGGGGTTAAAGGAACATCTAGTGCCCGGCCTTCTGCCTTATATCCTATTCTCCATCTCCTTAAGTGGAACCGGAGGGCTTTATGCAGACACTGGAAGAGGTCAGCCCCAGTGGCGTTTTGGTAGGGATTCCCAATTCGTCGGTCACGACGTGATGTCGTAGTGACCGACTGAAAGGGAACGTCTCAGTTACGGATGTAACCCTCGTTCCCTAAAGGGCTGCTCCCTGCTGTTTTCGGCCGGTCACACTTTCCGGCTTTCTCAGCGAAATGAAG